>NW_024038148.1:862500-1201831 GCF_016077235.1 Cyprinodon tularosa | reverse complement strand
CCCCAGAGCAAATTTCACAATAAAAGTCTCCCATTTACTCTGTAATACAGCAACTATTCACCTAATAACATGGAAAACCAGTGATTTAACATGTGGAAATGGATTCTATATCACTGCTGGGCATGACCCATCTTTTGATGCACATCCATGATAGACTGTCAAAATAAGACTACAGGGAGTCTACAGAATAAAAGCCTCTTCCTTATACACACTCATACATTCTGGCATATTGCTCATAGCCATTTGTAATTTCATCACTGCAATGGCTCTGAGCATGCGGGCGGAGCCCGCCATTGGTGATTTCATCACTGCAATGGCTCTTAGAAGGCGGACGAAGCCCGCCAATGGTGATTTCATCACTGCAATGGCTCTTAGCAGGCGGGCGGAGCCTGCCATTGGTGATTTTTTTCATCGCTGCAAGGGCTCCTAGCAGGCGGGCAGAGCCCGCCAACTGCGCTTTACCCACTGCGGTTCAATATGGACAACCCATATTACCCTTGTGCATCATATGCTGTGCACGTCTATTTCCCAGATTTCAGCACAAGTGGCACACAGCTCTCTTTGCCCATGACCTAGCCCTCTTTCCTTCCCTCAGCAGCCCTCAAAGGCGTAAGCAGTTGGTCTGGGGAGCCCCAATGTCACTTGCCAGGGCCGTATTGGCCCACTTACCCAGACGGGCAGTAGGTGGCCCCCCTCAAAATTTCTTTTGAAATTTTCTAGTTTACTATAAAGCTTCAACTATGGGTTTCTGATGTATTTTAATTGAAGTTCCATTTGTAAATCAAATTTTGTTTTTTTACTTTTATTCATTTTTATTATTTTTTCCTTTCACAGTAATGAATTCCTGTTGTGCATAATTAGATCTCCAACTTGTAACAGTTGTTAATGTTGTCTTTAGAGCCATGAAGGGATGGGTTACTCCTGCTCTAGCTGAGAAAACATGTACAGGAAAGTCTGAGCATGAAAGTCCTGTGAGCAGACGCACATTTTAGGCAGAGCAGCTCCTCCTTCTCCTCTTTAAAACAGTCAATAGAGCTCCACTTCCTAAGGTACACATGAAGACTTGTAGGCACTCGCCTGTTTCATGGTGGGAGCTAAATATACCCTCTAAGCTGCAGCAGCACAGAAATGCAGCAGTGCTACGGTTGGTGCATTAACACAGATGATTAGAGCGTCTTTAAGTGAAAGTTTAATATGAACAAAATTAATCTTAACAAAACTTTAAATAATAACTGAAACCATTTTGAGGATTTTGTTTTATTGTTACAAAATATGTGCATAAACTTCATGAGTAAATCCACTCATAAGAAAGTTAAGGCCAATTATGCATGAAAGCTGTTGCTGATTTCTGTTTAACTTTGTTTAGAAAGTCCCATTTGTTTGCAGATGATTTCATCCTTTAGCTTCAAATATTAAATCCTGGAAAATTGTTGATCCTGTTTTTAACTATGGAAAATGTTCCACTGAGGGAAGAGGTATCCGTTCAATCCGAGCTCAGTTACAAATGGACTTTTCAGCCGGCCCTGCCTGCAGGGAAAAACATCTCAGCCCTGTCATTAAGTTAACCGACACTAGATGGTGTTAAACACCGTATTTGGGAAGATGGAGCAATGGTCACTCTGCTGCTTTAGCAAAATGTGTTGTTTTTCTTTCAGGTTTGCTGGGCCCAGCCAGAAACGGCTTCATTCAGCCTCAGAGTCTAAGAGCAACAAGCAGCCGGAGCCGGTCATCAGCCAGATCATTGACAAACTAAAACACATCAACCAGGTGAGCTGGACGGCCCACTGCATGAGCTTATATCATGACCAAACTCCATTTGGCTGAACGAATCACTCTATTTTTCTTTTTTTTTTTTTCTGGCAACAGAAAAAAGATTAATATACTAAAAATGCAAACACAGCCACTTTATTTTCTTTAGTTTGTTTTAAGGCCTGTTCTGTTATGGAAAACTCTGGATTTAAGAAAGATGCCAGATCAAACTGAGCCCTGCAGATAGACGTATCAGTCCCACAGATCAGCCTGAGCTTCCAGCATTCTTGGCACTTGAAGCTGTCACCACTTCCAGCTGGCCACCAAAACTACTTTACCTTCACATGCATGCAGACCCCACCCCACTGGCTCACACTCCCTCTCCCCCTTCTTTAAACAAGATCTAGGGACACTATCTTTTCCCCCTTGTTGAGTCTCAAATAAAAGCACACAGTTTGACAATGCATTCCTCTTAATTACTCTTGCTGTTTTACCTCATTTATATGCTATAGATGCTCCATGCCACCTTCAAATGGGCCTCGTTGCATATTTGTCGCAGATCTGGCTCTAAAGGATTTTGTGCAGCTTTTGGCCCCTTAAGCCCCAGGCTAGTTTTCCAAACTTCCACCTGAGAAACCTCTAATTCTAGGAACAGCTCTCCAGCTGTAAAGCCAAACTAAACACCCCTGAGCTCTGTGGATAAGATGCACATCTGAAACACTGTAAGTCTTCTTGTTCCTCCTCGCTGTGTGAGAGGCCTTTGGAAAGTTAAGAACAGGGTGTAAATTGTAGGGTGAGAAAAAAATATCGTAATGAAGTACAGCTGCAGACACTTGCAGAGGTGAGCACACATTCATTTAAACAAAAAAGCTTAATAAATTATAGGGGGCAATTTATTTATTTATTTATAATTCATTGACACAAAGTATAGAAGGGAACAAAATATTATACATGTTTCACAAACAAAAGTATGAATCATTAAATTTCCTTTTTTTGTACCAGTTTAGCAGACATCTAGAGACTGAAATATATGGAGTGAACTTTGTGCAAAAAAAAAACAACAAAAAAAACAAACATGTTTTTTAACCCTGCAAATATGTGAGAGAAACGCAATCCAGAAATGAAATTTTGAAAAACTTGGAAAAAAAAGTTAATGAAAGTTGATGTGCTGTATTCTCAGGTTTTATTTTTTTCAATTTAGTTTTTTTTAAACTTTATTTCATTTCATTTTTTACAGATATTTTCAAATTTTGGACTTGAGACGGAAGTTTTTTCATTTTTTTTCCGTTTGCTTTAGGTAAAATGGTTTAAGTCCAATATAAGCCCTGAATTATTGGTTGAAAGTCGATTTACACCAATAGGAGAAAACACGGTCTTGCAATATGTTTGGTCTTGTCCTAACAGAGTTACTTCTTCCTCTTTACACAGATCAAATGTCTTTCAAGTAGAGATTTGTATGTAGTTTTATATATTTACCTAATTTTAAGGACTAATTCTTCAATTTCAAATAATTTTAATCTGGTTTCAGGTAAATTTTTATATAGATAATTTAATTATTTGCTTTATGTTGTAATGTTTAATTTAGTTAAATATACCTGTTTCTATACATTTTATTATTTTTTTGATTAATCCCTGTTATTATATTTGTTGTTTGCCATTGTTCTTGTGCCACAGAGATCAAAAATAATTTGCTAAATACAGTAACTCTTTTACTGTTAATAGCATACTAGTTTATTTTATTACATTGGCAACACCCGGTAATATATACATTTAGACATATATAGTGCACGTGGCAAAAATAGAGGGCGCAAAAATCTAATATTGGTACCAACCCTGTGTAACAGAAGCTTTTAAAGCAAAACGGGGTTCCGTTTTCTATCTTAGGTAAACCAGCTGATCGCATCGACTCCTAGACTAGACAGCAATCCCTCAGACCAAGCATGCTTCTAGCGACAGTGGAGAGGAAAAACTCTATTTTCAGAGGAAGAAACTCCAGCAGAGCCAGGCTCAGTGTGAACGGCCATCTGTTGAGGCCGACTGGGGTTTAAGGAGACAGAAGCAGACAGAAAAAGAAGCAGAGATACTAAAGGCAACGGATAACCACCTCCACAGGCGGCCCCGTCCAGGAAACACAAAGCCAGGCAGATGAGATCTGAGCCAGCTAACATGTCACAGGATCAAAGAGAGCACTTACAGTTAGTCACAGTCGGATAAACAGGACTACACTGAAAAACAGGCTATCATAACATCTATAAACAAAGGTGTTGATGGCAGCAGCACAGCTGATATTTCTCTCCAGGATGGAGTCACAGCCAAACAGGAATAGACCAGGTGATGCTGCTATGGGTAAAATAACAATTACATAATTGAACTTTTTTGATCTCACATTGGAGAAATTTACTTCTGCATTTAACCCATCCCCTTGGGGAGTAGTGGGCTGCCATCATGGGGTGGCGGGGAGTAGTGTGGGGTCAAGGGTCTTGCTCAGAGAACCAGAGTGGCAGTCTGTGGGTTGGGGCTCGAACTTAGAACCTCAGCTCTATGCCATAACTACTAGGCTGCCACTCCCCTAAAGCAGAGAGTGCATAATATTTGAGATTTAACTAACAAATTCTGCAGAGAAGGAAAAAAAGAGATAAAATGAAGCAGAATGATGAAAAATGGTCCCTATGTCCTCCAGCAGCCTAAGCCTAAAGCAGCATAACTATGGCAATAGCTCAAGGGGTATTTTGATAAAATGAGAGAACTCTACATGTTACAGACTTTCACATGATACCTTATTAGACTCATTCGAATCATGATTTCCATCTGTAATCTTATTCTGTTCTCTTATTGGCTCCCACCCACGGTGTGATGTGCCATGTGGGCTGACATTTATGTAAAGTTCTGCTAGCGTTTCCAGGACCTCCTGATATTTCTGTAGGTATAATATCCACATGGGAGCTTTTACTTTCATATCTGATTACTACAAAGTTAAGTAAATCAGTGTTTCTTCCTCAGCTCCAGCTGTTCATCAGATCCCCGCTTCATTGTGCTGGATGGACATCTGACAAAAAATGGCTATGCTTGATTGCATAGCTTATCCGCAGTAAATCTGTTTGGCTTTTAGCTGCACTTTTCCCCCCATTTTTCAAAAAAACAAATAACTAAGTGTTTTTAAAACCAATCATAACAATGTGTGACACTCTACTGTGATGTGCAAGAGTTCTGTATCAAATTAAGTGAAGTATATAGGTCACCTTTCTGTTACTTTTTAAAGGGTTGTGTTGTTAAAATGACCTCAACGGGTCTCTTGGTAACTAATGGAATTAGCCTGTTTTAGTTTTACCATCTGATATCACATTATGGGGGATTTCTTCTCATTTCCCAGTGGTTTCATCGTTGAATACTGGACCTTACTTAATGCTGAATGATATGAGACACACTCACTGGCCACCCGGCGAAGATGTCTAAAAAGTTATTAAGAAAATGCATCTTTTATTTCTGTAATAGTATGTTTTTTTTTATTCAACCCGATTGATGAATATAGAGCAACACAGAGCCTCGTTTCTGTGGGCCATTTTTTAAAATGGGGATAGACAAGAAAAAATCCAAAACAATGAAAACTGATAGGTGTCAGTCTTCATAAATCAGGAAATGTTTATAAAAGCTCATGGCTGAAATTTGCAAAGATGTAAAGAGGAAAAATTGAAACGTTAACACAACTAAAGCTGTAAATCAAGGCTGGAGGAGAAGCCGTATGTATCCTCCAGCCACACTGTGAGGAGAATGGGGGGCAAAAGACTCCAAAGCTCAAGGACATAGACCTGCAGGAAAGTGTAGAATCTTGGGGCTGCAAAGTTTTAGATGCTATCTAGATGCCAGATTTCTACTAGAAGTACTATGCTTTGTTCTAATTAAACTTGTGAAAAGGCGTCAAAATCCTCATCTTCAAAAAAAAAAAAAAAAAAAAAAAATATATATATATATATATATATATATATATATATATATACTTTTTTCCCTTGTTTTTTGTAACAGTTTAAATGAGAAGGGTGAATGTTACACTGAAGCTACAAAAATAAGCTGAAACTGATGGGGGATTAATGGTAAACCACCAGGTAAAACGAAAAAAAAAGTAAAAAAAAAAAAAAAAAAGATGAAAAATCAGGATGATTTCCCTCAGTCCGATCACCTTTTGTGTTAATATGATGCAATCATGTCATCAGCTTCCAGCTTTATTGCAGCTCAAACATTACTGAATTAAAAATTCCAACTAAGCAGATGAAATGTTGTTTTAGTGTTTTCTTTTATTTTTATCTGCTCTCAAGTCCTCTTCACTCCTGAGAGGCTTACATCTGAGGAATGAGATATGATTAATATGCAGTATAATGATTGGAATTTATGGCTGTGTTAAATTACATTTTGTTTTGTTTCTTTTTGGCCGTGTTTGACTTTTCATTTAGACTTTTTTTTCCATTAATGGTCAAAAATTTTGTCCATCACAATAAGGCGCTCTCCCTTCATTATGATTGGTCTGCTACTTAAAACCCGCCCCTTTATACGTGCGTGTCCACAGATTCATGATCAGTTAACCCTGGATTGATTTGGTGAACTGATAACCAGCTTTGTGGTACAGCTGATCCTGATTACCATCATTGTGGATTGGTTAAACTGGAAGTAATCCTGTTATGTTGACCTTGCTCTGTGGTACAGGCATCAGGAGTCGTACTGCGGACCTATCTGCTGTGAACAGAGCTGTTAAGAGATCAGCAAAAAATGTGCAGAATGATCCCTAAAAATTTTCCTTTCTGTGCACGTGGGAACTATTCAAATGATTTAGAAAGTAGCTACTAACAGGGGTTTAATATTTGTGACAGCGGGGCTTGCAATCATTTGTTATTTCTCCTGCTAAATAAATTTACATAAATCCATCGATCCATTTTGTCCAGTGGCTCACCCTGTACCGATCACAGTCCATCACAGGCATGCACACATTAAAAGCATATGTTCCAGGAGAGCATGCTAACTCCATCCAAAAACACCCAGTTATGCCCCAGTACTACATTAAAATCAAAAGATAAAAATCCCGCAAAGGTACGCAGAGTTTGGTCTTCATGGACCCTAACCCAGTTGGATGTTTACACTGCAGTGTGATCAGATGTTTAGTTTTACATCTCTCCTCCGTCTCTCTTCTTTATTTATTTTGGATGATGCAAAGGAGTCATGGGAGAAAGTCACATGGTCAGATGAGACCAAAATTCTACTAATTGTCTTTGAAAGAAGAAGAGGAGGAAGACTAATGAGTACCATCCCAAGAACACCATCCCTACTGTGAAGCATGGGGGTGGTAGCATCATGCTTTGGGGGTGTTTTTCTGACGGCACTGTATTCTTCCAACATGACAGTGACCCAAAGCACACACAGGATGACCAAGGAGTGGCTCTGGAAGAAGCATATCAAGGTTCTGGTGTGCCCTAGCCAGTCTCCAGACCTAAACCCAATAAAGAATGCGTGGAGGGAGCTCAAACTCCATGTTTCTTAGCAACAACCCAGAAACCTCACTGATCTAGAGGAGTGGGCCAAAAACTTGTATCATTTTGATACAAGTTGTTCCTGGTGATTTGGTCATTTTTTCCCACCCGGTTAAGCTAAATGGTATAAAAGGATCCAGCACTTTGAAATAAAACTCAGTTTTACACCCAAAAAGCTAAAAGGAACAAGAAATCGGAAAAAAAATCACACTCCGAATTAAGACAATAAAAACTTAATTACACCGAAATAAGCAAGACAGAGAGCAGACACACAACATAAAACAAATAAGCATTAAAAAAGCCAACGTTTCCATCTGGATAAAAAAGCCAGAGAGAGAAAAAAAAGGGTTTTAAGAGAAGATTTAAAAAACTAAATGAGTCAGCCTCTCTCACGTGTCGAGGTAATATCCACTATTCAGAATAATAAAAAATAAACTGCCAACCTGACGCAGTGCAAAGATGAAGCAGGTCTGACCGATATTGGTGAAAAGGTCGTGAATTCACTAAAAAGGGAAAAACTTATGATACCAGTGAAATGAGTTCTACGTTTTTTGGGGGGGTTAAAACTTAAGATTCTTTCCATCATCAAGAATTCTTCTCACTCCTGCAGACATTTCTCAAACTTTCCTTAATATTTATTTGAGTTTGTTAGAGGGAAAGTATGATGTCACTTGTCACCAGAGAGGCCAAACCTTTATAATCCTGCAAAGTGTTTAGTGACTGTCCCTGGTATTTCAAGGCTCCGTCTGATCTCTGCTCACATATTGTAAACATCCTCGGTGGGCACCAGGGAAAGTGAGGTTGTTTAGTTAAAAGCAGTTTTACAAGGTCTCCGCCCTACTCCACCTCCACGGTTGAAAGCCCACTGGCTCCTGATGAGGCACGGCTGGAAGGAAACAAACTAATTAACCATCTGATGTGAGAGAGCGGCTTACAGATAATTACTTTCATGTCCTATTTCTGATGCCAAGTGTATGAAGGCAGGCCAGAAGTTAGATAATGCGTGATGTTCCTGAAGGCAGCGCCGTGCTGGTTCTCACCTGATATCACATGTTCTCCTGGTTCTGTCTGTTCCGTTGAGCCTTTTCAAGGAAAGAGTTCGGAGCACAAGAAGTGACCTGTAAAAGTTTTATACCATTTAGAATTTTTTTAAATCTTATAATTATGACTGCAGACTTTTATTTAATGGAGTATATCATTTAAAATTTTTGGAAAAAAATGTATAAATATATCTCTTATAATAATAAGTATTTAAACAGCCTTGATCTCACAATGGAGAAATTCACTTCTGCATCATAACCCATCCCCTTGGGGAGCAGTGGGCTGCCATTGTGAAACGCCTGGGGAGCAATCAGGGGCTAAGGGTCTTGCTCAGGGACCCAGAGTGGAGCCTGTTGGGATTGAACCTATTCCTTGCAGCCTTCTCAGAGCACAAGTGCACTGCTCCAACCACTAGACCATCCTATAGTGCTGTTCCAGGCATTATTTTGACAATTTACTGCATGTTTGTTTCGCATCTATAACCGCATGTTTGTCGCCCTCCTTAGCTTAAAAAGGTATTACTGCATCAGATCTTTGCTACTGGATTAATGGGGGATGTGATGTAGTTTAGGAGAACTGAGAACAACAGCTTTACCCTTTGCAGCTGTGGTTCACTCAGGGACTGACAAATTAAAGGAACTGAATAAAAATGAATAGTGTTCTTCTCCATTTTATTATTACAATTATTGGATAAAAACAAGTCCCCATCATGTGTCCATTCTATTATAATAATTTAAGAATAGTTTTATGTTATGCAGCATAATAATTTAAGAATAGTTTTATGTTATGCAGCTCCACAACAGAAAAACAACTGGAGAGAAAAACCTTAATTTTCGAAGTAAAGAATTATAAGAAAAATAGAAAATACATCAAAATTAGGCAAAAGGGATTGCATCTTGTCTTTTTAGGCTGAAAAATAATATTTTTCAAAAAAATTTGTTGTCATTGGGTCACAAAATATAAAGTATATTCATTTATATTTATCAAGAGTAATCGGTTTGGATATTTATGGAGAGCCACCATATGAGGGAGCAATCAGACAGCGCCTTCCTTACTGAGGCTTCTTCTCTTTCTCTTTATTTCTTCCATTTGGTGAGGATTGTGGAGAGACATCCGATGGCTGCTCTCCTCACTGTGTTAGTGTCGCTGTGATTGCCAGTGTTTCACAAACTTCTTGCAGCCGCTTTTCAAGGAAAAGAAAATTGGAAAAAAAATTTTAATGATTGAAAAGAAATACATATTGTTTTTAAATAACACAATGCTGTGTAGAACTTCTTTTGGTTATAGTAGCAAATGTTCTTTTTTTCCGATTCTAAATATATTGTTGGTATGGACTTTGATTGATCCATTGAAACATGTTTGGGAACAGTTAGTTTTCTACTATAACCAGCTTCTTTTAACATAGCGATCCTTGAAAAACCTGTCGTAAAAATCAGATTTTTATACATGAGAGTCGTCATTGCATATTCTGACAAGTTTAGAACGTTTTTGAGAAGTGAAATGAGATTAGGTATTTGTATCATTTGTGTTACATGAGGCATTTCCGTAGATTTCATCATAAATGTTTTATTCGCTATACATGTCTGATTGTGTAAGCCGGGTTTCTCAAGAACAAGATTATCACACTAATGTTGTAGGATCTCAAAAACTCCGGCATCAAATATTATACTGTACACTTGGTGTTAAAGGGTTAAGAGAAAGGAGGGATATGTAGGAGAACTTTCCGTATTTGGTTTTAGTCAATCATGGTAACAAAACAAATAGCAGCAGATTCCATGAGAAACTACACCAACTTACTCTTTTACGCTCCTGCTCTTCCTCTTTCAGAGATCAAATTGTGAATTCTAAAAAAACTATGTAACAGCAGCAGCTACGCGTACCTGCTTTGCTGCCATATTAATTTTGCTTCGGCTGCGGGCACAGCAGCTATTGCTTTTTGTCTTGTCCTGCCGAAAACCATAATGCTGTAACATTATTTTGGGTCAATCTGGAATGGTTGAAGTGGGGCAGGATGGATTCTCTGTATTTGAACACACAAATACTGTAAGAATAAAACTCAAAGGAAAGGTTAAGCCTATCTCTCCCTGCGAAGAAAAGTATCAGCATGATGCTGCCACCACTACCGCTCACCACAGGGATAGGGCTGTCGCTACCCGATCCGTACCGGTAGCACGATCCGTACCATCAGCTCATTTGCGCCTGCGCGAACAGAATAACTTCCGGGTCGCCAAAAAATAATGTAATTACGGTACTGAAAAAACTTTATTTATATCCTTAAATAATTAAAAAATACACCAAAAATGAGTCACAGTACTCGCTACAACACGAGCACGCCCTAATTTTCTTACCTTTAACTTGAAAATGTGGAGACATCCTTTTTATTTTATAAAAACAAATTTTCGGGAAATGTTCTCTTATCAATGAAAAACTGCAGGTCATGAAAGGTAGCAAATGAATCCATTGTGGGATCAGTACTGCTGGAGTGCATAGTTAAGTACAGAGTAAATCAAATATTTAAACAAATTTAAATATATACGCTGTGTGACGTAAATTTGCGCATGCTCAGAGCAGTCAAAGTAACTATCACAAGGCGATTGAACTTTTTAATGTATTTCTGTTTTTTTATTTTTAGAAAATGCAGTATTGACGAAAATACAAAGATATACAAAAAGAAACCCATGCCTCTAAAAAATACAAAAGAATAAAAAAGTAAGAAAAAGGAAATATTGCCACCGGAAGTTATTCTGTTTGCGAACGCGCAAATGAGCTGATGGTACGGATCGTGCTTCCGGTACGGATCGGGTAATGACAAGGGCTACCAATCCCATGTCAATCCTTCTCCATTAACAGATTTGGTCAAATGTGACCAAAACATAATGTTTAACATGTTTTTAAATAGTTTGAATACGAATGGATGCCGTATTTCTCGGTATAAACGACACTGTGTGTCCTTCATGTGAATTCCCAGAGAACGCACTGAAATCTGTGGCTGAAACCTGAGAAAATGAAAGAATTTAGAGGGTAAAGAATGCTATTGTAAGGCACTGATGATTATTGTGACTGAGCGATACATTCAGGGCTGGGGTCACTCGCATAACTGCCCTTTAGTGCTCCTCTGAGACTCTTTCATTCTGCAACCACTTTCCCTTTGAATGAGCAATATTCTGCCTTTTGACTCAAACACTGAGCATAATCAATGGCTCTTCCAGCTTGTGCTGACCCACTTTTAAGCCACAAATTAGCCCCAGACCACAGCATGTGAGGCCGTGTTTTTAAAATCCAGGGAATAGGCACTCAAACACTGAGAGGGGACATGGGACCCCACTAAACGAAACGGCTTCCTTCCAAATTTTAATCCCCCTGATGTTTTAATGTTTCATTCCTCTTCTCCAAAGTGCTGCGTGACGACGGCGCTGAAATGTGTCATTTTTCACTTTGTCAGTGTTGATCAGACTATCAGCAGAGCCTGTGACAGTTTGGCAGGGAGACTTTGAGCCTTTGTACCTCAGCGAGGCTAAACTTAACACCACAAGGGGAGAAAAAACACTCCGAGCCGGTCGCCTCGGCTTGTAAAACACTGTTTTCTCACGCCCAAGGCAGTTGATGTCATGACTGAGCCTTAGCCAAGCTTACAGCGAGCTACACATTATAAATGGGAGAGGAGAAATGGCTCTCCGCTTTGTTTAATGCCTCTTCTCTTGGAATCTTTAAACAGAGCGAGACTCTGAGGAGCACTTTTTTGTGCTAAGAGATGTTGTCTCTCACACGGCCGCAGGAATTCGTGGAACAAATTCCCGTGTGAGGTCCTGTCTGTGTGTTGATACTTGTGTATACAGCGAGTGGAAGCCGATAAAGAAGAGTGTAATTTAACATGCACTCCTCGCCTCTCGGTTTGAAGATACTCTCTGATGCCACACTGGCGAGTCTTGCTGCTTTCTCCCCACTTAAAGTGGAGTCTGAACGTGACTCTGCATCTTTGATTTAGGGAGAAGTGGCCGAGTGAGTTTTCTGCACAAAGCTGTATGTAGAGTCAGGCCGCCTGAATTAGAAGATCCTGTTGTGAAGTTGTCTTCTTGTTCTGGTGGGATTGTTTTTTTTCCTCCTCTTCTTTTTCAAACATGTGTTTAACTTCCCAGGGTATCAGCTTTCTCCTCTGAGTAACTAATCTGGCAGGAGATGTTGAAGCTAGTGGCAAAATAGGCCAATTACGTGATTGGCTTTTGATTACAGAACGTTTGGTTTCTCTGAGGAGTTTGGCATTTGGAGGATAAAACCTCGTGGGATTATTCAAGCACCCTCTTCTTTCCTGCCTGACGCTAAGAGCCTTGAAACAATGAAAATATATGTTGATCTTTTCAATTGCCTGTTTTCCACTCAGGTCAGAGATAGGGCTATGTTAAAAAAAATCTATTTTACATTTATTGAAAGATTTATTTTAAAAACAGACTTTTTTTTCTTGTTTCATCCTTCTGGGAGTGAATATGGTTCTTGCAGACAACAATAATTAGTTTGATTTGCTGTTTAATGTTAATATAACACTAGTTTCAATTAGCTGCATAACTACACTGCAAAAAAACTGATCTAAAAATAATGATACATGTATTTTCTCTTAATTTGTGCAACTAAATAACATAAGATAATCCACCAATGGAATAGACTGAACATTAGAATAAGATATATAGATAATATCGACTTGAAATAAGGCAATATATTTGTGCCTTTTCTTATTTTAAGCATAAATCTTCTAATTCCATAAAGCAAATAGTTTTGCTTACCTATTAAAATCAAGATAAAATACATTAATTTCAACAAGAAATGCTTGGTTATATTTTAGCTTTTGCAGTGTTCAGTGTCAGCCACCCTTACATTTTTTATTGATCAAATAGTTTTAGAGGAGAAGTAATTTTGTTGTGTTGAAGTAAAGCGACTAATTCATCTTGAAGTAATACAACTTTGTAGATTGCTGTGAAAGACATTGGCGTGCAACCAATCTCCACTATTAGATTAGGCAGTTCCCATGCATTTTTTCAATAGTCAGACACAATCACTGGGTTCAGAGCTAATGTTTATTAGAACATGTTGTCTTGCTTGATTGACTCAAAAGGGGGTTTTGCATTTGAAATGTGGTTTATTTTGTTGAAATATGGTTTTTAATTAAAATGTGATGAATTACAGCCCCTGTAATTAACACGGTTAGACATTTCAATCGTGACCCAGTACTAAAAAACGCATGTATCAGGTTCATATTACAGAAAATTTTTTGTTCGTCTACCACTTAAAATCCCATCACAGGCCATTGAGGAGTCGGCTATTTGAGAGGAATTGTTCTTTCTTGTTTTAGGAAGTTAAAAAGGTAAACAGAGCATCAAACTCTTGACATATTTGAATTCCGATCTAATATTCTAGATTTTATCCCTATCATCCCCTCTTGGCATGTTTAACGCCTGCCTTTCAATCTCCACAGCTGTGTTGAGTTGTGTGTGACAGACTACAGCTCTGTCGCTGCGCCCCCCCCACACACACACACACCAGCACCAACACTCTCCCACCCTATCCTCACAGCTTCCCAGCCTAATTGAAGCCAGAACCTGGGAAAATCCTGCAGGTATAAGACAGGAATCCAGGGTGGAAAATAAACCAGACCCCGAACGCCACAAATTCCATCAGCCGGCCAAGCCAGGGCAGCGTGCACCAACCTGAAAAGACAACGTGCACGCTACTGAGAAGGCACAACTCTCTGTGTAAATCACGCACTTGAGCTGTGGCCGTTATTCATTCGCACTCTTGCATGGATTTATCTCATGCAAACATAGGAAAACAACTGCAGCAGATTCGCTTTACAGCTCATATACAACTCTGATATATATATAAATATATGGGGAAGCAGAAGAGCTATTAAATAAAAGCGACACTGAAATGTGCGGATGAAAAACTTCCTACTGGGGAGCTTAAGTGGAAGCGGGCGGGGGGTGGGGGGTTCCTGCAGGGTGTGCTTATAATCACTCTAATGGACTACATAGGTGTCAGAGCAAGCCTGCCGCTCTGTAAATGCACACCCTCTAACTCCGCCGTAATGCTCGCTGCAGTCAAAGCGTCTCACCTTCGTTTGATGTTATTTACAGAGGGCTTTTGAAGAGTTATTTAATACACACCCCCCTCAGGGCGGCCTCTGTCCTCTCACTCTGCTCGTTTTTATGTGTGTAAAGTATGGCTGCTCAGGATGCAGAGTGTGTGTGTGTGTGTGTGGGTGGGGGGGGGGGGGCTGTAATGCTGCCATGTCTGTGAGCTGGAATAAGCCATGAGGGTTTTTTAAATGAAGTGTGACACCTGGTGTAAACCTGCCAGAAGCCGCGGGGCGGGTGCATTGTCACACCGCTGCACATTATCTTTGTTTTCTGCAGGGTTATGGTTCCTAGACTATAGGAATCAAACTTACAGACCTCCTTCCTCCTCCTCAGACGCTCCCACCGCCTTCTCCTAGTGGCTTTCTCCCCTGCTGACTGGGAGGTCAGACGTAGCATGTGGGGGCCTTTTTCCCTCCAATTAGTCTGCCTGCTAATGAGGCCCAACCATCCTGTCTACCACTGCCACCCATTCCTCCTTACCTCTATACTTCTACCTCACCTCTTTTTCTCCACCTACTCCACCATCGGTCCTGGGGCCAAGCTGGGCTCCTTTCTCTGCCCATTCCACCATCACCACCCCCTGAGTGTAATTATCACACAGCCAGTTTATAAACCCCCCAGCAGAAGTCAGGGACTGACCTGACTACCAGGAATCACCGCTATAAGTGAGCTGAGGACTTTTCTTAATCAAATGCTCCTCCTTGCAACTCGATTTCTCCTCTCTTCTTCTTCAGCTGTGAGGGAGAAGGAATCTAAACAGCTGAGTCTTCCTGCTGCTGTCTGATTTGATTCACGCAGCCCCGCTTGTTATCGCCGGGCACGGTCACATGTTGCTGTACAACAGGATCCCTCCCCTGTAGAGGTCAAAGGTCCCACTTCCTGTTTCCTGTCTCTCCTGGGTCATGAGAGGGTCTCGCCGTGAGGGTCAGAGACCTCCTGTGTTCCTGCTCTGCCTTTTGTTTGGAACGGCGGTGCTCTGGGGGGGGGCACGGCTCAGTTGAGGCGCCTCTCTGGACCTGTCAGAGTGTTTGCACTCCTCGACTTTATCATTCTCCCACATGTTCACCGCTTCCCATCCTGTCTGACCCCTTTTGTTTTTGCAGTTTGTAGCCATTGGTTCCTTCATTTCTCCCGTAATCTCCTTTCTTTTTTAGTCATCAGTAGCTGAGATAAATGACGGGACCTGGTGAGGCGTGTTTATCTTTTTCTAATGTGCCTCACAAAAAGTATAATTGATTCCAAGTTTTCTGATATTGACATCGCAAACGTCGGGGGGGTTAATCTGGATTTTCCAAGATACACCAACCCAGAGTGCACAATTGAGATGAAAGGACACTATTCAAGATTTTGTTTTTACGGCACTAGGGGCTTGTTTTTTTTTGCTTTAGTTTTTTTATGCACAATAAGCTGATAGAAAAAGGGGGTAAGAGAGAGGGAGAGACATGCAGGAAAAGATAACAGGCCAGATTCGAAACCGGGTCGCCCGCGTCAAGGACTAAGGCCTCCATACATGGGTCATGTGCGCTAACTACTGCGCCACCAAAGCATGCCCAAAAATATTTTTTTGATATTTGGAATTTAAATTTCTCTCATTTATTTTTAAAGCAAAAAAATAAATGAAACCGCCACATTTATTGATTTTCTCTCGCTTTATTTTGAAACTGAACAAAGAGCAACAAAGAACAAACCATTTGTTTTTATGTCTTGGGAAATATTCTGGATCAGGTTAATGTTGGGACTTTGATTAGAAGCTTCTAGGGCCCGATGATGCTGGAAGCTGAACCTTTGCAATCTCCAACAGCTTTACTTCCAGAGCCTTCCTGTTTTCACCTTCTAACCAACTCTAACCGGCTTCTCCATCCTCCATCCCTGCTGGTTAAAACTGGTTCCCTCAGCATGATTATGCCACCACCTTGTATTACACTATGGATGCTCATAATGCTGCACTGTGGTAGTTTTCAGCCACAGGTCTTGTTTTGCGTGAAGGCCAAGGTTTTATGTGCCTTATTTGACCAGAGAAACAATCTCTTGTTTACTGATGTGCCACATGGATTGAGTCAACCTGCAAAGAGGATGTAAATGTTGTTAAGAGCACCAGCCTTAGCCTGGTAATTTAGGTGAATGACCATGTTTTTGTAGTTTTACTGTTGAGCTACACAAAGTAATGAATTTCCATGGAAACTTTAATAGATTTCTGGAAAAAAAAACTGTAATGACAAAGGTTTTGGCTTTTGGCAACATTTTCTGGAGGAATTAATATTTTTTTCAAGGCACTGTTTCATATCTCCCACCCCCCCACCTCCACCCATCCCGCTAGGTGTGATCATGGGACATGGACGTCTGCTGATGCCAATACAAAAGGTCGCTTAGCAACACATGATTCTGGAAGCCATGGAGATAACGTGCAAAGCAGACAAGCAGCAGACAAAAAGAGATTGTTTAAAGGGGCGTAATCTGATTTAGCAACCAGAGGCTTGTTCGGGAAGGGGGACTTTTTAAGCGATTAAACCCCCAAACGGACAATCGGGCACATTCACAGACATAAGTCAAGATTTTCATTTGGTTAGCCTCACAAACACACTGAAAATTGCTGTCATACCAGATATATTACAAAATTTAACCCTCTGCACTCTGCGGCTCTTAGATCTGAAGCCAGTTTGAGTAAAATATTCAATTCTTCCTGTTGAAGGACGGCGGTTTACTGCATATGTAACAGCAAGGCCTGGAAGTGTTTATCTGCTCTAAAAGTTTTTTTTTTTCACCATGGTGTTAAAGCGTCTGCCAGACAGTTTTAAAAATCCAACCGGGATTCTTTTTAAAGCAGGAAAATCTGGAAATAGATTTACAAGCTGAGTCAGAAAGGTGGCGTGGACACACGCCCAGTTTAACGCAGAACTAAAGCGCTTCTTTTTTCAGAGTATTTCGTTTTCGACTGGACGGAACAGCAGGAAATGAATGTTGTCTGTATTAACTGTCTGAGGCTGGACTCCTGTTTTATGACATTCTCAAATGTTGGACAGATAGCAGAGGATGGGGGGTTGGGGGGGACAGAGACAAGAATGAAACAGTACCCTCCTCCCTCCCTCCTCTTCAGATTTCTGGTTTAATAAAAGGTTGAGTAACGAGTGGAGGGGAGCTGGTGGGAATGCAGGGCAGGTCAAGCTGACCCCAACGTCGCTCCGTCCGGCCCGAGGAGCTTTCCATGACTCACTGCGGAAAGAGGCTCCTGTCATTCCTCAGCCTGTCTCTGCTCTCCTGAGATGCGTCTCATTCATTTCCACTTGCATGCCTGCTTTCTCTTGGCTCCCAGCTCCAAACAGGGACATCTGCCCGAATGATGCAAAGGCAGTAGCTCTGAGGATATGTGCGGATTAGCTGGAAGGAAAGTCCATTTCCTTCATATCAGAAAAAAATGAAACTTCTGAGCACTGAACGCTGGCGGGTTTGTTGGGTTTATATGGTGCATACTTTTGGCCTTAAAGGAATAGTGGCTATTATTTGAAGCAGGGCTGCACAATATACATCATAAGATTATAAAGAGTATGCCTTTCTTAAAGACCTTCTGAAAAGCCCAAACTCTTCCCAAATTGCTGGTGAAGATTCTCAGTCATCCCGGTCTTAGTCATTCCAAAAAAAGTAAAAAAACAAACCTCTGGACTTTGTTTCCAATTTGTAGACGTTGCGCCTCCAATCCATCCAGGAAGCTTGTTCAATTCAAATGTCAGACATAGCGTTGAGTTGCTTCATACAGCAGCCCAACAAAGCCTTGTTTTTGCTTAGAAACATGCAAATGGAAAATTGAAATTGGTTTCTTTTGTCATCCTGCAATCCCCATACCTGTCTATGTCTCTGAAAGGGGGTTGTTAAAGGGAATTGTTGGCTTGGCTAAATAGGCGAGGTTGTCTGTCCGGTAAGGAGGTTGTGATGATAATGGGAAGGGATTAACTCAATTGCTGCATTGTAGGTTTTATGAAAGCTGAAATCTGAGTCCACCCCCTCTGTTTAAGGTTGTTATTTCTTAACATCAATGGCTTCCTTCACTCCCCTCTCAAACCAACTATTTTCTTTGTCCAAAATGTGAACATTCTGGTCCTGAAAAGACTGTCCTGTGTCCATAAGGTGTAGATGTACCGCAGAGTCGGGACAAGACTCTGTGGTAATAGTAATGCTATTGGGTGTGAATGATGCATGACTTATAAAGCTATAAATTCTTAAAACGCGTCGCCCCCAGATTGCTTTCCAGCACTGTCAGCCCACTGAGGGATACACATATGGAAAAAATTCTCGCTACGACTCGTTTAATGAAAGAAAAACCCACAATGATGATAATTCAAATAACTTGAATTTGACACAACACAAAAATTATTTAAAATTATATGAATATTTATTTTTTTATAATCTGCCAGAACATAATGTTTAAAAAAAACTAATAAAACACGCCTGGACTAAAATAATGATACCCTTAACTTTAGATTTTGTTGCACAACCTTTTGAGGCAATCACTGCAATTAAAAGATTCCTCTAACTGTCAATGAGATTTCTGCTCCTCCCAGCAGGTAATTTGGTTCACTCCTCATAAGCAAACTGCTCCAGTTCATAGCGGTTTTAAGGGGGCCTTTTCAAGACAACATGTTTCCCTCCCAAAGATACTCAAAGGGATTTAGGTCAGGGCTTGAGAATATTTAAATATTGTCCTCTTAGCCATTCTTGCCTTTTAGCCATGTGTTTAGGGTCATCATCCTGTTGCAAGATCCTGACCTGTGGCTGAGACCAGGCTTTCTGACGCTGGGCAGCACATTGCTCCCTACAAACCCTTGATAGTCTTGAGATTTCATTGTCGCCTGCAGAGATTCAGACACCCTGTGCCAGATGAAGCAAAGCAGCCCCAGAATATAACAGAGCCTCCTCCATGTTTCACAGTAGGGGCAGTGTTCTTTTCTTCATATGCTTTGTTTTTCCATCTGTGAACATAGAGCTAATGTGCCTTGGCAAAAGGTCCATTTTTTGTCTCCTCTGTTCACAGAACATTTTTCCCTGAAGCTTTGTGGCTTGTCAACAACTAGTTTAGCAAATTCCCTTTGGGTTTTTATGATTTGCTTTCAACAATGGTGTCTTGTATTAAGTCCATTGTGGTACAAACAATGATGCATGGTGCGATCTGACACTGATGCTCCTTGAGCTTGAAGTTCAATGTTAGTCTTATAGAAGTTTTTCTTGGCTCTTTTGTTGCCATTCATATTATCTGTCTCTTTGATTTGTCATCAATTTTGCTCCTGTAGCCAAGTCAAGGAAAGTTGGCTATAGTCCCATAGTTCTCACATTTCTGAAAAATAAGAGCAGTTGTTGTCAGAGAAACATCAAGCTGCTTGGAGATGGTCTAACAGCCTTTACCTTTAACATGCTGGTCAATACATTTTCTTTCTATGCTCCTGAGACAACCCTTTCCTTCAATTCCTCTGGTTCATGTTGAGTGTGATACACACCATGTCACCAAACCTTTAGCCCTATATCGATGCCAACCGAATAATTACAAGTTTGGCAACACCTGTGTTTCTAAAATTGTCTCTTAGGTAACATTATTTTTAGTCATTTCTTGGGCTACCCTAATTTCTGTCCAGGCAGTTTAGATTTTTGAAAAAAATATTTTTTTTTAAACCCTGGGTTTGAAGTCTTTTCTGACTTTTTCCATTTTCATAGATTTTTTTTGTTATTACTTTTGTCAGATTTAAGTTATTACTGTGATTATTGTAAGTTTTTTCTTTCATAAACTAGGTTCACCAAAAATTCAGTCCATATGTGAAGTAAAAAGGGTTGAAGGCATATCAAAATCTCTGAATTAAAGTAAATGAGTAAAGTCATGTAAAAGTTATCTAAAATCCTGCACTACCCCGATAAGTCATCTCTAAGAATAGTAAAGACTAAGGTCAATATAATACAATAAAGCAGTTTTTGTGTTTGGAACTCATTGTCTGAAAACTACATTAGTGATTGGCCTGTTGTAATATGACATGAAAGAATGGTTTAACTCGTGTTATTTAAATTAAAGTAAAAGTTCTGTTGGTAATAAAACTTTGCCTTCTGTTATCTATGATTTCTAATCGGCAAAGACATGCAAACAATCAGATAATAATGCAAGCTGTAATTCAAACCATGGGTTAATGATTTGTAAAAGAAACAGAGGCAACAAAGTTGTTTGACAGACTGGTGCAGATTTTAACCTCTTGCACTGACTATAGATCTACTTAGCTGTTATTATAAAGCCTGCAAAATGACATGTTTATATAGTTTTTAATGGTTATTCTTATTAAAGGCATGTAAAGTACCTTGAAACCAATCCTTCACTTTCATAGGATGAATTAGAATAAAAACTGTTTACTTTGAGGACTTGAGTCTGAGAAAGCTAATGCAGAGAATCAGCCATTTTTCTGGCAACTCCTAACCTTTGTCTAATGACTTCAGCCTACTATTCCTTTTTGTTAAGAATCCTTTTTTGTTGACATTGACATCGCTACCAGTTGTTAACATTTACATATTTTGGACCCGTCACATTTTATAAAACAGTTGTTTGTGTACGTTTTGTGTAAGAATAATGATTTTATTCTGCAATATTCGAAATAGATTTATTTATATGGACTCTTGGTCCAATATTTAAAAACAATACAACCAGTTTAAAAGCAAAAAATAGAGAACAATTAAACAAATAAATATGAGCTTTGAGGAGAAAGTAATATGTGTCTCCACAGCTTAGACTGGTATCAGTTTGCACTACATGTGTTGTCAGTAAACAACAAAATGATTTTATTTCTAGATGCATTTAATCTACAGATAAAATTCTACATTAACTTTTGTGAAACCGCATGTAAAGCCCCAGTCACGCAATGATGGTTTAGCCTGCGTATGCCTCACATCCTAGAACCTCCTAAAACTTTGGCATACGCTGTACTTTCTATCTATTTTTTTCAATTTTGGGCGTATACATATACTTAGGCGACTTTTATTGTCATTTTCTATACACAGAGTGAATGCAAAACAAAATTTCGTTTTGTACAGCTTTCATGATATTTCCATTTCTTAAAGTGCAGCAGTGATCAAATATAAACATTGTGGAAGAAAAAACATGGTGCAAAAGAACGCATTGATATGGAAATTTTAAAGATTGTTCCTTGGACTGAGTTGCACCTTTGGTGAAAATTTCATTAAAATCCGTTCATAACTTTTCAAGATATACCGTACAAGGATGGACAGACAGACAAACAAAACATAACCTGTTTGTTAAGTTCATGCAGATGTTTGTTTCTTAATGTAAGTGCCAAGATCTTATCCCATTGGCACATTATTGTACTTTCCAAATGAAATCAAGCTCACCTATGTTGAATTCAAGAAAATTTAACTGGCTTTAGTTCACTTTTGGCAGTGAAGGATCTTATTGGAGTGAAAAGAAAACCTGTTGGACATCTAGAGCAAAATGCAGCAATTTCCCTTCACTATAACAACCATTAGAACAATGGTTTTATTGGAACGAGTGTTTCTATTCTACCGTCACAAATGTAAACAGGTGGAGTGGTCTAAATTATGTCAGGAATAGCAACAAACACTCCATGTGACATTTTTTCACATTGCAATCTGTAAATGTATTCAAAACCTTCCCTTATTAGGAAATTCTTAAGTTTCTAGTATGTTAAAAGTTTTGAGCTTTAATGTGAAAACAAGTTTTCTAGTAATGCATTTATGCTGCGTTTTTAAGCACAGGCGAAGTCCATCTAATGCAGTCATTTCTCAAAGTATGTAGTGAAGCTATTACACATTCTTGAGTCAGACTGCATTAGCAGTTGTCCACATCACCACTGAGTCCAAGACAGATTTAGTAAACAAGTCAGTGCTATGTCCAACTGAGGCGTGGATCGGAGCGGTGCCGGCACAGAGCAGGGAGGCTACAGTGAGAGGAAAACAACACATTTGGAGTCTGGCAGCTCATGGGGTGGTGTTCAAGTGAAATGAATTTTTCTGATAAACACACTCAAGCTAGAGTTTATTTTGCTTGCTTGTTGATCCTGGTTTGGTTCTCAGGAATCTGAACACTCTGGGGCCTGATTAATTTTCTTCCAATGGATTACCCCTTCCTTTAAACGGCGAGCTGCGAGCGAGACTGCAACCTCAGAAATGGTTTTTACAGCATAAAGTTCTCTGCTTCGGCTGCTGCTCAGGGGCTTCTCATCTGCATAAGTCTGCGGTCAAGATGGAAGCGCTTTAATTTCTCTCTATTTTAACCACCTGTTTGGGCACCAGCATCAGATTCTGGGGCCTAAATTTAAAAAAAGAGGCACGCTTTGTGCCTTGGAGTCCCAGCAGCTGATTGTCTAACCAGCTGCATGAGCTCCTCCTTATAGTGGATAACACCACACAGTCTCTGATAAATAATACTGAGTATCTTCAGTTGGAGTCTCTACGGCTGCAGTACAGGAGGTTTAAAAAAAAAACCCTAAACTGAATTAAGTGATGGAAATATCCGCCTCTGTATCATGTTTTAAATGTGTTCTATCCTTCTGTACCTTACAAAAGTATTCACACCTGTTAAGCAATTCCCTTTGCCATATTTTGATATTTTAGCAACACAAATTTAAATGAATTTTCTTTAGAAGCATCCTACTGCTGGGGCAGGGCGCTGCCATTTTAACAATACATACCAGAAGTTGGTTTATTCGGCTAAAACTTTAAGATCTAGAAATCCATCTGTCTTCTTATCTGTCATTTGGCTGCTTTCTATCTCCAGCAGTCTAAGGGCAAAAGATGGGATAAACCCTGGACAGTTTGCCGTTACATTGCACAGCATCAGGAAAAAACATACCTTTATTTAGAAACGGCAATTAATCTAACAGTCATGCTTTTCGACTAATGTAGGAAGCCGGAGTGCCTGGAAAGAAACCATATATGCGTTGGGAGAACATGCAAACGCCATGCAGAAGCAAGGAATTGAACCCAGGTCCTTCCTGGACATTTCAAAGGAATAGTGCTGTTGATTTCTTTTTCTTTTACTTTTGTTGGTAGTACTTTCAGATAGGCCGCAAGGTGTACTATAAATATCATTTAGTATTGTTATTATTTCATAAATACGAACCATTAGTAGGGTTGGGAATTGAAAAGATTTTCACGATTCCGATTCCCTTTTCGATTCTATGAAACGATTCGATTCTTTATCGATTCTTTTTTCGATTCCAATTTGGGGGAAAAAGGAGAACAAACAGTTTGATTATCAGAATCAACTTTGTTTACTTAACTATTGCACAATCTTACAAAATCAACAAGATCAAGATGTCCACAGGAAATGTGAAACTGGAGTAACATCTGTGTTTAAATGAAAAATGAATACAAGAACAAACTTAATAACAAACAATGTCTAATAACAAATGATGGGATTATAACCTATTTTAAATAACAAAAAGTACTAATTATAAAACAGTAGTAGGGAAAATTAACAGTTCTTTTGCAGAAAGATGAGCATATCTGCTTTTTCTGGAAGGATACGGGATCTTTCAGCGCTTATGGTGTCTCCAGCCGTGGAGAACACCCTCTCAGATGGGGTGGAGGAAGCCTGCACACAGAGGTAGTTTTCAGCCAGTCCAGATAGCAAGGGCAGCACATCTTGCTTGTTCCACCACCACAGTGTGGCGCTATCCCTGCAGGGGATGGAGGGCAAGCTTTTATAGAGCTGGATTTCCTGATCTACCCTCTGGGCTAAGGAAAGACGGGGCTTTGATTCACAAAGTGACCGCAGCTCGTTGTCTTCCTCCTCGAATAGTTCTTCCAACTTGCGTAACTTGCGTAAGTTGCGTAAGCTGCGTAACGTACGTAAAAAACGTGACGTAAGTCGTGCTCCCCAGAGCCGGCGCGCTAGGCTCTGTTGCTGCGGGAATCGAAAAAAGAATCGTTCAGCGAGCTGCCAAACGATGCCATGGAATCGAAAAATACGGAACCGGTTCTTAACAGGAACCGGTTTTCGATTCCCATCCCTAACCATTAGTATCTTCATCTCCATGGCTTTGAAGACCATCTTTCTTTTCTGGCCACTCACAAACTGCTCGTAGAACACACAAACTGCTCATTTAAATGGTCTGGCATGTCTTAACATTTGCGCAGCAATCTTTATTGCGTTTAATAAAATTTCCTGTTTATTTAAAGGCCTCTTGTTTGGAATTTTTGAAAATAATTCCCTTAACTAACTCAAATGACCCCTGAATTTTGTTTGTAGAGAAGTTTGAAAATGCTCTTTGTTTACTTGATGGTCTGCGTTTTTAACACTAAAAATCTGTCAAAAAAAAGGAAAAAAAAACTCACGTTTCCAGAAAAGGTGTCGTTCTCTGAATCCAGTTGGTGTGGGTTGTTCCAGTAATTGACTTGCTCATTGGAGGGCGGACAGAGTTTACCCAGGTTGAGGTGTTTCCTTGAGGAAAGGAGGGGCTGACTGCCACTTGGATTACCTATGGTACTTGAACGTTTTTTTGTGAAGATGAATCCCCTGCTCAGTGTGAAGCTCAAACAATCCTTAGGGGGAAAGTGGATCCAAACCTCCAGTTTGAATACCCAGCTCAGTTTGACACTCAGACAATTCTTCCAGGGGGAGAAGGTCCAAAACATCCAGTTTGCAGATTGACTTCCTGCCGAGAGGCAAAGACAAAAACAACAAGGTTAGGCTCAGGTTGACAAAAACTCAGTTTGACTCAGCAAAACTCAGCTTGGCTAGAGTACCCAAAACTGGCAAACACTCTGGCGTTGAGGTAGTGGCAGTCAGCAGCTTAAGAGTCCTCAGGTAATGAGGCAACCATCCGCAGGTGTGTGAGAGGGCCAACGAGAACCAGGCACCACCTGGTGGTGGAAGGAGAACACACAAAAACACAACCCACACAAACTGGATTCCTGACACAACTGGCATTTATTGTAAAAATGGCTGCACCCCTACCCTGCATGGGCTTCATGTGATAGACCATTGCCGTCACAATCAAATAACAGGCCTCAGGCATTTACTAGGTAACATCGGGGAGCAAACAACATTATGAAGACCAGGGAACACAGCAAAGGGGTTTAAGACACTGTCACTGCTGTTGAAAAGGGTTCTATTGTGCAGGTTGGTCGAATGTTTAATCCTTCACTTTTATGAAAGAGTTGCAAACTGACCAAAACTGAAAACTACCTCTAAGCACCAATGAAGCATGGTGATGGCAGGATGATGCAGTGGAGGTGTTTTTTTTGTTTCTTCTTAAAGCAAAACTTGTTGTTAAGGACTCGAGAATAGAGCGAAGGTTCAACTTCCAGCAGGGGGGCATCCCTAAACACAATCAAATCACTGAGTAAGTCTAAGTTCACATCGATATGATGATCAAAATATCAGTTGACATGCATTCTCCTTCCAATCTGACTAAGATCAGATTATTTTTGCAATGTCAGCTGCTGGAGACACACCTCAAAACTGCTGTTTCAGCCTCACTTTTCAGTGGCGGATTTCCTCCTGCACATGATTCATTAATATCTCAAAGATAGTGATGAGAGCAGGTTTATGACTGAAGCTCTGAAAATCTGGCCAGCTTTTCATCACTTTGTTATCTGGAAAACAGCCAGTGATGACTGCCTGCATTTTAAGCCTTCAACTCAGAGCAATTATAGAAAGCATCAACATCAGATGGTGAACCCCTGCCTTTTGGCATGAGCACACGGTAAGTAGTCTGTTTGGGCGCTTCAGTTTTTGCAGATTAGATTTGCAGACGAGATGAGTCAAGGCATTGATAGAAACATTCATGGCAGCAGATTCCGTCTGGGTTGAGTCATGCAGGCTTGTCCAGACTAGTTAGATACAAGAAAAGGAAGATGTACGTTGGGCCCTGATCCCAATCATAGCCTCTAGCTGGAGGCCCCTTTTCTATATGTCATTTCTGCTTTTTCACATAGGCAGGTTATAAATGTGTTGCTTAAAGACATGCAAATGAAAACAAGATTTTAGATACTTTGTACAAAAAAGTAAATGTTCCCTTTTTCCTGGAGACTTACGTTAGGCAGAATTATTTTCATTTTCCAAATTACAAAATTATTAGAGAGAGAAACTGTTTTGTCTATTTAATGTTTAATGTTTGTCCACATGAAGACAAGTTCTGTATTTTTTCTCCAAGGGCTTAGAAAAAAAAAATGGCATCCACACAAGTGCCTACAGCTCCATGCATGAATCTGCAGTACATATGCCAGACCCTTCGGGGACGCTGTGACTTTGCTACAGAATCACACCAAAACTACTTATCAAAAAACAACATGCATCCTCAGACAGTTAATGCAAGGAAAACACGTTAAAATGAAGGCAAAGAGCTGCAACATTATCATTTAAAAATTCAAGCTGCTCCTCCATTAACTCTGAAACATGAAATGCTCTCTATGATTTTTTCCCATTATTTAACCCCTTTAAAATTTTTTTGTTTGAAGTCTCCCAAAACATCTAATTGCTTAGAATACACAGTCTGAACAATATACCTTTGTAGATATACCTGACCATGTCTGCGTTTGAATGGGGCATCATTTCTTTTGTAGGAAATGTACAAACCTCAAGATACGAGAAAAAGACTGTTACACCTAAAAGCATGTAAAAAGTCAGTATCAAGTTTACAAATGCACTCAGTGTGTCCCAATTCAGGGGCTGCATCCAATAAAGGCCACATTTGTAGACTGATTCCGTCACAGCGCCACGCCAAAGACTGTCCATGAATCTTCCTAAGAGTCCCTTAAATGCATTCTCTGTCTCTCTCAGATTATCCTTCATGGCCAATCATTTCCCATTGTTCAGTTCACATTGATGCAAATTGATTGAGCTTGGGCAGCAATGGTGGACTAAGGTTGCAAAAATTGCAAATAAATCAATAGATAATTGAAAAAAAATGCCGTTCAAGACTCTGAATACACTTTTAATATATTTTGGATCAAAATATAAGTTTGTTAAAAAAAAAAAATAGAAAGAAAAAAAAGAGAGTTTCTCAGCACCAGCTCACCTCGGCAGCTGTGAACCAACCAGGCTGTTTTCCCTCCCTCTCCCAGGGAAGGAGCCTGATTCCCGCCTCACCTTAAACTACTGGGTGGAAGTAAAACCCATTGAAACATTCATGTTTGGTGTTAGTAAATCATGACTTAAATTAAACCTAGGCTAAAGAATTGGCTCATCTTTTGCCTGCACGGTACAACTGCTGCAGATCCTCACGGATTAAATCAACAAATTCTGAGATAATACCCGACAAATAATGTTAATATGAGAATAAAGTATAAGAGAAAAATATAAGTTTAATATATCTACTGTATACCTCATGATGTCATGGTTGCTTCTTCGAAGGACACTGCCTCTGAGCTGGGACACACCCACAGACAGGCCGGAGAGGACGCCATCTCAGCTGTGAAATGTGGGGTAGGAATCAAAGTTTGCTGCAGGAGGGACCGGTGCATTTTATCAGATAGTTGACATTAAGAGGAAGGAACCTCATACAGGAGGTTAAAGTCTGTGTTAGCGTCACAAATCCAAGAAGACCAAAGCAAAGATGTTCAAACACTGGCAGCAGTTTTATCAGAATGGCAACAGCGGTTCAAGACAGACACCAACAGGGGCCAATGCCATTTTAGAACTGGTCCTTTACCCAGTTTTGGCCCCTGAACTGAAGACATAATGATGCATATTATTTTATGATATGCACTGATAAAAGAGACAGTGAATTATTGGTGCTTTTTACTGATTTAATCTTTAACCCTAACAATTTACATTTATCACTTACTAAGATAGGATCACAATGTGCTATATCACAAGTCTGCAGCATTGGCTTTGAGGCCCACTGGATATACTAAACCATTAACTATCTGATTTTTTGTTGTTGTTTTTTTATGTACCCCCATTAAAAAACACAAGTCTTACCTTACCCCCCTTAAATCTGGTCTAGAACCACCACAGGCAAAAGTTTAAGTTATGAGAAGTCTGTGAAAAAACATCCAGTGTATGAAACCCAAAATGACAAAGTTTAGAGGGTATTTCTTCTAAAATGTTTGGAAATTTCTTTATATACAAAAGAATCTAACTAATTTTTGTGTCTTTTAAGAAATAGAAATTTTGTGATTCTAACTAACGTAAAACAGGGAATGTTTAGTCTAATATAATGATTTTACTGCCATATAGGAGAAAAAAAATATTTTTACTCGCCGTGCGTAAATATCTGGTTTCAGCTCTATGTGCTGTTTGCTGTTGGCCCCTGCTAAACACCACAGCTGATGGCCAGAGACTGCAGGTTGATTTCCATCAGCACACATCAAGCAGTGGGGCTCAGGGGCTCAGCTGCAGCTGTCGTGTCAGACACTGACCCTGTGTGCAGTTCATGTCATGTGTTTGGAGGCAGTGACAGAGTTGCGGTTTCTGCGTCTCTGTGTCTTGGCTGGTCGTCCCTGAGCAGTCGCCACATGTTTGGATTTGGAGCGTAGCGTACGGGCCCTTGTTTCTGCGCTTGTTACTTTAGCTTTTGTGTTAAAAAGAGGTAAATCCTGCGGCCTGTGGGACGTCTGCAGTCGGACTGATTGCATATTCTCTGAGTCCAGCTGTCTGTCCGAGCCCTGTACGAGCGGTGAATCATAGCTGCTGCTTACTCGTTTCTTCCATGCTCTCTCCAGTTTTTTTTTTAACATTTCTGAATTTCAGAAGATTCCTGTCCAGCGTGGCTAGCGGTTTCTCTCTCTTGTGGTAAATCTTGAGGCCCATGGCTGATCAAGCAGTGGTTCAGCAACGCCAAAAGCACAACGTCACTTTCAAAACAAACATCCATCCGACCCCTCCCTGCCGCCGCAGCCCTATAGCAGAGTCAGGCAGTCCGTGGGCAGAAGCCACAGCAGCCTGCCAGGCGTGCTCATCCAGAAGTACTGTCCTGTCATCCCTTTGTGGAGAGGGATATGGCTCATTTATGCCACAGCCAGTTCATTTTTCAAATGCTATTTTCATCTTTGGTTCATGTGCTTCCATTCAGAGCTGGTATTTTCTCAACTCCACTTCACCCAGATGACTGTCAGAAAGCAGAACATTAAGTTCTCAGTAGCTGGAGCCTTGCTAACCCTGTGGCTTGTTAGAATGGCATTACTGGTTTGTCTCTTTGTCTGTGGGACAGTCAGGAAATCTATCTTGAAATGCTTAGAGAACTTTCATGAAATGTAATTGCACATTTATGTGGTTCCCAAAGGGTAATAGCATGTTATTTAATTCTTCAGCATTGCTTTAATTCTATTCAGTTTATTTAGATGAAAAGGTTGGGGGAAAACAACCTTTTTTGATATAAGTTTTTTCTTTATTGGTCCCAAAGGGTAATTAAATTGTTGCAAAACACAAAAAAGATCATTGTAAGAATCACAAACAGTCACTCAATATGTTGCACTCCCAACAGTTTAGAAAAAAGTAGTTGCTCAAAGAGCAATAGTCCATAGCAAAAGAAATAGTTCACATTTCAAAAGGTCTGAGTTACTTATTAAAACACACTTCTGTCAAAATTCAACAGTTCAGTGACAAAGGATATAAAAGGGTTGAAGAAATTATATTTTTTTTTCAGAAAAGGTATATAAAAGCAACGTCTTGAAGGCATGAGTGAAAATTCAGAGGATGGAGCATGGAGAGGCTGACCCACTATACATTTAGTCTACTTTAACGCCTGCTCCTCCCCTAGAGACTGTAGGTCTCTGTGTTTAACTCCAATGATTCTATAGCTGATTTTCACAAAGTTTTTACAGTTCATATTTTATCTTTCAAAGGCAAATCCTTAAACCAGCAAACAAATAAAAAAGGTTAAAAGGCTCTCTATAAAACAGCAATAAAAGTGTAAATAATATCCCTTTTATTAACATTAAAGAGTTACGCTTTTTTTACAAGATAGATTCTCTGCTGACATTTGAAAACAGAGTCTGTATTTTTCATCCACAATTTGTTGTCAATCCAAGAACCAAGATATTTATACTTCTCCACCACTTTGCCATGAATCAGTAACCATATCCTCGGTTTTTGATAGTGACTGTCACAGTAACTATTGACAATAACTTAAAAGATTAGGGAAAGACACTCTAAAAGTTACAACAGTATATTTAGATTTTTTACCAGCAATATCAGAATGTTTTTAATTCACCAATTATATTGTGTTTAGGTTTTTGGTTATGCTGCAATTTCTTGTCATTGGTTGAGAACGCTTTCAGCAATTGTAGGGGTAGGGTTGAATATTTGCATATTGATATATTTAGCAACTTTTTAGAGCCCTATGGTGAGTTTTGTTTAAAAAAAAAAAAAAAAAGACTAGCAAGACATCTAGAAACTTTTTCGTATGTTGTTGGAAAGCAACGATCCCTTTAAGGTTATTGTCTTCAGTGAGCAGTGAGTGCTGCTGGTCTTCCCTCCCTCGTCTAAAGTGCTGACAGGTGGTCAGACTCAGCAGCAAACCCTGCCTGCAGTCAGAGAGAAGAACTGTCCTCTGTTTGCTTATTGAAAATAAGTCACACATGCGCAACTCTTCTACTGATCTTCCCTGGATTAAAATGCAGGACGTAAATATGATATTATACAAAAAAATTGGCTGTTTTTTCAAAGCATCGAACTAAAATAGATCCCTCCCTGCATTTAATTCATACATGTAGTCTACCTCTGCCATAAAAATGATTTATGGAATTTTGCTTTGGATAATATATCATTGAATACTATTTTCAATACTATATTTTGAATGCTACATTTGACTATTTATAGCTTTTATTTATTATTTTTTTCAATTTATTTAATGTATACTCCAAACATTTCACACCGTGACCCCAAAAACAACAACACAACAAACTGGTACCCCCAAATAAGACACTCACCTAAAAACATTAAACCTTAAAGGAATAGTACACCCAAAACATGATTAGCCTTCATTTTCTACTCACCTCCATGCTGAACAACACTCTGGAGTACTTTTTTGATATCTCAAATGCATCTGGAGATCTGGGAGGCTTCTTGCTGTCTGCTGACATTCAAATAATGGAGGTCCATGGCGCCCGAGACAGAAAGGTCCATAAAAGTCCACAAAAACGTGTCAATATTCCTCCATACTGCTCGTCCAATGTAATCCAAGTGTCCTGAGTGGGTAGCATCCAGAATTTACTCGAAACGAAGTCATTTAGAATGTTTTTAGAGCATAAACAGTAGTGTATAGGATTTCCTAATAGCGCCCCCATGCGCGCTCACGATTCTACGGAAGCCGGCAGACCAAACCGGAAGAAAGTGCGCATTCAGCGTCTGGTCTGCCGATAATGCAAGCGTAGAAGAAGAAGTGTGCTGTTTACCTGTGCAAAGAAAGAAACAACGAAAGAAAAATGTCTGAGGACTTCAGTGTTGAGGAAGAGCATGAGTTCTTTGCCGAGCTGAATGCGCTGGTTTGGTCTGCCGGCTTCCGTAGAATCGTGAGCGCGCATGGGGGCGCTATTAGGAAATCCTATACACTACTGTTTATGCTCTAAAAACATTCTAAATGACTTCGTTTCGAGTAAATTCTGGATGCTACCCACTCAGGACACTTGGATTACATTGGACGAGCAGTATGGAGGAATATTGACACGTTTTTGTGGACTTTTATGGACCTTTCTGTCTCGGGCGCCATGGACCTCCATTATTTGAATGTCAGCAGACAGCAAGAAGCCTCCCAGATCTCCAGATGCATTTGAGATATCAAAAAAGTACTCCAGAGTGTTGTTCAGCATGGAGGTGAGTAGAAAATGAAGGCTAATCATGTTTTGGGTGTACTATTCCTTTAAGTGAAGTAATTGCATTTACATTTAAATAATTTTTTTTTAAATTATGTTACATTTTGCATTTTTTTTTTCTTTTTTTTTGTTGGAAATAGTTTAATTCTGGATTTTAGAATTTGGAGGATTATGTAACATTTGAATCAATAAATCTTTTACCACCATAGGCTCTGTCGCTTAGCAACCATGACAGTTGACACACAAAGCAGGAAAAGATGAATACTGAACTTTTCCAAACTGTTGCTTCTTATTTATTTTTTTTATTGTAAAGTAAACAAGGACTCATGAGAATCCAGAGTGGAATAAAGGTGCCAACCAACGGGAGCATAAACAAATAAAAGCAAATGTAATAATAGAAACCTTAGCCAGTCATTTTGCACATCTCTGATGTTGCTGCTATTATCAAATATCTGTTACTGTAAAAATGTCCATAGCTGTATATTGGTTATTTATTCTCTAGGTGCATATTTTTATATTGTTAAAACACTTTACGGTACAGTATTTTATTGTTTTATCTTTTAACTCTTCACTATTATGTTATTCTTAAGCATTTTTCTAAGTTCCTTATTTGTGTATAATCTTTTGTCATTTGTGTAAAATGGTCTATAATCATTTTGCTGCTGTAAACACCAGAATTTCCCCATTGTAGGACAATATTTTTATTCTATCCTATAAAAGGGGTAGAAAGATATACGTAAATCTATGTATAAAAATATATTTGCAAAAACTCTTATATTCAACAACAGAAATTACTTAGTTAAGCAAATTGTGCAAAATAGCAATTAAAAAATGAAACTCATACTGCAGATACATTAGAATCTGTCCTTAAATTACAGCCAAACCTATTTACACAGTAACAGATAAAAACCTTTAGATAAATCAAACATTACCGCCAATAATCTGACTCAATAACCATTAAAACAACTATTTTCATTCATTTCAGACGGAAGTATTCACATACTTGTATTATATTAAAATGAACTTCCAATTTACGCCACTGTTCGGTGCCAAGCACCTTTTTCCTCTGATCACGGAGCAGCTTGTTTGGTCTCGCAATGAATCCTGGGATAACTAAGGATAGAGAGGATACACAGAACCCATCCTTCAAATCAGGCAAAAAGAAGGATGCATTTGTAGGCCGCATAACGAGGAGTCTTGGAATCAGACCAGACCTCGGCGCCGTGCTATGGCGTAATCGGCCTTCGAATCTGGCCTTCGGAGGATGCATCTCATAAATTCGAACACAACCCCTGTGTGCTAGCTCTTTCTTCCTTTCTGTGTCACCATACATCCACTTTAAGGCTATTACTGCCGCCTAGAGGGCTGGAGTGAGCAAGCCAGAGTCCTACTCTGAAATATAAGCTGACCAAAACTCAGTGCTTAAACTCTGGTTATATGGCAAATGCAATTAACTAATTAAAGTTGTGGTTTTTAATAATCAATTGCCCTGTTGTTTAGCTTTCTATTGATAGGAAAAAAGACTGCGTCTGCTGATTGGCCTTTCCTCCAGTAGGATCATGACATTTAACAGATTTTTATTATACTGATATCAACATTTTTCTCTTTTGGATTCAAAGTAGTATTTTATTTGTGGTCTCATTCCTTTACTACATGCTATTATTTGGTATGATTCTTATAAACCTGAAGTTATAAGAAGATGCAAGAAGCTGTTTATTGGGACTAATGCCTTTTTCTTCTGGTGACTGTTAAGTTATTGAAGCAATACACAAACGCAGAGGTCCTAAAAGAGGCACAGTGGTTCTAGTCAAGGGTTTCCCCTTCACTCCTCGTTTCTTTTTGGTGCTTGTGTTGAAATACTTTGCTCCAACATATTTTCTACCCGCTATACAGCTGTTTGCCTTTTAACAAGCTTTTTGAGGCGGTCCTTCCCACTCTGAGTCGCAGTTAGTTTCCAAGAGCCAAACCATGAGAAGGAATTTTAGGATCTTATTAAATGTTTACGGGGAAACTCAGACAAATACATTTCAATCTTCAACTGAAAGGTTGAGCACATTAAGGCCTCATTCGTCACGCTGAAAATTCCTTTCTGGGAGATAGCAGAGTGTTTTGATGTGACGCATCGGCAGCCTTGCTTCTGTCAACAGGCGGTGCCTTGATGTATGGGCTCAAACAGAAGATGAAATACTCCTGTGGGTTGACAGTCTGGCTGGGAGTTGCTGTTGGTCCGTCCCTCGATCTAAAGTGAGCAGAGTTACAGAACTGCTGTGGTCATCGTCCATCTATGGCCTCAATGTTGGGAAATGAATGGAGGTTTGTTGGGCAGATTTGCTGGGAACAAGGTGATGTGTGTTCCCACCTTAAACTTTGCATTTCATGCCACATCCAAAACTCGGATTGTGTACTCAAGCAGAGGGAACAGCTTGTTTATCTTCCGACTGACGTAATGATGTGATTAACTCTTGGTTTTTCTACCTTTGCTTTCCGTCTCTCACACACACACATACACACAAATAAGACGTCTGAGCCCAGCCAGACGTCGCAGCTGACCTGAGAAAAAAACATCTGAACCCAATTTTCTCCCACAGAAAATTTCCTCCAAAAGATGCAACAACCAAAAAATGCATGCTGACGTGTGCAGAGAGGAAGGAAATAAATAAAAGCCAAACAAGCAGGAGGTAGATGAAACAAAGGTTGGAGGGAAGGCCGCTGGAATTTAGCACATCTGTTGCTCTGGCAGGGATCCTAGTTACATGTTGTAGAGCTAAAAGGTAAACGGAGTGTGGCTGAGAAGGTTTGTCTCAAATGTTTGTTAACTGTAGTTATATTTGTTTTTTATAAACCGCACCATTCACATTTAGTGGCTCCTGTAGTATACGTATGTAAAAATATTTTAAAGTTTTTATTGCAGTAGTATTTTAAAACTCCAAATTGTATTTTATAACTGAATGAAGAATAATTAGCTAATTAGGATTGCCACTCACTGGACAAACGATCTAGAAATAAGTTAAAATGTCTTAAATTAAGTGTATTTACCCTTAATTTGAGTAGGTAAATTAGATAGTTTGCTAATGGAATGAGTATTTTTACTCTTAAAATAAGATAATTAGATAACATACACTTGAAATAAGACAATGCAATTGTGTTTTCTTATTTTAAATGTAAATTGTCTTGTTACATTGGCAACATTTCTCTTTTACATCCTTAATCCAAGAACAAATGCACTTATTTTAAGAAAAAATGACTTATCTAGAAGCTCCCGCAGTGATCCCTTGCTCATCTCAGATGGTTCCTCTACTCAACATTCAGATTTTATGTAAACCTTCTTTTGATCATTGGCCAGCTGAAAAACTCAACGAGGATCCAATCTCATCTTTTTAACAGAGTTCCCTAGATTTCTGTTTTGATATTTTACATTCATGATGTCTTAAAGTCTGACAAGATTTTCCAATGCAGGAAAACCCGACCAACAGCATTCATTTCAATCTATTTATCAAGCTCCAATTGAGAGGAATGTGCTCCAGTGTTATTAAAGATACAGTAGAAGATGTTCTTTTTCCGGGTAAATTAACTAAATAAGTGGTTCTCCTAATTGTCAATCATTCTGGTGATATGTTCACATAACATCCAGCTACATTCATCTAGCCAATGACTTTGCAGGATTTGCTCCTCCTGGAAGAACAACAGCAACAGCAGATTCATGATACTTTTTTTTTGATTGGCTCTGCAGCAGTCCCTCTCAATCAGCATGCATGCAGTGACAGTGGAGAGAAAAAGACAGCTTTTGCTGAGGCCAACTGGGGGTTCAGGGCAGAAACAGATGCACAAAAGCAAAATTGACTGAAGGACTGATCTATTCATCTATTTTTTATGTATGAGAAGGTAACCATAGATGGCTCCTTCAATGAAAGAAACAATTAAGTATATTATCTTTAATACATGGTATGGGATTCTTATTTCTTTTTTTTGTCCCTAAAAGGCTCAGTTTAAGTCTCTTCTGAAAAGTCCTGATGATTAAGGACATTTCACATGGTTATTCCTTCTTGTAGACTAAACCCCAGCATTAACTCCCAGCCTTTTCTCATGAAAGGGAACTCAGAAGACCTAGCAAAATAACAATCATGGATTAATAAAGGAACAGAAATGATCCAGTCAACTTCAAACTTTTATCAGAAATAAAGATTTGTGTCAGTTCCATTTACAAACCACGTTTGCCTTCAGCCTTTAGTGGATTTCTGGAGGAATCAGCAGTATGAATAAAGCAGACGCTTCCATCTGGACCAGCCATCTTTTCACCTCATCAGCTTACGTGCTTTTGTTGGTGCAACATATTTTGTTACTTCTAGAGCGCATGGATGAAAAGAATTTTTCAAAATAAAACTGCACATAAGCTCTGCTAATTAAAACTGTGTAAATGGCTGATACATATTAATTACATATTAGTGACATGCTAATAATACATATGTGCCTGGTTTTGGTTCAGAGCCCTGTGGTTGGAAAGTCCTGGTTTAAAAAGCAAAGATTTTATCAAACTGAAGGTCTTTTCTCCATGATTTATTGGGTAATTATCCTGCAGCATTAAAATATAAAAGCTTTCTGCACATCATACCAGAAGTGCCAATAACCAGGCAGGGGGCAGTTTCTCGGTCTCACTTATTTATTTGTAACATAACTTCAGTTTGCTACGTCTTCATATGAGCCCAAATGCTGTTAAAGTAAGCCATAAACGTGCAGCTCTCAGACTATTGCGTTATTAATCAGTGAATTAGTTTACCAGTCTTCAGCATTGAGCATAATTAAATGGACTTGTCTAATGAGCACTGAAAAACATTTCCAACTATTTTTTTTGTCTGTCCAAGCTGGATTTAGTCAGTCTTCTTGTACTTGCTTGTTTTTTGTTAAAGGAGCTGCAGTTCTTTGGTCTGTTTTATTTGTCATGCGGTTCCACTGTTTGACCTCACATGACCCAGCAAGCTATAACCTGCAAATACCACAAACATTAGCATTCGCTTTTCCCAGTCGTTCACAGGGTATTTTTAATTTTGGATCCCGAGACCTTGATTTTCACTTGGTCATTGTGTTATTCTGTGTTATTGCACTGACAACCACTATAGACAACAATGTTTGCCAGTAACAACACAGTTGTTCCAGCTTGCTCACCCCTCAGTTTATTTTTCAACCAGTAAATTACATGGACGCAAAGCCACAACTGTTCGAATGAATCACATTTGGGCAAAAATAACAGAACTGGCAAAAATAACAAAAAAGTGCTTTCCTGCCTGGTTATTATAAGAGTTTGGTAAACAGCAATGCTCTCAGATCTTGCCGGATTTTTGTCTGGAATTCCCCTCATACTCCTGTAATGATGCAGAACATGCTTGGGCCTAGAGACAGGCCTCATTTCTTGTCTCAGCTTTGATAAACCAATTATGTAGGGCGTCTTTATATGATGCACCAAGACAAAATAGTTATGCATAATTGTAAACTGGATGCAACATCACGATAGTTTCTTTTTCACAGAAAAAAACTGAAAGGTTATGGAAAAAAAACATTCTCTGATGCAACTAAATAAAACTCTGTAACTATGAAAGTTATAACGGGACTCATCACCCTAAACATAAACAAACTGTCCCGCACACTGGCATCATCGCCCAATGGGAGTTCTTTTCCTCAGCATCTGCAGGGAAGCTTATTAGCTAATCCCTTGTAAATCCATCCATCCAACCGTGGAGTGGTTGCCGGTCCATCATAGGGCGATGCAAGAGACATACAGCAACAACCATGCATGCAGAAATTCACATCCAAAGCTATTTAGGGGGAAATAAACAGCTAACAAGCAAAGCCTACAAATCTGGAGAGAAAGCATGAATGCTCTGGGAAAACATGCAAACTCTGTACAGAAAAATTCCAAGGCAGGTTTCATCCCCAGGACTTTCTTGGAGTAAGGAGAAATTCCCCACTGCAAATAGCCCCCATGGTTAATCACAGTGGTGGCATGATAATTCTGTGCCGATGCTTGTCTGGAACAGCGAAGCTGTTCAGAGTGGATGGGATCATTTCTGATGGAAGTGAAAAATGACCTGGGAGTGGGGTCTAGGATGACCTTCCACCAGAGCTACAACAAAAGGGTTCTCATTAAAGCATTTACATTGGTTGGAATGGCCCAGTGATGGTCACAACCTAGCTCTTATAGAAAACCTGTAGCAGGTCTTGATGACTCAATTCATTTTAGTTTATTTCTACAATGCCAGCTCATGTCATCTCAATTTATTCAAAGGTATAGTGGAGGATGTTCTTCTTCCGGGTGGATCATCAAAATAAGTGGTCCTCCTAAATGTCAATCACTTTGGTGATATGTTTACGTAAGGCCGTCATTCGTGCTCGTCCCCATCTTCACTTACCGGTGGTGAGTCTGACATTGTGGAAAAATTGAAAATCTTTTGGAAAGTAGGCTTGTATGAGCGATGCAAACTGCAAGCAACATTTACAGAGTGTGCACATGGAGAAATTGACTGGTGCACGCATTTAACAGGAGTTCCCTCCTCCATTATACCTTTAACAAAAAATCTAATAAAGTTCAATACAGAGCAACTTCAGGTCAATCTCATGATTTTTAATTGATTTCAGTTGTTAAACAATGCTGTTATTCAAAGTTGTTCATTTTCTGTCTAAGCAAACCCAGCTGATTGCATTGAGTCATATACTTAGAGGATTCCCGCCTATTTGATGACAATTTGGTGATAACGGATAGTGTTTGCATTGTGTCGGCTCTGCAGCAATCCCTCACATCGAGCATGAATGCAGCGACAGCTGTGTGAAGAAAAACTCCCTTTTAGTAGGAAGAAACCTCTAGCAGAACCAGGCTCGGAAAGAGCGGCCATGTGCCGTGACTTAGGTTTTGATTGGACAGGGAAGACACACAAAATAACCACAGAAGCACTGAGCCAAGAGTGCTTCCTATGTGAGAGAAAAGTAAGAGATTAGTTGTAGTTGTAGCTCCTCTAGAGGCCTTTTCCAAGCATGTGAACTCTGAGCCAGTGTCCAAGTTTATAGTGTGAAGGAGAGAGCATATTTATAGTAGCAGTAAACCACTACATCTAGAAGAGAGACAGAGTTAACCTCTGAAAGACAGGCCCAAGTAGATCATCTATAGAAGGAGAACAATAAATCACCAGTTGCAGCAACCAATGCTACCTGCCAGGATGGTGTAGAAACTTAACAGAATGTCCCGCCCTATGGAGCTACTATGAAGAGAAAAAATAGGAGAATATAAATAATTGGAGATTGGTAGGAGAAAGTTGCTTAGTGAAGGAAAGGGGCCTACTGTATATCCTCTAGCAGCCTAAGGATATAGCAGCATAACTATACAGAAAGCTCAGGATAGCCTAAGACACTCTAATTAAATGCTTTATCAAAAAGGAACGTTTTAAGCCCGGTCTGTGGATGAGGAACAGTGTGTCAGCCTGGGTACTGGTTGCGCAGGAGAGGAGCCTAAAAGATCTGACTCCCTTTCAGCTTTTAGAAAAATTGCAAATTGAGAGCAGAGCGCTGTTAGAAATATAAAAAAATATCTGTAAGAAACATAAGAAATAATATTATAAGATAAACCTTTATTAATCACTGATAAATAATTATAAATTATGATTTGATGATTATATTTATTCGTTAGTTTTTCAAAGCATATTTTAAATTCTTTTCTGGATTTAACCAGGAGCCAATAAATGGAATTAAAAATTATCTAATTTTTCAATTTCCATCATATATGTGGGTGCAATACTTTGGATGAGCTGAAGGCTTTCCATTGAATTTTGTAAACTTCCTGATAGTAAAAAATGAGAATTGTCCGGCCTCAAATTAACAAATGCTATTTTTTTACGGTTAATGCAAATTCCTATAAACCCGTTTAATATGGGATTTAAAATGCCTTTTTCTAGATAAAAAGAACATGAAGATTTTTATGATAGTTCAAAGGCAAATGTAATGTCATCCAGATGAAGTGACTAAACAGCTTATTTTTAAAAGGACTCTGGTCCAAAGATGAAAACCTATGTCCTATATGAATTTAACAGCAGAAAACTTTAAAGTCCTCAATCTTTTTCCTAAATTATTGGACTCATGAGATGTTAACCTCATTAAGTTTGGCCAAATTTAAGCTACTTTGCAATTGACAATAAAACTTTCTAGATATAGAAAGCTGGCAGTGACATGCACCAAAGGGAGTTGTAAAGAGAATTGACTCAGGGGGACTGATTAACAATGATCACCATAGTTTCTTTCTAATTTGAATTAGAATATCTTGCAAAAAAAAAAAACATGAACATTTTCCTTTTTATTTACAGCAACACTCTAATATATGCAGCTCTATGACATAGAGGCCTAACAAATTAGATGGGGTTTGGTATGGTGCAGCAACCTTTAACCTGTCTCCCGTCCACAGCTGCTGAACATGGTGACAGTTTCTGAGAAGCGATGGCGAGCTCGGTCACGAGGAACTGGATCAAATGGGTGGAGCGACGACATTGAGGAGGGATTTGCGAGCGGCGACTGTGACGACGAGGACGAGTGTGCCGGGGTGTCGGGGCTGGGTCCTCCTCCGAGGCGTAAACGGCTGCGGATCTTTTCAGGTTAGACACACAAACTACTTCATAACCATGGATCTGATGAAAGTATGTTTCCGTGCTGCTGCTGTGGTTTCAAATTAGGTGCTGAATCGACACTGATAGGTTCAAATTACCCTAGATTGGATTTATAGGACCGGATATGAGAAAGAAATGTCCAGCCCAGGCTAATGGCTTGTTTACAATCAAGCCCACTAACTTAATTAGAGCCATTTTCTTAAATGCCTAAGAGTGATTGGATGGATTTGGCTTCTTGTGCAGCCACTCAGGCAGTTCATAGAGATCACAGAGAGGCATTTTAACATGACTGAAGTGCAAAATGACCACACTATGCCATAGATATCGGACTTCTGTGAACACATGGAAAATACTAGATATACAAAGCAGGATACAACCATATTTGCTAAAGGATGACTTTGTTTGTTAGGATGACCAAAATTATTGCTATTTTTTAAATAGCTGAAAATGAGTGAGCGAAAGATATAATTTTTTTTTTTTTTATGGTTAGTTGAATTTCCTTTGAAACTGCAAGACTTTGTTCAGACATTTTGGGCATCCCTTCACGAGCATCTAACATTAGTTAGCTTGAATTTTGGCCCATTCCTCCTGATAGAACTGCAGTTGTTGGGTCAGGTTTATAGGCCTTCCCGTAACTCAACTTTCCCCAGCAAAATGTTGTCCTTCTTAAATCTGTTTTGTGATGGCCACTCTGGATGATGCATTGAGAGATTTCTTTGATATTACTAAAAAATGGTCTTTGCTCAATATGCCATAAATACAAGGAAAAAATGGATCCATTGCCCAGAAAAGCAGGATGAAATAGAACCAAGTTTTGCTTCATAGCTACTTTAAAAAAATTTGGAAACCAGGTTAATCGGCTTTAAACCTAAATTTGCCACTGTGTTATTCACATGTAGATGAAGATAGGCATTGGAGAATATAACTGTTTTCTAAACAACTCAGGTGTGATGATTTTCATGGTCGAAGATAAATAGACCTGTCCATGAATTGCTGCATAAAACTGAATGTAAATGTGGAACAATGGCAGGGTTATCTGTGCTGGAAGAACTCCTTTGGAGCGGGTTGATCAGATATTATCCTGCCCTGTTGGTACATAACGATGTGTAACATATTTGCTGGTTTGGAGGGAAATTGATTTATGCTCTGCTTGGAGCTGGCCGTGGTCTTAGAAAAGGGAAACTAGGAGTAACCATCCCTAAAGAGCAGTGTTGGGAGCGCATTTTAACAAAATAAATAAGTTACAGTTAGTGGGAATGTGAGTTATCTAGTGATAAATGAATTTAAAGTTAATTAATCTTATCAATTGGCTTACAATTAATTGATAGGTGGCCATTTTCTTAAAAACATGATTTTTCTGTTTCTGTCTGAAGCAGCTCTTCTTAATACGAAGTGGCAAAATACTTTTTTACAATATGCTGAGGTAAAAAATTTATACATCCTTATTTTTTAACATCGTACTGTGCCAACTGTATTGAATATTGATTGAATACACAAAAAACATGCTTTCTTACACATTATTACACTTATCTATAAGATTTAACAAATCATGAATGTTTTAGTTTATTGAATAAAAATTAATAAAATGTGCCATTTTCAAAATGTGGGAGATGGAAATATGTATTTAAAAGACTGTATGTGTCACTCTGACATGTTTTTAGAGTATTTCCAACTTTTTTTCAATGAAGCGGAGGCTAACTGGGATAAAGCTCTCTGATTTTAGTAAAATCCAACAATTAGTACCAGGGGAAACTTAGTGCTGTTAGCAGCAGTTATGGTTCATGTTGCAGTCAGATAATTTTTAAAACAAAATAGCTCTATTAACCTTCTCATCTAGTGAGCTACCTGCTAGCATGCTTTTTCTATCATGTTACAGAGGTAACATTAGTCCAGTAGGGATTCATGTTAAGAATTCTCCTCGATGGTCACAAAACATCACAAGTGGAAAAATCTCTCCTCTGACCAAAGAAAAAGAACATTTAATCTGTACCCTAGGCCTTTGTGTACTATGTAGGTATTATCCAGATCTTTAAAGTAAGAAATTAGATCTTGAGTTCTCATAGGAAGAGCAAACCCAGCCATACAGCAGAAACCAGTAAATTTGATCAACAATTTTAAAGCCAGAGCAGCTGAGCAAACATGGTGGTGGGAGTAGTCCTCCTGTGGCAGAGGTTTTGGGTTGGCCGGGGAAGTAGTCTGAGGGTTCACGCAGAAATCCTGCAGGGCCATCACTTCCAGTAGGCCGGGCCGTGAGAGTCTGATGCCCTCAGCTACAATCTGCTGTTGGCCTCAGCGCGGACTCATTACACTGTCTGCCCTGACTTACAAGCTGCTGAAAGGTCCACTTTAGAGTCTTATCTGATTATTTGTGAGAGTCATGAATTGACCTTTTGTGTTTTCAGTGTGCGTGCTCCTCATGAGTGTACGTGCTTGTGTCTACAGGCCCATTTAGCCTTCTACATCAAGGTTTGCAGACCTTGATGAGTGCCTCCTCATTGGCAGATGCACAGATAGTTACTGATATTTTGCGATGACCCAGCAAAACGCTGACCCAGCACGGCCGCTCTGCTCCTTTTGGTCAAACAGGGGGCTGGAGTTCAAAGGTGAGCCATAGAGCACAAGGCCTAATAGGATCCCTGTCTGTGCTGAGCTCCTCTGAGATGAACGAGCCAGATTTGGTTTCACAAAGCCTAGAGCAGATCGAAGGCGAGGCACGTACACACGAGCAAGCACGAAGGACCAGGGGAAAGGTACTAGAAGCCACAACAACAAGGTGCAGACAGGACGGACACATGGCTGGGACCCCAACACAGCTTCCCTGTCAACCTGCTGACTGCTCTGAGGATGTTCCCAAACAGGCATGATGATTGATCTCTCCTCGGCCATTCGGCACACAGATTCCACGAGCTTCTCATAACTAACTCCACTCACACACAGATACACAGACACACACGTGCTTCCCCTGCTGACCAATCAGACCCCCCTGTTAAACATTCACCACAGCATTCCAGGCCAGACGAGCTATTCCAGGACGGGGACCCCCTAGCAGCACCCCATCCCCCTAAAGTGAGACCTGCAGCCGGACACTGAGCTTGGTGCAACTCAGCCAGTTAATGGGTTGAGCAGTTTCAGAGCCTTGGAAAACTGTTCCTACCCATTTAATGTTTTTATATTTAGTCACTTTAGACATCAGCAGAAAAATTTTTGATTGATTGATGGATATCTAACAATTACTGGGAAATAAATCTGTGTTAAATACTCAAGAGAGCTTCAAAAAGGGTTTAGATCTTATTATAATATTACATGATTCAAATTAGAGATTATATAATCATACCCTAAAAGTTCAAAGACACTATTAATACCAATATCATGACCTTATTGATAACACCCAGCCTTAATCAAAAGGAGGAGGAACAAATCCTATCAGAGCAGCAGCACGCTTGCCATTAAATAATAACCAAACACAAAGGAATCCGTATTCAAAATATGAGTGAAATCAAATAAGATCAGCAATGCCAAAAACTAAATCAAATCACTTCTTAGAAACAAAAAAAGGTCTGTCAAATGAGTCCCGTATGATGGAAATCTGCTGATTCCATAAATATCTTCTTGGTCTGTTTAAAGTCCAGAAAAGATATATATATATATATATATATATATATATATATATACAAGGATGACTAGAAGGAAGAAAAAAAAAAAAAAAAATATATATATATATATATATATATATATATATATATATATATATATATATATATATATATATATATCATAGTTAAAGAGGTGAAAAGAAAATAGTTTTTAATCAAAATAAAAAAATAAAAAGAGCATGGAGTTGTCAACCAGTATCAGTGAATACCACATGTTGCTACAATAACACCTTACAGGTTTGTGGTATATGTCAAATATGTGCATATATATATATATATATATATATATAGATATAGATATAGATATATATATATATACATATATATATATATATATAGATATAGATATATATATATATATATATATAGATATATAGATATAGATTTATCTATATAGATATAGATATATCTATATATATATATATATATAGATATAGATATAGATATATCTATATATATATATATGCACATATGTGAGTGCGTGTGTCCAGACCTAAATTTAGCTGAAAATTGGCAGCTGGATTTTAAAATGAATGTTCACTGGTTATTTTGCAATTGTTATGGTTCTCCCCTTTTGGGACTTTGAGTTTTTAGTTTTCACTATCTATGTAATTCTGTTTTTTTTTTATGTGTGGTTTATTTCCCATTTTGTGCTATGTTTAAGCCAGTCTTTAGTTACTCTCTGTTGCCCCCTTGTGCCTGTTTCCTTTCCCCTAACTCCCTTCTAGTCACTTACATCCACACCTGCTCCATGTCATCTGATTACCCGAGTCTTTTTTCTGTTTCCCATATATACTGTACTCTCCCTGTGCAGTTCTTCAGTGTTGGTTCCTTGTTGATGTTAGCTGCTTCCTCATTTCTGGCTCCCAACTTAAGTTTTCCACTATGTTTTTTTTGTTTTGTTTTTTTGTGTTTTTGGTGTTTCAGATTTTTGGATGTTTGCCTCACTTTTCATTAACCCTACAAGAACTCATCTCTACATTTGGGTCTTCAAGCAACCTCACCCCCTCGTCGACAGCAATGTTCCGAAACCCTATGTGCAAAAATTTGAATTAAAAACCGACAGACACATATGCCACAAACCTTTAAGCTGTTATTGCAGCAACATGTGGTATTGACTCATAATGACTTTTTAATTTGATTAAAAAAATATTTCCTTTTCACCTCTTTAACTTTGATCTTGAAAATACAGCAAAAGTAGTTTGAGGTTTAAATCTCCTGGGTGAGCTCCTTTGCTACAGATCTTATAGGCAATGTAAATATTATTGCATATATTTTATAGCTAGCAGACCACTCAGCCTGCTAGAATAAGTCATATGTTTGCCCATGTGATGAGATAGAACACATGCTAGAGACGTGGTGATGGTCAGATGATTTTAAATGACTCGTCACTTGCTGCACTACATGCAAACTGTTTCAAACCAGCTGCTGTAAGGTCAGCTGACCCATGTCCTAAACTCTAAATATTGGAGATATATCCCACAAGTCTTACCTCTGTGGGAATTGCCACACAGTAATCTATTGCTTATGCTGGATGGGGACTCGATTTATGGTTTAATCCATTGATCTTGGATTCCAACTGCTCCTGATAAGGGCTCACCTGTGTTTCTGTGCTTTCGTGCACACCTGCTCCCTGACTGTAACGCCTCTGTGGAGAATAAAGGAACACACCACTATCCTCACAAAAAAACCCATCTCACATATTCCTCTCAAAGCCTCTCTTCATGCCCGCATACTCTCCGCTCCTCCTCCTCCTTCCTGTTGTCAGCTCATGGCTGTACTGCTGTTTCAGAAACATGATGATTTGAAATACATTAGGCTGAAATTGGATTTAAATTGATCCTTCCCTGCGGCGGCTACATTAATCATTAGTTTCCAGGTGAGATTAACTGATATGAGAGCACTGAAGTGTGAATGAATCACATCAGGGCTTTTCTAATAACTCCTCAGGAATAGCTGCAAATGCAAAGAGGCTGAATAATTTTAGGTTTTTCTTTGTTTTGTTTTTTGAGTGTGAAGATTTTAAAAACTATTTTCTGGGGTGAGAACTTTGTTTCTCATCCCTGCAGCCTTTTTCGCTCCACCCCGTCATGCTTGGCAGAAGCCAAGTGAATAGACCTGTTGTTACGCTCCTGCGCTCACACATTCTGTGACTTAAAGCAAAGCTTCTTTCCGGAGCTCCTGAGCAATTTTTTTTCTTCTTTTTTTTTTTTTTTTTAATCAGCTCCACTGGTTAGCGAAATCCAAAGTGAAAATATTCCCGTTATGTGAAACACGCAGCTTAGAAGGAGAGGCTGGCTTGGGCTCACCTTTCAAATTTGTTGGGCTGGAACAAAGGCGCAGAAGAAAAGAGGGAGGTGATGATAGAACAGAAAGAGACAAAAACACCTTTGATACCCGAAAGGGTTGATACACTGGGAAACCTAAACATTCCTTGCTCTGTATGTGGGTTGGATTTAAGCGCCTCATATGCTGCCAGTACGGGAATCTGGTATGTTAATTAACTGCAGCTGTCACCCCTGACCCCTTCCACCTGATAGGTGAGTCATCGGCGCCACTCCTGCTGCCGTACTGTTCGCCACGTGTCTACTTTAACGCAGCAATTCTCTCGCTGTAGATATCAGCAGCTCTTCCTACATTGTTTCGCAAAGCCACATGTTTTCACGAATGTTTTTACAGGAGAGGAGTCCTTGGCATGTGGCGGCCAGTTAGAGTTTGCATGCCACAGGTTGGGTTTTGCCACAGGAGAGAGAGAGGCTCAGACGAAGCAGATGTAAGTGCAGGTGTATGAGGGGAAGGGGAATCTGGGTGCCCACATGACCTGATTCCTTTGTGGCTTTAAATGCAGAGGGACAAAACATCCATATTCAACTTCTGGGTCAAGGGTTTAGCTAAACCAGAATCGTCATCAAATTGGTTTGATGGGTACAATTTAAATGGGATAACTGCAAACATTCGACACAAGGTCTAGAGATCTTGTGTTGCTACTTTTAGATGCTTGTTTTGTTCTTCACACCCGAAACAAATCGCTTAAATGCCTCAATAGCTTGGAGCGAAATTCTAGGGATCTAGGGTTAAGGTCAGACTATACTAATCACAATGTAGACTACTGACTGGAAGGGTTAAACAAACAAAGAAAATATCTTAAGACAGACTAGATTTTCATGCTAATAAATCTTCCCATATGTTTATACATCTATGTTGTCTAAATCAGTTATAGTTCTGAATAAAATACACATTGAACAGGTTGAGTAGCTGTTCCTTATCTCTAATTTCATAGAAGAATCCTCAATGTTTCTACTCTCTTCTTCTCCATACAGCAAAATAACTATTTCTGAAAAGAGCATGTGTTCTGTTTTTGTCTTATTTGTTGTTGTAATTTTGTTGTATGGTGAATGTACTAACTGAAAAATCAAGTTAGGACATTTCACCTGAAATTTCACTGCTGCCATCCTCTATTATAGAGGGGAACTGCTGTGTTCTCCTCTAAAACAAAGGTGATAAAGTATGTTTCAATGGAAAAAACAAATAACGTAGTGGGGATAGTTAATGATTGACAAGCGGTGAGACCCCCTTGCCTCCCCTCTAGCTCCTCTCCTGGAACACAGACCCCTAAAAACTGGAGTTTTAGGCCCCGTCCACACGAAGTCAAAACGAACACGAAACGCTGATATTTTCCAGAACGTTTGTCGTAAAGACGGAGACGTAAAATAAATGTGAGCGTCCACACGAATGCATGAAAACGCTGCAAAATGTATGCAAGGCCTGTAAGTGGCGCTGTGGTGCCAAAGCAAAAATAGGCGACGAAATGTTGGGCATGCGCACTAATATTTATACATGGTTGCCCTGCGGGTCCATTTTCGTGGTTCAGTCAAATTCAGGTGCTGAACTATGTCGTCGATATTGCTCTGTTCTTCCTGGAGATATTCCAGAAGAAGAAGATTCTGTTGTAAGCCCGACAGCAGGGTGAGTAGCATGAGCAGCAACCATTCAACACAGTACGGCGCCATTGTTGTTGTGATACTGTGTCGCGCATGCGTGTTTAGAGGCGACGCTATGACGCATGCGTGTAAAAAAAAAATGCAGTTAGAGCTTAAAGATGGAAACGCGAAAACAGCGTTTCAAAATCTTCCCACTCTGAAGGCTGAATAAAAAAAAGATCGTTTTCAGACCCCGAAACGCCGGCTTCGTATGGATGAGAGGCTGGTTTGGTGAAAAATTTGTGCGTTTAGGCCAGGGTTCGGCTTCGTGTGGACGGGGCCTTAGACTACTGCTCTAAATATTCAGCTCAATTCAGTTTATTTATTTATATAGCCCCATTTCACAACACATGCCATCTGAAGTTACTCTAAAATTCAACAGATCATACTGTCACATTAATTGAAAATTTTTTATCTAAGGAAAACCAGTTGATTGCATCGAGTCATTGACTCGAAGGCAATCCGTCACACTAAGCATGCTTACAGCGACAGTGGAGAGTAAGAAATCCCTTTTAACAAGAAGAAACCTCCAGCAGAACCAGGCTCAGGGTGAGCAGCCATCTGCCGAGGCCGACTGGGGTTCAAGGAGACAGAAGCAGAGATACAAAAAGCAGCTGTAAAAGGCGGCCCGGTCCAGGAAACACACAGCCAGGCAGACGAGCTCCGAGCCAGCTCCAATGCCAGAGGATGAAGAGAGCACATCCAGCCAGTCACAGTCAGAGGAACAGGACTACACTGGAAAACAGGCTGATCTCAAACATCTATAAACAAAGGTTTTGATGGCAGAAGCACAGCTGATATTTTCCTTCAGGATGGTGTCACAGCCAAACAGGAACAGACAAGCTACTATGAGAAAAAGCAGAGAGAGCATCAAGTTAGAGATTGAACTAACAGATTGAAGCAGAATGAAGCAGAATTTATGAAAACGGGGTCCCTATGTCCTCCAGCAGTCTAAGCCTATAGCAGCATAGAGATAGCTCAGGATAATGTGAGCCACTCTATAAGCTTATCAAAAAGGAACCTTTTAAGCCTACCCTTATACATATCTGTGCATATCTATCTAATTTTGATGTTTTCTCTTCTAACATTACCAAGTTTTTAGCATAAACAAATCTTTGTGTCTTCCTCAACGATGTTCATCTTTGGATTGGATTGTTCTCAATTTTTAGAATGATATTATAAAGGAGTTAAGTTTTGCCGGTATCAAGGTAATGATGGACAGTAACGAAATTGAACATTTACAAAACATTTCACCTCGAAGCACTTCACAGAGACAATTCAATCAAATAATTTAGACAGATTGTTTAAGGTTTTCAAACTAAGGAAACCTAGCTAAGTGCTGAGCCCATAGCTATGCCTAAGAGAGAAACAGGACTGAACACTAGAAAACAGGCTCAACTCTAAGCACCAGCAACCCAGCTGATGCCTCCCTCTTGGACATTGTCACAGCTTAATAGAGTACCAGACCAAATGTAGCTACTATGACAAGAAAAAGTAGAGATAATATAATTTAGATGTTGAACTAACAAATAATGCATTAGAATTGAAGCAGAATACAGCAGAATGATGTAAAGTGGTCTCTACTTCCTCCAGCAGCCTACGTGTATAGCAGCACAACTATAGAGATGGCTCAGGATAACCTGAGCCACTCAAAGTTTTATCAAAAAGTTAAAACCTGTTTATTCCACAGTTAAGGTTTGATGTTAGCTAAAGTCATTTAGCTTCTGCATTTCGCTTCTTATCACTTTAATAGACATAATACATAAACGTAATGAATAATACCTTTATTGTAGCATTGGGGGGAAATTTGGTTGGGATGGTGGCAAACCATGTAGACAGAAGAGCGGATCTGAAGACATACAACTGAATCATAAAACAAAAGGATTCTGGTCAAATTTAGAATCAGAATCAGAATCAAGTTTGTTGCCAAGTATGTTTGCACTTAAAAGGAATTAGACTTGGTGTTGATGGTGCAGACAAATAAGATATATATATTATATTTTTATTAAACCCTTGGTACATTATTTAGTACTAAATATGACCCACATGCAAAAGTTATTACTTGCTTCACAGTTTTAGAAACCTTCATTGAACCATAAAGGGGTGAAGTTTTAAGTTTGTTAGACAGGTAATTTTTTTTTTACTTGATTGATAATGTGTTGCATACTAGAAATGTTTTGACCTGTTGTTCTCTCGGACCATCCCTCTTGTTGCTTCTAAACAGCCTGTTTAAATTTCCGTTTTCTTCCACGCCTCTCACAAAAATGATGTAGTCGGCTGCCATCTGTGTAAACAGGCATGGCTAGCTGGAGCTGCAGCTTCTCGTCTCTCCCTTACTGAGGCATCGTTCCCAGCCATGAGTCTGAGTGGGGTGACAGCAGAGCGAAAGACGGCGAAAGAGCCAGAAAAGTAGGGAGGAGAGGAGTGAGGGGACGAAATGATCCTCTTATTGGACTTAATGCTCCTCCTTTCTGCAGCTTTCTTAAATCAGTCCAGAGATAAAACCCTTAAGATTAGCCCAAAGGCAGGAAGAAGAGCACTGGTTTTAATTTCTATTTCTACCGGCGCAGAGTTGACTGGGTTCTCATGGTATATGTGAAAGGAGGCCCACCAGTATTTGGTTCTTTTTCTAAGCCCATACATTTTTTTCTGTGTTTGTGACTGTGCCTCTTGCAAAAGCGTTTGTTTGTCCAAGAGCTTTATTTACATTCACAGGCACTTCTTGGACGCAGTAAATTGATTCCAGGCCCGTTCCTGGGTCGTGTCCATCAGCTCCGCCACAGTCCACAAACACTCGACACACAGCGGGGCCATTCTCGAGGCCTGCCGTTCTGCTGCTGGCTGCCACAGGGACACACAGAAGCCATTTTGTGGGAATGGCTTAAAAGTTTGTTTGAGGCTTTCACCAGTTAGCGTTTCTCATGTTAACCCTCTACTCTCACCTGAAACCTAAATTCTCCCTCTGTTCATTTTCCTCCTTCTTCTGGCTTGCACCAGTTCAGTTTTCCAGAGCATTGCCATAAGGAAGCCTAAAAAGCAGACTGCATGAGTCTCCCTGTCATTTCGTCCTGACCTGCCAGAGGGAACCACAAGGGAAATACTAGAAAGGACTAAGGCAGATGAGGCTAAATGCACCAAGCACATGAACCAAGAGGAGGATGGAAACACGTGTCATGTCTCTGGCTGTAAGATAAAGACAGGATCCAAAGAATGTCTCCGGTGCGGATAGCAGCCTTCATTGTCCGGTGTGTTCTGGCACAGAGACAGTTCTCCCTGCCAACCTCTGACCCTCCATGGAGCCCTAAACTCTGTGCTGATTCACAGCCCCTCTCTACAGCAGCTTAGAGCTCCCCACCCTGAGCAAGCTGCTTCCCCTCAGCACAGAATCAACTCTTTGTATGTTTGATTTGTTATGGTTTTTACCTCGCTCGCCGGCGCACACTTTTTTCCACCATAACAGCAATGCTACTGTGAGGAATTTGCTGTGAAAATTTATGTCCCTGTTCTGAGCTTCTCTTTCGCCTCAGGCCATTTATGATGGTTTGAGCTGGAAGTAGAAACTAAAAATACATTGAAGTCAATGTGATTTGGACAGTGCAAGAAGAGGTCAGTGAGTACAGCGTGCTGCTCATCCCCACGCCAATGCAAAAATAAATTAATAGATCTTGACTTTAATTTGCTCCACAAGCTACAAAGAGTCTCTGTGATGGGTTGTATTCCACTCAGATCAGATCTAACAAACCCTTTAGAAGTGGGTTTGGAGTTAGAGTTTTAGTAGATTTATGCCTCTTGTTCTATTTTTTATATATACTTGTCGTCTGATTCCACTTACTGTGCCTCGCCAGAATGACCACACCCTCTTGACTTCTCAAAATACTGTCCTGTTAAAACCACAAACCTTGATACACTCTATTGGGATTTTAATGGAATAAACCAACCAAAAAAAGTGCACATAATTGTCAGGTTAAGGGAAAATGTCATTTGCCTTTTAAACACTTTTACAAATCAAAATCCAAAAGGATTTGCATGCATAGTTCAACCCATTACCTGAAAATACTAAGAGTGTGCAGTAAAATACCTGTAAGCATACTATTACATGACAGTTAACCAAAATGGAAGTAGAGTAGCAAACAGTGGACCAAGATGTTTGCTGATCAATTTTTTATTTATATATTTATTTTTATTTTTTTCATTGAAGAGGCCAATGACAGCTATGAAAGGAGAGTCAGAGATCCGCTGCTCCGGTTCGGAGAGAAAGCTGGCAGAAATGATCCTCACTGCTAATTTTACCGATCTCACCTTTACGGAGGATTGCAAGAAAACTTCAGTATCCAGTTTTCTTCAGGCCATGTACTGGACACAGCAAAACTATGAGAGATTAAATATGAACTTTTGGGTCTAGATCCAATTATCCTGTTATTTAAAGGGTGAAGCATGGCAGTGGGTGCATCATGCTTAGGAGATATTTTCTTCTTTTTTTTTTTCAAGAGTTATTCAAGTGAATTAAAACTGATAAAGCTAAATACTTGGTCCCTGTAATCAGCAGATTGAGGCTGCAAATCGGTTTCAATGATTGAGTTACTGCTGTGCAAACAGGATACAGCTATCTAGAAGCAAACAAAGTTATCCATTTGGATGGCTTAAATTTAAGAAAGAATCTGCAGCGACGGCTAAAAGAAATTGTGGCTCAGAGAAGTCCCTCGTACATTCTCACAGAGCTGGAGCTTAATTTGGAAAGAAAAGGGAAATGTGCACATATTTGTCTGCGAATGTAATGTGTGTGATGGTCATTCCTTTTTAGCTGTTAGACTCTCACATAGAAGCTTTTCGAAATGGGAGAAACTTTCAAAGATGTCTATAGTTTTCCACTGTACTCTACTCCTCCGGTTCAGTTTGAAAGACTATCAGATATTATTATCTCTTGACAACATCAGTGGTCTCCTGCTGTGGCCCTGTGTGGGAGTGTCCCTCCGCCTGGAATAACAGTGAGTGCTGGGGGAGCTTGGAAGCAGCTCAGGGAGCGGTGCTGTTTTTAAAGGCCAGGGGCAGGGCCTCCTGCGGCCGTCTCGTTTGTCTTGGCTCGACATCCCCAGCCTCTCCGTGCTCCCCTGTGGTCAGCCTGTTGGTGTCGGGACAGACTGTCATCTCCCCTGCCAGACTAAGGCATCTTCCTCCAGTCTGTCAATGAGCAGCATCTCTTTACAGTTTATCAGCCAATAACCAACCGCCCAGCCTTTTTACCGGCTCTCCTTTAGAAAGCTGAACGCTGCACCTTTGGCTGCAGAAACTGCAAGCAGCCAAATATTTTCCAATATTCTGATTCTTAAATTCATGCAAACTTTTGGCCCCCAGAGATGATGCAAAGTGATAAAATATTTGCTTTACCTCGAGAACTAGAATGTAAACTGTCGATCCATGAAGGCTTAAATCAAATTTGACAAGCTTAGGTGTGTTATGTGCGCACATGGTCTGCCAATGCAGCGGCAATCTAAACCATCTCTGTTTCATAAGAAGCACCTGTGTTTGGAGACTTTGCATTCCTCACACTCATCTGACCCAAAAAAGGGACTTAATGTGCAGCACACATGTGCTGAATAAACCGTGCAGCACCATGAAGCTGTATTCTCTCCAGAGGACCTGTAGAAATGCGTCGACCAGCTACTGATGCAAAGTAATTTAGTCAAATGTTAGCAGCATGTTTCCAGACTGGGGAGGATCAGTTCTGGAACATGTAATCTTCACCTGTAGCTGTTTTTTTTTTTTCTCCACAGTTTGCTTGTTGTGACAACTGCACGCTGTAAACGGGAAGCCTTAGGCATCCGCTAAAAAACAAAACTCCAGACTCTCCCTCCTCCCTTGGTTCCTCTGTCCTCCTCTGAGCAGACAGACGGAAAAGCCACACGAACACAGATGGGACTTGCACTCCAGCCTCTGTTTGACCTGTCAGGGTGATCCAAACAAACATCCGCTCCCCGCCTTATAAAAACCCCACAGTGTCTGCATGTACTCTGTTCTCTGCAGGAGTTGGTCACTAAAGAAAACATAAATTTAAGGCTTGAATGTGACTGTGGCTGTTGACTCTCATGAGACTACTGGGCCTGCTCATTCACAGTGCCACCAGTCAATGGTCGGACCATTGATCCCCTCGCCTCGGCTGTAACTCAACCTCCTAAAGCCGCGGTGGAACGAGCAAAGATACTTCAGTTATATGGGATCCCTTTGAAAGTGGAAGTTCTCATTTATCCACTGTAGGAGGGCCGAGTTCATCTAAAAGAAACTCAAGGGCCCATAGGGGTAGGAAGTCAGAATTCTGCAGAAAGTGCAGATGATACGATTGGCTCTATTAAAAAAACATGCTTGTAAACAACTCTCAACGTGCATTTTGAGTGTTCTAGGCTTCCTTCTTTTGCTTTTTATGTGTCTCTTTCTTTGCACTGATGTCAGCTTTGGCTACGTTCACACTGCAGGCCTTGACGCTCAATTCCGATTTCTTTGTGAAATCCAATGTTTTTTTGCGTTGTCGTTCATATGCCAAATGTATGCGACTTGCATCTGATCTCCTGTGTGAACTGCAGTCATTTAATGCAAGTGTCTGGCATGCGTAGTAGAGGATGCAATGACGCCACACGCCCGCGTGCTCTGTGTTTACGGAAGGAAACATGGATGGTAGTGCCAGCGCACATCTAGCGATCTTTCCCAACCATAAAAACTCATTCTTTTCAATATGGCTAAACATAAATACTGCCCTCTGCATTATTGTCCACCATGGTTGTTGTTTTTCTTGCCGCTTCTGTGTAGCAAGACGCAGAATAGTGACCTTTGTCGAGTATTAATGGTGTTTAGGTTGGATGAATACGACCTGGCCGTTCAGACACAGGTCGCATTTGAAAACATCAGATTCGTATCGGTTTCAGGACCACATAGCCAAGTGGCCTGGGTCGCATTGGAAAGAATCTGATCTGTGTTGTTCAGACTGCGATGAAAAGATCAGGTCACATATGGGCAAAAAAAAAATCGGATTTGGGTCACTTCAGGCTGCAGTGTGAACGTAGCCTTAGAGGTCGGAACCAACCTGAGAAAGTAAACTGCCTGTGATTGGCTAGTTTTCAGGAAGTTGCACCTCACTGTTTTCTGTCTAGTTTTAGCTTGTTAGGTTAGCAACCATTAGAGGACCAACAATATGTCTGATCAATTAAGTGTCAATTCTGTTTTGTTTGCTAAGGAAAACTTATAGCTTAGTCGGTTCTTGTGTTTTAGGGGAAGCTCAGACTGCCGTAAAGCGGCGCTCTGGGTCACATGACCCATTAATTGATGGATCAGACCCTGTAAGGTTGTATAAGACAGCGCGCATGCAGCATCGATATTCACCAAGTGCTGAACATTGACATGATAAATTATAAATCTTTAATATAGCTAACTTCAGTTCAAAAGTTGTTACAACAAGTGCTGTTTCAAGCTCTCTCCCTAAAATGGCTTTTAGAGGTTACAGAAAATATGCTCTAATCAGGGGACACTTTAACTTTATGGGAAACATGCAAAAGATTATCTGGAACAAAAAACTAATACATCATGTTGGAGCAAAATAGTGACAGTATCATGCTAAGTGGATTGTCTTCTTCAGCAGGAATAGAGAAGCTGGTCAGCTTTTATGGGGGGAGTTAGATAAAAGGATGATCCTGGAAGAAAGAGTCCAGAGTGTGGCATAACGCCCCCTACAGGGCAACTAATCAATCCATACAGCAAGAGCTAAAGTGGAAGGTTTTAGATCAGGGGTGTCAAATTGGTTCCAGAAAGGGCCATGTGGCTGTAGGTTTTCTTTCCAACCAAGCAATAGAACACAAGACTACATTCATTTCATCAAGTCATCATTTTAAAAATGGACTCACTTGATGAGATGACTGGAGTCTGGTGTGCTACAGCTTGGTTGGAAAGAAAACCTGCAGCCTCACAGCCCTTTCTGGAACCAGTTTGACACCCCTGGTTTCGATTAAAGCATATCAATTTATTAGAATGGCCCAGTTAAAGTGCAGACTTCATTTCAGAGGACGGACGTAGAATTTGCACACAAAGTGGAAACTCAGGAGCATTAAAGACACACTTTGCAATTTTGGATTTCTGAAATTCTAATTAGTTGCTATTTTATTATTTCCCAGTTACACATAATAATGTGTTGAACTATCAGATAACCAGAGTTTGTGTTTTATTGTGTTAAAGTGGGAATAAATGGAAGGTGTACGATTCCTTGTCCCTGCGTCTTCACTGTCCGCACTCCTCCCTAAAATCCCACCAAAGGAAAAAGTTAACAAATGGAATATGAGTCTGGATAACGTCTGTCTGGCTTTTCTTTCTGATTGACTCCCAGCTCTTCAGTATTTGACTCTAAAAACACAGCCACAGGTGTTCATCACTAATTATACCAGGATATTATTAGCCCCGGCCTGGCAGAGGACTGTTTGGGGATCTAAGTTTGCATAGCGCTCAGTCCCAGTTGGGTTGTTTTTAAATTCTGCAGAACAAGGCCCCTCTGTGGTGCCGTTCACATCTATGTGTTTAAACTAGACAGAAAGAACCTCTTACTCCCTGGGATTTTTTCTTTCTTTATTAGAAACTGAGGCCTTTTTCTTTCCACCCTTCTCATTACTGCTGCTGTAAAGCAACGACAACAGCAACAATGTCCTTCGACTTTGTCTCTCGCTATTTCACAAACGCTCGCTGGGATGCACGCATCAACCCCACTCAATCATCCGCACACAAATGCACAAATGCAGACGCGCACCCCTCCCCGCCCTGCCCCTTGTCCACACTTTGTATAAAAGCTGTATCGAATTGCACCTTGAGCTTAATTGGCTCAGCGGTACAGTGTGCCGCTGTCGAAAGTGACAAATCGGCCTTTCAGAGCCCCGCAGAATGTCTGCCCACTGCCATGTCAGAGGACACAGCAGGGGGAAAAAAAGTTAATTGTCCTCGGGCTGCAGTTCAAAAGATGTCATAACTGCAGAGAAATTTGTGGGAGATGCAGTTTGGAGCTTTGGAGGTTTATTTATTTGCTCGCTCCTCTATTTAGGATGGTGCCTTTCAGTTTAAAGGCCTCAGGGTAATGGAAAAGAAAGGGCCTCATTCTGCCTTTCTACTCCAACAAAGCTTTTATCACGAAGCAGCTCAGATCAGACGACTCTCACTGAGCCGTCACCATGAGGGACATCTCCACAGATTCACACCGACTGTAAGGACACCAACAGTAAGAGTCCTCAAAGCATTTATACCTCTTCACTTGTTTTTACACCTTTCTATGTTACACCCAGGAGTTTCTTTTATTAGGTTTTTAAGTGGCAGAGCAAAACACAGTAACACATAGCTGAAGAAGGAAGAATCTATCAGCACAAACCTGGCCTTAATAGAAGGGTGGTTGAAGGGAAGGAGGCCATTGGCAGCTTGCTGCAAGGCGGGTAGGAGACAGAGCAACCATGGGGATAAAATTACACCAGTTAGAACATAGACGTAATTTTGGGGGGGTTGGGGGGGACATGTACTTTTTCAAATGTCAGTTTTGTCCCCTGCACGTTTTACTGTCCAAAACCAATGTTAGACTACAGTACACACACATTTCTCGAGCACTAGGACCAAGCAGAAAACCGCAGCTCATGCTGAAGCCTGCTTCCCTGAGTTTAGACCCGCCCACAAGCTCCTGATTGGACCACCGTCTTTTCTTGTGTGATTGGCTGTCACTGCTGTCACTCCTGAGAAGCTCACTTTACAAACATCTGATGCTCACCTGAATCGGATTAGATGGTCAAACACACTGAACATAGTTATATTAAAAAATACTTGCATCCCACCGACTTCTAAAAACAAAAATTCGACCATGAGTCAATAAGGAACACAGATGAAGCTTAAGTGTAAATTCAATCTGGAAGATTCTTATCAGCTTCCCCTGAACCCCCTGCAACATCCATCGTTCAGCTCCAGCCAATCAGCTCGGGGGCTGCACCTTCTCCAAAGCCAATCATCTTGCAAGATCTCATTCAATTAGCTCCTGGCCCAGCTTCTCTCTAGCATGCAAGCAAACTTTCACCCACCTCCACCCCATCTCCTCCCTCATTATGAGTCCCACTCATCCACTGGCTTATTCCACCACCAGTATCCAGACCCCAGTGAAAGACTATTATAATCCTTTTCTATCTTACTCATCCTAGTGTTCACAGCATAAAAGTCTTCTGCCGGGGCTCAAGTGCCAAAGAACTGATTTCATTTATATTTTCATCTGCTTCTGTCTCCTTAAACCCCAGTCGGCCTCCGCAGGCTCCCACTGAGCCTGGTTCTACTGGAGGTTTCTTTCTGTTAAAAGGGGGTTTTCCTCTCCACTGTCGCTACAAGCATGCTTGGTGTGAGGGATTGGTGCTGGTCTTTCTTAAAGGAATAGTACACCCAAAACATGATTAGCCTTCATTTTCTACTCACCCCCATGCTGAACAAAACTCTGGAGTACTTTTTTGATATCTCAAATGCATCTGGAGATCTGGGAGGCTTCTTGCTGTCTGCTGACATTCAAATAATGGAGGTCTATGGTGCCCGAGACAGAAAGGTCCATAAAAGTCCACAAAAACGTGTCAATATTCCTCCATACTGCTCGTCCAATGTAATCCAAGTGTCCTGAGTGGGTAGCGTCCATAATTTACTCGAAACGAAGTCATTTAGAACGTTTTAGAGCCTAAACAGTAGTGTATAGGATTTCCTAATAGCGCCCCCATGCGCGCTCACGATTCTACGGAAGCCGGCAGACCAAACCGGAAGAAAGTGCGCATTCAGCGTCTGCTCTGCCGATAATGCAAGCGTAGAAGAAGAAATGTGCTGTTTACCTGTGCAAAGAAAGAAACAACGAAAGAAAAATGTCTGAGGACTTCAGTGTTGAGGAAGAGCATGAGTTCTTTGCCGAGCTGAATGCGCTGGTTTGGTCTGCCGGCTTCCGTAGAATCGTGAGCGCGCATGGGGGCGCTATTAGGAAATCCTATACACTACTGTTTAGGCTCTAAAACGTTCTAAATGACTTCGTTTCGAGTAAATTCTGGATGCTACCCACTCAGGACACTTGGATTACATTGGACGAGCAGTATGGAGGAATATTGACACGTTTTTGTGGACTTTTATGGACCTTTCTGTCTCGGTCACCATAGACCTCCATTATTTGAATGTCAGCAGACAGCAAGAAGCCTCCCAGATCTCCAGATGCATTTGAGATATCAAAAAAGTACTCCAGAGTTTTGTTCAGCATGGGGGTGAGTAGAAAATGAAGGCTAATCATGTTTTGGGTGTACTATTCCTTTAAATAGAAATATTTTGAAGAATATGAATGTGTTTTTTGTATAAATAAATGTGTGAGTCTCTCCAGGTTTTCTATCAAAACACGGTGTCATTACACACCGTGTTTTGATAGAAAACTAGTTAAGGGCTGCGTAAGAAAAAAACTGGTCCAACAGGTCAACAAGCTTAAATATTAAGGAGAACCTTCATGTGTTAAAACGGCCTAGTCAAAGTACAGACAAAATCAAAGTGATATCGTGCTTACGAATGTTCTTCATCTAATCTACTTTTAAAAGAAGAATAGGCAAAAAACTTTGAATCTTAAGATGTACAAAACCTATAGTGACATACCAGAAAATACCACTAAACCGTGCTTTTTTTTTAATCATCTGATTTTCCTTCTACCTCATATGAATACTTTTCTAAGGCACTGCATATGCTGAGTAACTAAGTCTGTAAAAAGGCTGATATTTTAAAAATTCAGGGTGACGACTCAGCACATTCTTGGCACTCCTAACCATAATGCAGTTTTATTATTATAAATATCCTTTTTTCCCAGCTAATATCTCAGTCCTTTCAATCCAGTCTCTGACTTTCTGCACAGCAGCCTCTAACAGAGGGACAGCCTGCTCAGCGTCAGCATGCAAACAGCTGTGGATGCAAAGCAGCACCGCAGGAAGAAAGAAGAGACCAGCAGGTGTCCAAGAAGCTGCTGCTGCTTTACAGAACATTTGGGAATCCAAAGGCAGGGTTAAAGGTTTAGTTTAGGATTTTTCTTTTGCTTGTAAATCATAATATGAAACAAAATCTTCACTTCATGTTTCATTTTCTCTGTAACTGACAGAGGAGTGGAGATTACTGTGATTAAGTGTCCCCCAAATAAATTTCTACCTTTCTTATCTTTTATTTCCAACACCCAAGAGAGTAGCATAAATAAACAGGAAAATAAAGCAAATCAGTAAAAAGTGTTTGGCACACTGGGATGAGAACATTTCTTACATTTCCAAAAAACGATAATCAGTCACTAACTGCAGATGAGCCATAGAAATATCAAGTTTCACTGTAGTTCCTTCCCAAAAAGGCTCAGAGGGTTTCAGGTCGCAAAACCAGTGGGATCTCTGATCCGTTTGGCTCAATAACCAGATTAGATTCTACAGTCTTCGTATAAAAAAATATCCTCATTATTTTGACAGTATCAGCTATCAGGACACAGTGAAAATGTTCAGGCATGAGGTTTACAAAGACGCACAATAGATTTCCTGCTGTCTGTACTTTTTAAACAAAAGCAGCACCTAATATTGAGAACCTGTACTTTGGGGGAAAAAAACAAAGTAATAACTTTCCTGCTTCCATGGGTGTAAGAAGAGATGTTAGCAGCTCTGTGCTGCTTATCAAACAATGAACTGATCATCAGCAGGACTGACCTGCTCTAAATTAAGATGGGGGCACTTTGCATGCCAAGATGGAAAGGCAACAGCAGTGACCTGTTGCTACTCATCGATCTCAGAAGGTTTGTCCACAATTTGATGTTTGTAATGTTGCAATGAGAAATAAAAGCCCTGCTATGTTCATCCGTGTCAATCTAAGCCTTAACAGAGCTGCGTTACCATGATAACAGTTTATGACATCCATCCATCCATTTTCTGTCAGGCTTATCCCAAGCAGGGTGCGAGGGGCAAGATGTGGGATGCACCCTGGACAGGTCGCCAGTCCATCGCAGGGCAACACAGAGACAAAAAGGACGAACAACCATTTACACTCACACCTAAGGACAATTTAGAGAAGCCAGTTAACCTAACGGTCATGCTTTTGGACTTTGGGTGGAAGCTCGAGTACCCGGAGAGAACCCACACATGCTCAGGGAGAACATGCAAACTCCATGCAGAAAGACCGCAGGCTGGGAATCAAACCTAGAACCTTCTTGCTGCAAGGCAGCAGTGCTACCCACTGGATTACTGAGCAGCCCTACAGTTCATGACAGTCATTTAGAAAAGAACATGAACAGGCAGGACGTTTGGAAGCATCTTTAATCCAATGGCTTAAATAAATGATCAGATGAGACCAGTGGAAATATATGGTGCTGAATCTGACTGTCTGAGCAAATGCAGCATGTCAGCAAAACACTGTCTGTCCAGATTGGGGGAGAGGTGATGATTAATGCCTAATCTACAGCCAGAGCCAGATTTTTCTCTGTGAAATTAAGTTTTCTTGATTTGAAACGTGAGGCTGAGTCTGACAGCAAAAGCCTGGTCCAAACGGGTTCATGCAAGGTAGGAGACATGATGACACAGAAAAGGGGCCCAGAATTCACCTGAGGCTGGAAAAGATATACAGGAAGCAATTATTTATTACTGCTGGGGAAATTTAATAGTCACAGCGAGTCTCTCTGCTCTCCTTTTCATTTTGGCTTTGTTCTAACATTATGACAGAGTAGAATCTGTGTGCTTCAGTCCTTTGGAGGTCAGATTTATATCATCATAGAGTCAGTTTTTTTATTTCTTTTAATCCCTAAAGTTGAAGGAGGATGTGCTTTACTTTGTTCTACAAAAATAAATAGACCACAGCAAGAGTTTGCAGCTATATTCTATTACTTTATGTAACATATTGTACTTCAAAGGAGTGGATATAGAACTATAGACGTGTAATTATTCCATATTTTTATCCACATATAGACTCACCATAACCACATATTCTCCCATAATCAGTACAAATAATCCAATAAAAATACATAAAACCACATTACATATTATTATACTTGCTTATATAGCCCAATTTTATGTTCTTTACTCTATCAGCTTTATATCAAATACAAACAGTGTCAGTGAATATGTTCCTATAGTGGAGTATTTAACTAAATATATCTGATTTCTACAATTTCTTTGTATAAAATTAAAATAAAATAAAAAAATAGCAAGGTCAGCATTTTTTTTATATCATAAATAGTAATAAAAATGATTTTAGCAATAATTACTATTATCACACTACTCTTAAATTTACATATGAATCCAGCAAGAAGAAAATAATTCTGAGCTAATTTGACCTGATAGGAGGACATTATTCTTTTATAGCTGTTAGTTTATTCCACAGTTTCCACTTCACAACCTTTTCTGGTGGCGTTTTTTTTTTTTTTTTTATTTATTAGTTTTACTTCATACAGAATTGCAGTTGTAATTGTAGTTTTATTATGTAGTTGTTGTAGTTTTATTGTTCCAGTGAATTAAGTTCAAAAAAAGAAAAAAAGAAAAAAGCTTTTCTTATAGATGCCTTAGAGGGTTATGTTAAAAGGCCGCTCACAAAGGAAGAACCCAATACTTCTAAAGCAACATAAAAAGTAGATTCAACTTTGGAAACTGACTTACAAAGACCTTTGTAGTTGTAACATCCTGTGGGAAGTAAAACTCTGAATTTAAAGGTTTTGAAAGAATTTTAAAAAATCGGTCACTGACTACCCTCTAATATAGGAAACACGTGTCAAACTAAAGGCCTGCGGGTCGAATATGGCCCCTCATGGCAAATTATCTGGTCCTTAATTTCCAAAAAACCGATACGCAAACATTTTATGGCCGATATTTGCATTTTTTTTTTTTTTTTTTGTAGTTCTTGTATCCTATTTTGTTATGCCTATCCCTATTTGGAACTCTTCAGTTGTTAGGTTTTAGTTTTCAGTTGTTCTGGTTTTTTTTTATCTTTGGTTTATTTTCCATTATTTTCAAGCAGTCTTTAGTTACTCTCTGTTGCCCCCTTGTTTCCTTTCCCCTTGGCTTCCTTCTAGTTAGTTTCATTCACACCTGCTCCATATTCAGCTCATAAGCCCATCCTTTGTTCTGTTCCCCTTATATACACCACCTCTACAGTCACTCAGGTTCCTTGTTGTTGTTTGTTGCTTCCTCATCTCTGGCTCCCCATGTGAGTTTCCCTTGATGTTTTCTTGTCATTTGTTTCTTTGTATTTTTGTATTTAGCCTCAGTTACTCATTAAATCTACAAGATTAACTTCAGCCTCCTGATCTCTGCATTTGGGTCCTCAAAAACCTCCACCCCATATGTTTATCGATTCATTAGTGAATTCAGCAGCCATGCCACAAGATCACAGTCCATGTATTTACATTCCCTCCGTTTGCCATCTATTGTTGTTTTCTTCTATTTGTTTCGAAATGTTTCCTTTTATGTTTAAATTACTGCTCGAGTGACATTTTTTTCATTGTTGTTTCATTTTAGCATGTAAAATGGAGGAAGAAAAATCAATATTGACTTTAAGAATCGACCCAAAAATATCAACAGGTATCAGGATTGGCCTTAAAACAACCCTGTATCGGTCCGTCTCAGTGCTCTTTTTATAAAGGAAAGGATGAAAAGTTTTGTTTTGATGCAGTTGATTCCGCCCTTTTAAAGACCTGATGACTTGAATGTGAAAGAATGTGACACCCCTGATATAGAAGGTAGAGATTATTCTGATAATCCTTAGTGACCTAAAACATTTAACATAAGTCTTGGTAAATGTCAAAAACCTAATAAAAAAATCTGAAGTGTGTAAATATCTGGTTTTAGTTCAAAACCATTGTTTTAAAGCCGTTCCTTTGTTAACAGCAGTTGGATCAGCAGAGCAGTTAGTCTCCTTGGACATTTTTATTTATTGTGTTCGCAGTGTTGCCATGCTGGGGAAGGGCCAGAAACATGCTGTTTTACTGTTTTAGGATCTGAGGAAACACCGTGTGTGTAGCTGTCGTAAATACCATCTCAGCTATTTCTGCGTACCGCAAATCATCCTGTTAGGGACGACCCGAGATTTACACATGATCGACCCTTTAAAAGTCTTCTGATTTCACAAACTGCTTGTTTTAGTGAAGAGCATCTGTCGTGTCATAAAAGATCATTTCCCCCATTTAGAGTCAGATTTTTAGCAGACACAGATGGCATCAGTCAGATTTTCTGCTTGTTTCAGAGTCTGAGACGTGACTTCATGCAGCCTCTGTGGTTTTTTATTTTCTGTTTTCGGCAGATGCTGCAGCAGTTTTCTGACTCAAATAAATTTGTGTGCAGCTCAACGTGCATCTGCAACAATAACATGCGGCATCTGGTTATATGAGGAGCTCCGGTTTCTCCTGATGTGTCGTTATTTTTACAGCTGCGTAAGACATCACGCATCAGCAAGGCGGACATGTGTTTTTGTGTTTTTCTCTGTGTTTGCTCTGAACTTCCCCATCCCCTGCTTCCCTCATATTTCTCATTCTTTTACCTCGCCTCATTATCTCCTCCGTCTCCTGCTCTGTCTGTCTCCCTCTTAGACCTCGCCGATAACCTGGCAATGGATGACTTCACCTTCCAGGAGCAGCTGCTGACTCCTCGGCTGGCCACCGCCGGGATGGGAGGGGTCCACTCCCCTGCTGCTCCGCTGCAGAGGACCAGCCTGGTTCCAGCCATGCCAGCGACACTTGCTCTACTTCTGCTATGGCACCACTGACGAGGCCACTCCTGTTTTAACTCTATATCCCTGCATAGAAATGGAAGGTGACAAACATTTCGGACTTCTGGGTCCTGATTTCAGTTTGGTGGCCCATCAAAGGAAGCATTAACAACCAAAAAAACCCAGCTTTCCTCTTAATTCGTCAATAGTAAAACATGTTTAGCTCCATTCAAATTTGGGGACGTTCCAAACAAGCACACTTGATATTCCATGTTGTAAATAATTTGTACTCTCTGTCTTCATATACCGACTCCCTCTCAGTAATAATAAAACAAAAGAGACGCTGGTTGTTTATTAAAACTACGGATGTGTAAATAAGGCCTTTAAAACACACCAGGCCCTTTTTAAAGTGCAGGCTCAGTCAGTGCTGAGCCAGTGAATGTCAGCTGCTGCCATTTTCCTTCATGACTGTGAATGATCTGTTGCAAGCGTTGGACCTGAAAGCTAATGAGGACTCACCTATTTGAAGGGAAAGTTCAGAATTCAAAGTGAGGTTCTGTTAAAAGGTTGCGTGCAGTAAATCTGTTACCTGCAGCACAAAAAGCAGCATCATGCAGATGCAAGAGATCATTAAAGGGGGCAGTATTACTCTGGAGTTACGCTGATTAAGAAAGGAAAAAAAACAGAAAAACAAGTCTATGGCTGAATCCCAAACCGCTAACCCTTAAGCACTATCCCTTAACTATTGAGTGTCCGTCACAATTAAGTCACACTCACACTTGTGGAAGGTGCCTGGATTGTTCGTGTCATACAAACGTGAATGGGACTGCTTCTTCCCCCCAACGCAAGGGAAAGCAGTCGTTCCTATGGCAACACAGTGATGCTGCATGTGCCTGGCTGTAGCTCTGTGGTGCGTCATACAAAACATTTTCTTGAAAATAGATATATCCAGTCAAATGAAACTATTTCAAAGAGGATCTTCCATTTAGAGATCAATGATGTTTTTCCTAACGTGATGAAAATGCGGCAAACCAGCGGAACTTAGATTTTGATGCACGTGTTTCTTCCGCCGGTAGCTCGCCGTTACACAAGCTGCTAAATTTCAGCAAGCCTGCACTGATGCAGAATCGCTATTTAGGGGCTGAACGGTCCACTTGCCCTACCCATTACATTAGGGATGCACGATATCCGATATGCCGATATTTTAAAACTCATGTAGCCGATAACCGATACCGATATTAAAGCTGGACAAAAATAAGTAGTCATTGAAAATAGCAGTTTTATTATCCATTTCTGACACTTTGAAAAATAATATACTCAAATACATTTTCATATGCTGATATCAAATAGATTTTTAAAAACGCGGTATCGATCTATTTTATTTTCAAAGTCTCGTAAAATTTCATCGTTCTGTTACAAACTCTCGTGATATTTAGCAAATTCTTGTGAGATTTTGTTAGTAAAATAGATCGATACCGCGTCAATATATCAACATATAAAAATATGGCAAAATTTTGTGAATTTTCGGGGGATTTCGTAGCATAACGATGACATATAGCAATATTTCATTAGTAAAAGAGATTGATATGGGGTTTTTAAATGGCAATATACCAGCATATGAAGATATTGTGATATTTTAATGTATCAATATTTTTTCCCTCGTCTTTAAAGTTTTTAAGTCTGTAAAAAAGAAGTTTTTGAGGAAGAAGAAGAAGTAGTATTTTTTTTTCTTTTTAGACTTTAGAAACTCAGAAGCTGATCAAATATCGGCTTAAATATCGGTGGGGTGGCCGATGTCCGATATTCAGTTTTAAGGCCGATATCGATAGGGGGCCGATTATATTGTGCATCCCTACATTACATGGTTTGGGACGGCCCTTAATGTGGTGGACCCTCAATGGAAACGCGCTAACAGAGGGTTAGTGCTCAGGGGAAGAGTTTAAGGCCGGTTTGGGATTTAGCCTTTCTCATGTGTTAAATTCTCTTCTTTCCTTGTTTTTCTTCTTCTATCACTCAATTTTGCTGCTCTTACATCACGTCCTCTTATAGTAGTGTCTGGTCTGCTCTTCGGTTTTCCAAGTCCATTTCAGGGTCCAGAATGGAGCTCAAAGCGACATGATCCACTCCTGATTTAAGAACAATGTTTGGGTTTTCAGTCAGCATGGTTTCAAATTGACAAATCGAGGAGCAAACTAGTGGCCAGGCTAAAAGACTGGCCTGCGCTTTGACAGCAAGTGTCTAAGGAAATTTGAGACTTTTAAATACAGCTGTAAGATCAGACATTCTGATCAAATGTTGGTCCCTTTTTATTAAAATGGCCCAAACACAGGCAGGCAGAGCCACATGTAAGCCAGACTGTACAGCTTCAGAACTAACATCCAGCTGGAATGTATGTAACTGACACCGAAGCTGCTCAATGATTGCATTATACTGAACTGAGTGTAAATAAATTGGATCTTTTTAAATTGCCTTAAGATGTGAATTGGATTCACACAAAAATTTAATTAAATTAAGTTTATGTGAACAAAACAGTGTAATTACAAAAAAAGAAAACATGAAAGGGCCACGACAGATCAACAATCTAATCCTTTAAGAAGTGGCGTAAAACAGGCAGAAATACTAAGGAGTGAATATTGGGACAAAGATCAGACTATAAGTTAATGTTTATCTGTAAGGAAGCACAACAATAAAGGAGATGAAAACAACAAATTAATGTGGAAAGAATTCCCTAATGAAACACTTGGATCATAAAACAAATTCAACTTTAAATAAAAAATGAAATCAGAATCAACAAATCTTAGAATGAATAAAACAAGGATAACATAGAAAAAAAAAAGCTAGAGTGACTCATTAAACCTCGGCCCATTTTAGATGGATAGTTAATCTTAAATGAAAAGTTTTCCACGTTTTATTCAGGAGGATCATTGGTGGAGCACCACCCTCTATTTCTATATCCTTTGTAAATAATCATTAACTTTGGCATAAGTAACCCCTTGTATAAAAATAACAATGTTTTAAAGGTACATAAGATATAGTTAGCATATAATATCTGAGGCAGAAGTTGTTTTAAGCATCTCGGCTCCTCTGTGATAACCCCTTACCTTCAGTCTGTGCCACTGGCTCATCTGGGTTTATGATAAACAAAGTTCTCCTCCTCAGGTAAGATATTAACTACCAATTACCTTTCAACAGAACCTCACTTCAAGGATCCTCATCTCTCACTTTAAAAACGCTGTCCTTTCAGAAGCTGTGCTTTAAGTCTCTGATTGTAAAGCTGGTAGCTTTCTATATGTAAATCAGCCTGACAACTGTACAGATATATGTGTTTCTGTGTTGGTGCCATGTTTATAAAAACCTCTTCATTTTGACATCTTCTAGTGTGTGAACTGAACTGCTGGCTGAAATGTGATGCTTTGCTACTGGTTTATTACCTTATTATTAGCTCTGTGCATAAAGCAAGTAGTAAAAATTAAATACACATTCTTATAAAAGAAAATTGTTTGTGTGCTTTTCGCTCGCTGATTTGTTAACTCTGGCTGTTGCATTTGATCTTTGGGTCTCTTGAGTTTTTAGATACAAAGTAGGAGTCCTATTTCATGATATGTTTGGTTTAATCTAGCTGAGATTTATAAATGAAGCGTGGCATAAAATGATAAACCAGCTCCCATATGCTCATTAAAAACTGAATGTTTTCAGCTGTTGACTTCAGCTGAATGTGCAAAACTGCAGGTTTAACTCATCATATGAAGAGAGAAAAACGGGCTGAGCAGCTGTTGCAAATTTGTAATAATAGACTAAAAACATTTCAGTATTTGTTTGTTTTTTTAAATATATACTTTACATATATTTTTATTACACTCAAAAAATCCTCACAATAGGATAGTCATTTTCAGTTTAGAGGATAATCTGAGCTGCCCTCATAATTAATGTTTGAATTTGTACAGAAAAAATAAGTATTATTTTATATGCAGGAACATTTATTCCCCTGTTTAATTTATGTACATATTTATATGTATTTATTTAGTTAAAATATTTTATAACATTATTTTAAGGCACTTTTCAAGATCTTTACAGTGAATTCACATTCAAATACTGACACTCTAGCTGGATTCTATTTTTAAACATCACAAAAATATATGTTTATTTGTCAAAATATATTTATTTTGTTATGTGTTCTTTTAGAACTATAACTGAAACAAAAAAACTAAACAGAAAAAAATTATTAATAAATAATAAAAAGGAATTACAACTATCAAAGAATTTAAAACCAGAAGTAAAAATGAAATAAAAATAAAAAATACTGAAATAATAAATTAACACCAAAAAGATGTGCCTCTTTCTTAATTTAATAAAGATTTTATAAAAAATAATTTTCAGCGTTCAGTGTTTTCCACCTAAAAAGAATTGTGTTGTACTTAATTTGCGCTGCTACTTTCTGTGTATTATGAAGCAAAGTAGTGATAAAATCATTTTTACAGTGAGGAAAAGAGTGGAACAATCAATCCCAGAAAGAAATCATTAAGTATGTATGACTAAATCAACCAATATTAAAGGAATTTAGGAAAATAAATACGTATAAAGGAATAGGAAGATGACTATAAAGCTATTGGAAAATACAATACTTTGTTTGTAAATAAAAATAAAAAATAGAGACACAAATCAGCGACATGGCTGAATGAGAAATAACCAGTATATTGAATTATGAACAAAAAAATATATGAATTACCCAAAAAACTCTTAATTAAAGAGAGATGTCCTGTTTTTAAAATGTCTATGTTGTTCCATATCTCCTTCTCCTGATTGATACTTTCATGTTTTTATCTTTCAGGATCTTTTTACCAACTACAGCTTTTAAAAAATAAAGGTTGGAAACAATTAAATCTCAGAAAATATCCTCTTAGCCTAACTGATTATTGATTGAAGGAGACTTTTTTTTTTTACTTTTTTTTTCAATTTTATTTTATTGAATATAAAACATGTTTTATTATTTTTATCTTTAGGTTTTTGTTTATGTTTTTCAGTATGTATTATTTTCTTTTATAGCACCTTGTTATTTTTCCAAGATCTTCTGTAGTTCTTGCCATATTGTTTTAGTTTAATTAAGTCAGTGTTTCTGTAAAGTCATGCCATTGTTTTCTCATTTCTTTAGTTTCCGTTTTCCATGCCCAGTCTTCACTCCTCATCTGTCTTTTTTGTACATTTATTGTTGTTCTTTTATTAAAGTCTTCAACTTCTCACGGTGTTCATCTATACTTTGATCCTAAACTTAGAATATAAAAAAAAATATAATAACTTAGCCAGATTTCATTTTAATATCACGAAAACCTGGTATTATAACAGCAATGCAAACACTTTAGAGCTTCTGTATTTATGTTTGTTTTGTTTTTTACCCACATTCTGGTTATTTCAGAAGTGCAGATCTGCCACATAACGTAAAATTATTGTGCAGGTTTTCCTCACTTTAATGAGAAAACTATACTGTAAAAAAAATTCTGAAGGTCTGAAATGAAAAGATCAGAAGAACTAGTGAGAACAGTTTGTTTGTATTTAGTCTCAGCTCACCTCGGGGCCTTTTTTCTTAGTGGACCAATAAGAGATCAGAGAGGCGTTATCTGGCAGGGATTTATGCCCCCAAAATACATCTCAGGGAGGGGGGGACAACCTTTTGGAAGAGTTTTTTTATTATACAGAGTTACATACCCACGTTAATTTCATGTAATGTGTCAGTGTTGAGTTTCTATATATTATTATACTTCTTTCTGAAGGATTTTCATTTTTTTATTGGCACGTCTGTGGCTCCATAAATTACACCTCTTTCTGTAAAATTATCTATTAAATTACTCCTCTTTAAAGTTATTTAATATTAACAAAAGCACCCTTTCTAAAAAAAAAAAAAATGTAGAGAAGGAAACACCTCTGAACACTTATAGTCTGTAAGAACCCCCCCTCCCCCCCAGCCCAAGCCTTCATTAGATCAGGGTGGAGTCAGGTTGGGTCTGTTGTACTTATGACCACCCTGAGCTGTGATGTGTCATTTCACAGCCCCTCTGCGCAGCTGCTGCTCAGCCCTGTTTAAAAAAAAGAACATTACCTCAAACTCTTGAGTGCTTATTGACCTTTCTACAGAACATGTGAGGTCATGTTGATGTGTTGCCGTTGCAACAACACAGCTATTAATGTGTCAAAAAGCCACTCAGTGTCCTCTCGCACGTCTTTAGTGTTTTGTTTCTCGGTACCTCAGACGTGACTCTTCCTTTAGGACTCCAGGCATCTTTTGACAATCGGTAAGACAAATCATTGTTTAAGCAACAGCTGCCAATTTCTACAACAACATCCACATAAGGTCCTAAAGAGACCAGTCTATGGAGACCTCCACTTTTTACTGCTGAATCGTTTGAAATAAAGAACCACAGTTAGTTCTAATGTGAAGAGAGAATGGCGTCAAGATTGATGTTAGATTATTTAGACAACTTTGGTGAAACTTAAGTCTTTTTTTTGCACTTCTTAAAATGTCTAAGTGTGTAAATATTTATCACATTACAAAAGTTTTCAAACCTTTAAATTGTTTTGACATTTTTGACAGATTACAGCCCCAACCGTTAGGGCTTGATCTTCAAAGATTCCAAAAAAGAGGTGTTAAATTTCACATACAATTGTCTTTTTGTGTGTGTGTGTCTGTGTTGTATTAAAAGCCTTTAATTTTCTCAGAAAATTAAAAGGGCTTTATAATCCGGAGCACCTTTTTCATGGATTATTTCGGTTTAGCTAACTGACCTCGAAGTGATTTGGTGTGGCACTAGGCGCTCTGTCAAAGTGTTTTAGTAAGACTTTAGTAAACTACAGAACCACGGCGCTCTCAGCATTATGGCTGCTGTAGTTAGGAGCCTGTTGGGGTAATATGTGTGTGTGTATAAACTCAAGGCTATCAGTCAGTCAGTACAATTATGGGAATAGAGCAGCTGGAAGACTGTTCAATATTAATGAATCATTGGTACGAAAGTGGAGGAAGCAAGAAGATGATATCTACTTTACAGTCCCGTGCGCCTCATATAAAAACAGTTAAAAACTGGACCATTCATTAACAGTGGGTCTTATAATCCAGTGCGCCCTACAGTGCAGAAAATACGGTACATATATACGGTATGGAGGGTGATCCACAAAGATAAATATACAAAAGCTGAGACGTCCAACCCAGTTTAGTTCAGCCCATTAAAATGAACTTATTGCGTGTTCTACTGGCTGTTTGAGAGTGGTCTTCAAAGAAAGAGGAGGTTCTAAGTCATTTAGATGGAGGTTATAATTATTTAAAGAATTACAATGATAATACTAAATAATATTTATAGTGCACCTCATATAGGTAGCCTATCTGACAGTGCTAGAAACAAAAGTAGCACTTAGAGATACTACCTATCCTCTACCTATCTAGATAGATAAATGTGACCAATGGCATCTCCCCACTGGGCTGAGTCTGATATGTGGTTTTTTTGGACGTTCAGAAGGTTTCCCCGAATAGAAATGGTGAGCTGTAAACTTTTAAAAGTTTGAGCTATAGCTGAGTAAAACAACTGAAAATATCCTAAAATGTATACAGTAATCAGAAAGTAGAGTTAGCAAACTAGTGTAGATCACAGATCAGTAATGTAGGCTTTAATGATGCTGAAAGTGTTGCAACCAGGTAAGTTCTTACTTTGTCAGGTCAGCTAGAAAAATACAGCAGCAGAAATAGATTATCTGTTGGGGGTGGGGTGGGGGTGGGGGGATTGGGATAAATGTTCACTTCATCAGAACTTATCTCCTCTTAAGAACATTTGCTTTTTTTTTTTAAACAAACAAAAAACACCCCAGGCAAACATAATAACTTTTTTGAGTAGTTGTTTGATTAGAATTTTGTTGTTTCCATCAAGCTCTTCTCATTAAAAAAAAAAAAAAACATTAATGGGAACACGTCTTCGGTGAGACTGGATCTGTTTGGTGTTTAAGTTAAGGTGTAGATTTCTCTCTAACACCTTTGAACCATTCCACAGTAGCTCAGGCTGCTCTATGTTTAGCTATAGTCCTTCTGACCCCACCGTGTTTCATGCTGAGTTTACGGTGATCTGCAGTTTATTTTTTCCACGAAGGCCAGAAAGTTCAGTTTTTGTCTCATCTGATTGGAGCACCTCCTTCATCATGCTTGCTGTGTCAGCCTGCATGGCTGTTGCTAAACATCCCTAGCTTCCAAAAATGTCTTCCTACTTGCAGCTCTCCCAGATTAACGGTGCAGGAATTAGTGTTGCCCTGTTAACAGACTCTCCCACCTGAGTTGTGGAGTTAGTCATCTCCTCCAATGTGAGAAATTAAGATAAAATAAGATAAGATGGACTTTATTGATATCACAGTGGAGAAATTAACTTGTTACATTGGCTCAATAGTCAAACGAAGGTGCCAAAAGGAGGAAAAAGTGCATGGGGGATATACAGTGCGTCCACTGTATATTTATCCCTAAATGTTTTGAATTTCTGTAAAATTTAAGTGTATATATATATTTATCTAACTTACAGTTTTTTTTTCTGCTGTAAAAGAAATACCAAAGTTAGCTCAGCTGGAGAACTGACTTTATCCTGATGATGAATCTGCAGAGCGAACTGAAGATTAAGGTCATAGGAAGGAGGCCTTCCAAACAAAGAAAAGTCTGCAAATAATATAATCATTTAAGGTTTTGACTTAACCACTGCTTGCTTAATTCATTTCTTCCTTTATATATACGGCCACATTGTGGTAGATTAACAGCCATTTGAAACTTTTACTATTAAAGTCTTAGGGAAGTCATATTTAGATGTCAATCATAATGTACTCTTTATCAGACTTAATTGTCCCAAAATTTTGAAAATTTCTATCTAAACAAAAAATCATGTCTTAAAATCTGTGTGGTTTTTTTTTTCTCCGTTATGCTATGCTGGTCAGTTAGTTATACGTCAGCCTGAACACCTAAATTCGACCAATCATATATCAACGGTCATCTGTCAATCGAATGTTTTTCAGTCATAGCATCTTGATTCATGTGTCCCAGCCAATATATGCAACGGTTGAAATAAGAATAATTTCCTTTCCCATTGAGTTCCGTCCCAGTGTTCACGGGGAACCAACTAGCACTAAGTTGCTAACTAGTTAGCAAGATGCATTCGATAAACCAGCCACAACCAAATAGCTTGCGAACCTTCCGCCACAATAATCCCGCCCTCTTGATAAACGACCAATCACATTCACTTTATTCACTTGTGTAAAGTTGTGCACCACTCACAAGAATTGAGAATGCAACGGTTGGAACAGCCACTTCCCTACGACTTTAAAGTTTTGTCAAACCAATTTTTGTTACCTAACTCTTCTTTAAACATCTCCCCCACTTTTCTCATGTCCTCTGTTCTGTGTTCCCTTGTCTAATTGATTGGGATTTCCTGCAGAGTTAAAACATTAAAACCCATCCTTTCCCTTCCACTTCACAATCATGCACTTTGTTTTGGTGTGTCTCATTAAAGCTCTATAATGCCTATAATTGAAGGAAAGCAAGGAGAATTGAGAAAAAATAGCATATGAGCCACAAATATCTTCACATGCTCCTGATTTCTCACCTCTTTTAGGCAGAGCCGTTTCCTCCGTGACTAATTAACAGCTCTCATTTAACCACAAACAATGTTTAATTGCAGATTAAGTTGGTGTGAGAGAAGTCACCAACTTCTGATTAGGCAGAGTGAAACAAAACATCAATGGATTATCTTTGGACGGAACTAATTAGGGAACACAAAAAAAGCGGTTCAGTCTTATCACCGTGACTGTCATGCAAAACTTATCATCAGAGCATGAAGAGAAATTTAAAGCACTACAACAGTGAGGCTGCCTTTACAAAAGCTTCAGCTTTCAATTTATCCAATTGAATGTAGGACGTCTAGGGCTTAAACAATGAATGGGATTAATCATCAGTAATCAATTATTGAAAAAAACCTTCTATTCATTTAGTAACTGATTAATTGTTAACTGGAGTATAGAGACTCTAATAGATGTCATAGCTGAGAGAGGAAGGCCCACAGAGCAGCAATTATGCCAGAATGTTAAAAATACATAAATAGCTTCCATTTATGATTTAAAACCTTTTTTTTTTGTCTTTCAAAAGATTCTCTCCAGAACTCTTCAATTTTAACTTAACTAACGTATAAAATCTTCTCTAAGTGACGAATCCATTAGTTGGAAAAATAATCCTAGTTAAAACAAAACATATTTTGCACTCACTATTACTACTACTCACTATAATATTTCTGCAACCCCAGCCCTGTAGAATGTTATAATGATGCTGAGGGAAGCAATGTTTGTTTTGATTTTCATTGCTGCGCCTCTTTCAGTGTTTTTTTCCCCAAAAAAAGTTTTCAAAAGTCCCTGACAATCCAGACAGGCTGTGAAGTTTATTATTTTATGCAAACTCATATATAAAAATAGTTTTTTTATATTAATCAATTGCAAATCAGTGCTTTAAACTTGGTGAAATACATCAAATTTGACCATTTGTAGAGGGAGAAAGAAGATAGTTGGCATGCTGCTTTTATGAGGACAAACTGTCCTGCAAATATATTGCTCTATGTGCTTTTCACCCCGATTCTCTTCAAAGCCTTCCGTGAACCATTAAATTTATATTTCCCTGTACTTAGAGTTCTCAGAATCCTTTAAGTCAATTGTGAATTTGTCTTTATTTATATTCCTTTCCTCTGATGGCTGCTCCACAAAAGAAAGTCTTAAATAATTAATTAGGTGAGCCAAATTAGTTTCACCTTTACCAGGTAGCAGACGCTCATTCACACCCAAACAATGAAATAAGGTTCATTAGTCCTAATTGTTTGTGTTCTGCCTCTGTTCAAAGCTAGTCTGCTCTCCTAACAAGGTCAGCTCCACACGTCTGCCTCTGAAAACACTCCAAAAACTGCCGTACCCCAAACCCTCTGGTGTAACCATTCACACCCACACACCTTCTTCCCAGCAGATCCAGATAAAAACGCCATCCTCATCCAGCTGTGCTTTTCACTTCTGAGCTGGATTGCAGCTTTTAAGATGGTAAGAGGGGCTGATTATGAGGAGATGAGCAAACGGCGGCTGCAGGGGGAGCAGCAGTCAGCCCGGGATGGGGGGGGTTGCTTTCTGAATGCTAATGCCATGCTTGAGAATAGCCATTGAAATGCAGGGTCCATGTGTTTTCTTAGGGTAATATTGGGGCAATGTTGGAACAGCCACCATTACACGAGTTAAAGGTCAGTTTGTTAGTCAGCAGGAGAAAAGCAGGTCGTGAGGAATCACTGCATTATCTCTGTGACTCACTACTGTTGTGCTGATAGGCTGATGTATAGTAATAAATCTGTGTCCCTAATCTATGAGAAAATCTAACTGAAATTCTTTTACTCCCACGGAGAGTAAAAGAAAGAAAAATAGAGCAATGATTTCTGTATTTTTCCCAAAATTAAGTTTAATTTCAAATGAACACTAGAATAAATCAATCTGAGATGAAATATAGAGACAATTAGAAATTAACCCCTCAGGAACTCATAGTCACTATAATAAAGTTTATAATTAAAGAGACATTTTGACAGTTTTTACTGAAAAATATCTAAAATCAGAAGTGTATAGTAATTAGTTACATTTACTTCAGTAACATTTACAAAAAGATTTACTTTTAGGAGTAGGTTTACAGTGCCATACTTACTTTTATTGAGTAATTTTCTTGTAAAGTATTAATCCTATTTGATTAAAATCTCTGACTAATCTGTCCTCTGTGAATTATTTGAACTAATCCAAAATGAGGTGAACATACGGTAAACGGTAGATATTAACATCGGAAATCTGTTACCCTGTCCTAACATATACCGTTCTGATTGTAAGGACTGGTTTTCTAAACTTTTTGTTAAAAAAAAAAAAAAAGGTACAATTATTTTTACCAGCATCATTTATAAGCATCTGATGTTACTACCCAACAGTTACTCAGTATTCAATTAGCCTTTCAAGTAGTACTTTTACTTGAGTCAATTCTTGGATGACTACTTTTTTACTTTTATTCAGTAAAAAAAATTATACTAGTGCTAATATAACGTGAGTAAGAGTTTTGGGTACTCTACCTACCTGGGTCTAAAATATCCTTTTCATTTGACTATTTATGACTAAATCATTGCTTGATGAGCAGACTGACACCTCAGCATTCCAGCACCCATGCATCTATACGCCTTTATCCTATTTTCCTGAATTTACTTTGGGTCAGAAGTTCCCGCGCTGTTCGCCGGATGTGACGTGAAGTGCATCCATGTTGAATGGGTCAGACCGAGCAATCGAGTGAAGCGTCATATTCAAGGTGGATACTGTGGATACTCAGAAGCGCCCGTCATCTAGCTCAACTGAGTGACCAACGGTTAAAAAAAAAAAATCATGAAGCATGAGCGCCAGCTATGAGAACTAGCAGAAGAATGCTGCAGTTCTGTGTTTCGGCCACAGGTGGCAGTATCATTAGAAAACTCTGTAATGCCTCTTTAAGCAAAGTGCAGTATAGCAATAATTTTATCCAAACATTTCCTTTTCCTTTAGAAGTTTAATGAAAGAAGATTTGCATCTTTAACCTTGATTCTGTTCGCAAACATTTTGATAGTTTTATGTACCATTGGACGTCTGTATGCACATTGATTAACCTGCATTTCCCTCTGATTTCTCTTTGTTTCACATCATCACACTGTCTCTAAGACTTATTGAGAGCTGAAGACTTCTTTTCATTTGCATCAAGTGAAGTCAAAGTTCATCCAACCAACTCAAACTTTCCAAAATCTTATCCAGATTACAGATGCAGGTCACTTCATATAAATTACCTATTAAACATTTCCACAATGATGCTGCAATGATGATAGAGCAAGCAGATTTGGCTCTGATTCGTCTGGATAAGACTTATTAGACTTTATTGTCCCCTAATACAACTTGTTTTTTTCACAGACCAGCTTCCAGACTCCAAACCTACAGACAAAACCATGTAGAACGCAACAATAATATGTGACAATGCTGCACAGGGCACAAGCCAACAGTAAATGGGATCCTCAACAAGGCCACAGCATAAGGCTTCTCCTGAATCCACCCCTCCTGCACCTCTGTGTCCTGCAACTGCTTCTTAAGGTTAATGGGTTAATTAGTAATGGGTTATTTACTGGTTCTTGTTAGAAAATGACTTAAAGAAAACCCTGAAAGATATGTCTGTTTAGACAGCCAATAAGAAAAAAATATATATTTTTCTTTAAACCAAATTATTTACATTCAGGGAGACCAAAAAATGTCAACAGTCTGTGAGTCTACACAACAATCTGTCTTGCGTTTGGGGTTTCAAACATACAATCATTGTCTTTAGGGAGGCAGAAAAAGAGCTTGTTGTGCCAAAATCTAAACATCCATCAAGAACTTTTTAAGGGCAGTGGAGGAAAGCAGTTGTTGTTTAAGTTTAATAATTGTGTTTGTGTTCACTGCATCTCTGCTAGATGTGTTTTTCCAAGGAACTACATGGTAACAGTTCTATAGAGCCCCGATCCCTTCAAGGGTTAGAAGGGTCATCAAACAGTGCATAGAAATCAAAATAACTTTGGAATTCAGTGCCATGAATGTCCTCTGGCTCTCCAGTCCAGTCCGATTTTTACCAAGCTGGGTGTTGAAATTCCTCAGCCGCGGAAAAAAAAAAGAAAAAAAAGCATGAGACATGTCATGTCATTCAGAGCTCATTCACGTCTAATTACCGTGGCACTAAACCATTTTCTAAGCCTTTGTTGGCCTGTTGAGAGGATGGCCAGGCCCACGCTCTCCCATGCGCACACAGCTCCTGCATCCTCAGCGAACCCAGCAGCAGTCACACAGATTGAATGAAGCCGCCTCAGGAATGCGGACACAAAGGGAGGAATGTCATTCTGCCGAGTGTCGCTACACCCCCCCACCCTGCCAAAAAAACCAAGCGCACATGAGTACGCACACTGAAGCACCCTACAAGTCCAGGCATGTTTAAATCACAGGGGGTGTTTATTGCTATAATGGAATAAAAACATTCATTTAGGCCCATTATAATCTGTTCTTATGGTACATTTCCCCCCATTATTAGATTTTATGCAGATGACACCTTGCTTAGGTTTTTTTGGTCTATCATCAAAAAATATCAATAATTAATTGAGCTTTTAATTCTATGCTGTGGTTCCTCGATATGATAGTTCATTCTTTATATTTTAGGGGAAAATATTTTATCTGTGTCTTAAAAACAATCTGCTGCAAAGGTAGGGCAAAGGTCAGAGTCAGAGAGCAGCATCAGAGATAGTTAGCTTTTTAACCAATATAAGTAGTTCTGACTGCAACATGATGTTGACATCTTTTTTTCTGGAACACAAAGAAGAGGGAACCAATGTTTTGATGGATGTGCATTTGACATGTTTTTATTTAAATAAGCATTACCAGAATATTAAGGGCAAGGATCTCCTTAGACTTGCCCACACTTTCAGATTTAAAAAAAAAAAAAAAACAGTGACATGACAGGTAGCTGCATGGCAGAGACACAGCCCTAACAGCACACAGGCCACTCTGTGTTTAGGTAAGAAACAGGCCTGTGTTTTTTGGACCCCACAGACACAAAAACACATGTCAGGATTTGATCCATGTTCTGTATGCTGCCATAGAAAAGTCCGCCTTGAAGTTTTGTATGTTTTGCCGCATTACAATCACAAATCTCTGTGTTTAAATGGGTTGTTTTGGTGGAAAGTGGGAAGGAATTGTACAAGGTTTTCAGTTTTTTCCCAGAAGAAAATGTGAATATCTTGGTACATCATATTCACATGCACCCCCCCAATTCAAGATTTTAGCCAATAAAACCGCATTATAGAAGTCTTGGTGATGGTTGTGGTGTGATGCTTGAAGATAGATCGGTTAATCCACAATGTGTGTTCGTATTGTACTTCACATTTGAGACGCACGTGTTTTTACTGTGCTTCTATGTTTTTTTAACAGTTTACAAACTGTTATGTAGATCTAGTTGTATGTTTATAGTTGTGCTGCTTTATACCCACTAATATGTTTTCCTCTAGTTTTTCTCCTTTATTTTTGCTGCATCTATTTTCACTTAAACTCGGGCTAGCCTCACTGCTCAAGAAAAGCACCCCACAGCATAATTCTACTCATACCATGTTTCACAGTTGGATCATGTATTCAATGTTCAGGGGGGGGTTTGTGTGTATTTTTTTTTTCTTTTCTTTTAGCAAAAAGGTAAAAACTGTTTAGTTCTGTTTTTAGAGCACCTTATTTTACATACTTGCCTTCTATACATTTCATTTGTGGCTAACTTAAAACAGGATGTTTTGTTTTCCTTCCACCAGCTGCTTTTCTTGCCATATTTATAAAATGCTGATGCTTGTCTTTAGATTCTCACACCTGAGCTATGAGAGTCTGCAGCTCCCCCAAAAGTACCCCTGACAGTTTCTCTGATATATTCTGTCTTTGCATGCCCTCTTTGCTTATTTATGTTTATCGCTGTGCTAAACTATCTGAAACGTGGATGATCGAGCACCCTGTAGGTTTTTGAATATCAATTTATATATTATCTTTGCAATAAACCTACATCTGAATTTCCTCACTGAGCTATCTGCTGTGATTCTTGGTGTTCATCATGCTGTTTTCACAGGCCTTCATAGACCGGCTGTGTTAATAAAGAGATTAGATTGCACAGAACTTTTTTTTGTTTAAAAATAAAGTTAATCTTTTGGTTGCACTGGGTTTATTTGTGGGTATCGGAGGAGAAGGGTCTGAATAAAAAGACCTTTACGTTCCAACTCAGGTATGTCGGTCTGTTCTGGTATGTTTTCTGTCAGTCTAAGGCATAAAAGAGAAATAGGGGCATGCAGGGAACCATAAAGAGATGATTATCTACCTGCATTAATTTATAGGTGTGACTAAGTGTCCCATTATGCACATCTCCTAACACATAAACACCCCTTTGAGAGAAAAAGAAAATATTTCAGAGCTGCTTCAGAATTTATTGAAAAAAAAACCTCGTTGTATGGAATATATATATTTTTCTTTTATTTTTTTATTGTCATTACACTGTCACAAGTTCAGAGCAACGAAAATCACCCTCTGCATTTAACCCATCCCCTTGGGCAGCAGTGGGCAGCTATTGTGCGCCGCCTGGGGAGCAGTCCGGGATTAAGGGTCTTTGCTCAGGGAGCCAGATTGGCAGTCAGTTTGCTTAAGCTTTGATTATTGTCTGTACCAATATAGGTAAAATAATGATAGATTTACTTATAGCTTATATATTTAGCTTGGATCAAGAGCACCTGAGGTTTTACCATGGCTGACAGGAAAAGGGACAGTTGCAACTGCTGGCCTTTATATTAAAAGTATACGTAATGGTAATTAAAAATTTCTTTCATTTTTTTTTTTTTTTTTTTTATATTATTAATTTGACCAAAATAGAACAGAGACAGGGGGTTTATGTGTCTGTCTCCATAATATACATATACTTCAATAAAAATACCAATGCTGCCACTTTATTTGTGAACATAAACATTTAGTTGTTATATACATAGATAATGGGGTGTTAATGAAGTTAAAGTTTCCTTGCCTGTGTGTTAGGAATTGTCTTCCAAAGTCAAAGTCAGTTAACAGTGAAAAATGTAAAAATAAAAAACAACAGTGAAAGCGGGGATGAAGATGTTGTGGAAGAGGATGCCAGGGCGGCAGAAGCTTGGTTTGGTGTAGAAGGCTTACAGCCGTACATGTTTGAGCCCTTGCCTCGCAACACTGCCAGTTCTGTTAGCTCTACGCCTGCTGAAGACACAGACGTCCATCCCCGTGAACACTGGGACGCAACTCAATGGGAAAGGAAATGATTCTGATTTCTAATTTCTACCGTTGTGTATATTAGCTGCGACATATGAATCAAGATGGTATGACTGAAATAATTGATTGACAGATGACCGTTGATATATGATTGGCCGAATTTAGGTGTTCAGGCTGATGTATAACTAACTGACCAGCATAGAATAATGGGGAAGAAAAAAACACACAGATATTAAGACAGGATTTTTTGTTTAGATAGAAATTTTCAAAATTGATTCTTGATTGATTCTGAAATGATTCTTATTTCTTATTTCAACCGTTGCGTATATTAGCTGCGACATATGAATCAAGACGCTATGACTGAAAAAATTGGATTGACAGATGACTGTTGATATATGATTGGCTGAATTTAGGTGTTCAGGCTGACGTATAACTAACTGGCCTGCAGAAGATAAGGGGGGAAAAAAATTACACAGATTTTAAGACAGGATTTTTTTAATAGACATTTTCTAACTTTTGGGACGATGTTGTCTGATAAAGAGTACATTTATATACATGTTTAAGACATAATTATTTTGAAATTTATATATGACTTCCCTTTGACTTTCAAATTTATGTCATAATGAGAGTTCATTGTACCTCCAGTTATATCTGTAGGTGAAGCTAATATTCAGTAAGTAGTAAATAATTTTACTGTAGGCACTAGGGTTATAGGTTTTATGTTAGAAAGAAAAAGTGCTTCCTCTACCTGGATTTCTTATATTTCAGTTACATTATTGATTTGTTTATTTATTTATTTTTTTCAGGCTTTAACCAAATACTTTTTTTGCACTTACTTGAGTAATTTCTACTGTATTAAAAATATAATAAAGTAGAGCTACTTATACTTTGGGGTACTGGACCCAGCTCTGCTGGTAAGTACAGCATGGGTAAAAAATTAAAAACTTGTTTTTGTTTTTCTTATTTCAGCCTGGGTTATAAATTACAGTATTTGATAGCTGTAGAATCGGGTTTTTATCAGTTTGTTCTGTTTATATTGTGCGGATTTCCTGGGTTGACCCCTCCTGGGCACCTTTGCTGTTGGATCCCTTTGGGCATCTGGGGCTTTGGGTCTCCCGGAGCTCGCCTCTGTGCTTTGGAGGGACGCGTCTTCGGCTCTTCACAACCACTATTGAGCATTTTGCCTTTGGATAAACTTTACATGCACAAGTTAATTCACAAACAACTACAGGTGCTTGGTTCCAGGTACTTAGAGATTTACTTCCATACAGAAAGCCCATATTCTGATCTTCAGCTACCACAGTATACATGTCAGATTAAATAATACTACTTATACTTCAGCGATAGTATCGAGGTAATACTTTACTGTATCTCATTTACTATATCCATTGGTTGTGCTGTTCTTTTGGCAAGGCAAGGCACATTTATTTGTATAGAACAATTCAGTACAAAGACAATGCAAAGTGCTTTACATGATTAAAATATAGGAAAATAAAACATAATCAACCAAGTAGGAAAAAAATAAATAAAATAAAAAATGCAGAAACAGAAAAGACAGTTGGACTAAAGAAAAAAAAAAAGTTGAACTAATGATGTTTCAGTTGAACTGTTTAACTAGAACAGCCGAAGGCAATCCTAAACAAATGTGTTTTTAGTCTTGAATTAAAGGAACTTAGGCTTTCTGCACTTTTTCAGTTTTCTGGAAGTTTGTTTCAGATAAGTGGAGCATAGGAACTAAATGCTGCTTTTCCATGTTTAGTTCTGGTTCTAGGTATGCAGAGCAGGCTGGAGCCAGAAGACCTGAGTGGTCTGGAGGGTTGATATACTGATAGCAAGCCTGTGATGTATTTAGGTGCTAAGCCATTCAGAGATTTATAGACTAACAGAAGTATTTTAAAGTCTATTCTCTGAGATACAGGGAGCCAGTGTAAGGACTTTAGAACTGGGGTGATGTGCTCTACTTTCTTAGTCTTAGTGAGGACACGGGCAGCAGCGTTCTGGACCAGCTGCAGCTGTCTGATCCTCTTTTTAGGCAGACCTGTGAAAAAAACGTTGCATGGATTAGCTTTTCCAGTTTTTACATGTCTTCACAGGTGATGAAGCAGACTGAAGATGTTTAGAGTTATCTCCCTTTTATCTCCTCTTTCTTTCATCTTTTCTCCCTTTTTTCCTGTTCTACTTACATTGCAGTGTCTATATAAACTGTAATACTCCCTGCATGAATTATAACAAAGCAATTTATATGCATAAATCAAGTGGTAGCCATACTGCTCCTCTTGTGAATGCAAAACTTGTTGGACTTTTTTTGGCATCCAGAAAATTATTCTTATTGCCAGATTGACAGACAGGACACTGTAAAACAAAAACAAACAAAAAAACAAAAAAAACAAAAATTGTTTTTGTTTTTCTTATCTCTGCCTGGGTTATATATTCTTTGATAGCTGTAGAATCACCCAGCTGTAGATCATTTAGTTGTGTTTATCAGTTGTTTGCATGTAGTGGTGTTTTTGGCTCCACCCTCAGATCCAGTCCTGGTTTTCAGCAGTGGTTAAACCCTCTGGTCTAGACAGAGCCTGGAGGTCCAGGTTAGTGGGGTTCCTCCTCCCAGCTCCATCCCTGGTGTTCCTCCTCTCCGGCTCTTTGTCCCCGGAACTCACTCCTGGCTGTCCACCGGGGAGTTTTTTTTTGTTTTTTTTTCTAATTTTTCACTCGCATCTGGATCCCAGTACGAGTCGCAAACAGCCCAGCGTCCCGAGCCGCAGAAACCACGGCGTCTTTAAATTTGGAAAGGAAAGCAAGGAAAGAAAAGAAGAAGCCCAGCTCTCCTCCGCGGTCTGCTGTCCTCTCCTGGTTACCCGTCCGTCGGAGCAGTTAGTGTGAGACTGAGATTGTTCAACTTGGAGAGAAAGTTTTTTTTGGTCGGTTTTTCTTCAGCTCGCTGTTTTCGCTCAATTTTTCCCTCCTGTTGAGTCTGGGACTTTATTCTAAACTAAAACTAGTTGCTTTTCTGGGTTTTGGCAGCAGAGCTGGTCTTTGGAGCGGCTGGGAATGAAGTTTCTGTTGAGTTGAAGAAATAATCTCCATGAGGAAACTGAGCAACCGGAGAGCCGCAGCGACTTTCCCTTAGCCCGCACACACACCTGGCTGGCTCCATACCTGTGTTTTTACCTCTGCTTTTAGTTATTGTTTTATAAATCTGACTATGAAGGCGCTGTTGTTGCTGTGTGTCGTCTGCACGCTGGCCGTGCTGTCCGCCTCGGGGAGCGCGGAGCCAAAGTTGAATAACTGTAACGAAGTTCGAGCCGCGTTCAGCTCCAAAGGCTTCAACGTTAACGATGTCCCCAACAAAGGAACCAACGGTGAGTTTTACCCTTCTGCTCTGCTTCTTTTACCCCAATGGCCCCTATAGAGAGGGACAAAAAGGAGCAGGAGGAGGGGGCCTCTAGGGGTCTTCATTATAGACATTTCTCTCTGCTCCTGGTTTACATTTTAAGCTGCTGGTTAGTTTACAAAACTGTTAATCTGTGTTTCTATGGTCGGCTAGAGACACCTACGGAAAAGGATTAGGGTCACTGAAATGATTAAAGTTAAATGATTTTAAATATAATTTCAGTTTAATAGGGGGGAAAAAGTCAGAATTCTTACTTTTCCTAAGAATTCCAACTTTAATCTCAGAATTCTGACTTTTTCCCCCCTCAGAATTCTGACTTTTCCCCCCCTCAGAATTCTGACTTTAATCTCAGAATTCTGAATTTAATCTCAGAATTCTGAATTTAATCTCAGAATTCTGACATTTTCCCCCTCAGAATTATGATTCTAATCTCAGAATTATGACTCTAATCTCAGAATTATGACTCTAATCTCAGAATTATGACTCCTCCTCCCCCCCCAGAATTGTGACTTTTTTCCCCTCAGAATTCTGACTTTTTCCCCCCTCAGAATTCTGACTTTAATCTCAGAATTCTGACTTTTTCCCCCCTCAGAATTCTGACTTTTCCCCCCCTCAGAATTCTGACTTTAATCTCAGAATTCTGAATTTAATCTCAGAATTCTGACATTTTCCCCCTCAGAATTATGACTCTAATCTCAGAATTATGACTCTAATCTCAGAATTATGACTCTAATCTCAGAATTATGACTCCTCCTCCCCCCCCAGAATTGTGACTTTTTTCCCCTCAGAATTCTGACTTTTCCCCCCCTCAGAATTCTGACTTTAATCTCAGAATTCTGAATTTAATCTCAGAATTCTGAATTTAATCTCAGAATTCTGACATTTTTCCCCTCAGAATTATGACTCTAATCTCAGAATTATGACTCTAATCTCAGAATTATGACTCCTCCCCCCCCCAGAATTCTGACTTTTTTCCCCTCAGAATTGTGACTCCCCCCCCCCCCCCCCCCCCCAGAATTCTGACTTTCCCCCCCCCAGAATTCTGACTTTTTTCCCCTCAGAATTGTGACTTTTTTCCCCTCAGAATTGTGACTTTTTTCCCCTCAGAATTGTGACTTTTTTCCCCTCAGAATTCTGACCTTTTTCCCCTCAGAATTCTGACCTTTTTCCCCTCAGAATTCTGACCTTTTTCCCCTCAGAATTCTGACTTTTTTCCCCTCAGAATTCTGACTTTTTTCCCCTCAGAATTCTGACTTTTTTCCCCTCAGAATTCTGACTCTAATCTCAGAATTCTGACTCTAATCTCAGAATTCTGACTCTAATCTCAGAATTCTGACTCTAATCTCAGAATTCTGACTTTAATCTTAGAATTCTGACTTTTCCCCCCTCAGAATTTTGACTCTAATCTCAGAATTTTGACTCTAATCTCAGAATTTTGACTCTAATCTCAGAATTATGACTCTAATCTCAGAATTATGACTTTAATCTCAGAATTTTGACTCTAATCTCAGAATTCTGACTTTAATCTCAGAATTCTTACTTTTTTCCCTCAGAAATCTTAATTTGATCTCAGAGTTCTGACTTTTCCCTTCGGAATTCCGACTTTTCCCTTCGGAATTCCGACTTTTCCCCTCGGAATTCCGACTTTAATCTCAGAATTTTGGATCTTAATGTAGATGGGCACCATGAAGGAAGAGATGTGGAGCACTCAGCTTCACTGACAAAGATGTGAGTTGTTTGGGAGGGCCTGTAACACATTGGTGGAAAATTATGGTATTAGGTGACTTTTTATGTGTCTGAGGGGTCCCCAATGATGCGATTTGATTAATGGAAGAGCAGAAGGTAATTACATCAACAGAGCTAGTTTAGTTTCTACAACAGACAGCTATGGCTTAACATGTTAGCTAACTGTCAGAGTTCTGAGATTAAAGTCAGAATTCTCAGACAAGATTCAATTTCAACATAAAATAGGCACTTTTGTAAATAGATCAAACTAAACGTTGCTAATGGATAGCAAATGGTGGTTTTGGCAGTCAGAGATGTCTCGATCCAATATTGATATCGGAAATCGGTCCAATATTGGCTGAAAAATGAATATTGAAATATGCTGGCCTTCCTTTGAAGTCTTCCGTTTTAGAAACACTTTTCTTTTATCCACTTTTGATCAAAGTTTATGTAGCTCTTTCGTGAATAAGAAATGGGTGAATTGTTCACATACCTGATGTTGAGTATTGTCTTCTGTTTGAGAAATATCACATGATCAAGCCCTCTTCTATCATTCCACACTATAAATTAGGTGAAAGTATGCGTAATTCATGCTCATATTGTAACAGGTCGGTATCGGTCCGTACTCAAAACTGCAGTATCTGTATTGTATCCGAAATTAATTATCTTTGATTGGAAACACCTGTTGTTTCATTTATTTATTTGTCCAGGTGACTTTGCTTTATTTATTCTTTTTTTTAATTAGCAATTTTACAGTTTGTTTATTTTAACATGTTTGGTCTGGTAGTTGGACCCCTGGTCCTTCAGCTAGGCCCAGTTTAAAAGTCGGCCAGGAATTTAAATTCCTTCTTTTTAGAGCTTATTGTATAGGTAATACTTATCACAAACTAATAGGAAATTATGCATTTTAACTGATCTGAATAAGCCTAATGAAACCCTAACTAGGTGAACATTCTGTACTTTCTAAACTCCCAAATTTGACAAAAATTGTGTTTTTATGAAACATTTCCCCTTTGACCTGGATTTAAACCCTTAGTGATGGAGAAATGGTTAACTTTGAGTGTTCACTCAGTAGCATCTACCACACTGAAGTGTGTGTTTTATTGCTGCCTCGTCGCTTTTACTTCTGGTTTGTTTGCTGATCAGAAAACGGATCAGATTTTTAGTTTCTGACAGACTGATCACCAATCAGAGCTGTTCAAAAATAAAATCGACCAGATTTATTCACCAGGAACAAATTAAGGGATGCATTTCTTCTGCTGGACTGTTTATGTTGCAGGCGACACCTTAACTCCACTGGGTAAACATTGTTTTCCATTTAGGAAATACTTGTAGCTAATTCATAACAATATAAGGGGCTATAATCCACACAAAAGATGGGCTCCCTGCTGAATGAGGCCAGGCCTGTGTTTATTTCCAGGCTTCCTCGGCGGAGGCTCCTGTGGCTGTGAAGTGCAGGCAGCCAGCGGTGATTTAGTAAACATTCCTTGTGAACAAGGCCGGCAGATTTCTCCCCTCTGACTCTGCTAGTCCTCATTTTGTGGTTGAAGCTGGTTCTGTTTGAACTATACATCTCCCTGTGGGCTAAATGAGAGCACACGACAGGATGAAGGGCATCAGTGAAGGGGGCTGATGTGTTAGGAATTAGGGGGGCAGGAGGGCAAATCAATGAGGCCAATCATGGGATACAGCCAAGTAATGGAAACCCAGGTAGGGGGGCTTTTACAGTGAAGGCTTTGAGGGGGAAGAAGAGGTTTGGGGGGGTGAAATTCCTCTCTGCCCTACATACTTAACTCCTCCTCCCCCACATTTCTCCATCACCTTTAATCTTTACAGTAGTTAAATGAAAATGTTGTATTGAGTTCAGTCAGCTAAGTGGGCAGCTCCAGCCTGATGCCCCGGTGCGGTTCTCTGCTGGTGTTCTTGCTCTTCTTTCCTGCTTCTGCTGTCCTCCAACATGGCTGTCAAGGCGATGACGTTGGCCTCGTCATCTGGAAAAGCGATCGATGAGAGAAAGGAGGGGAAATCACAGACACAATTTATTACTTTATTTAAATGATTTTAGGCCCCGTCCACAAGAAGTCAAAACGAACACGAAACGCTAATATTTTCCAGAACGTTTGTCGTAAAGACGGAGACGTAAAATAAATGTGAGCGTCCACACAAATGCATGAAAACGTTGCAAAATGTATGCCAGGCCTGTAAGTGGCGCTGTGGTGCCAAAGCAAAAATAGGCGACGAAATGTTGGGCATGCGCACTAATATTTATACATGGTTGCCCTGCGGGTCCATTTTCGTGGTTCAGTCAAATTCAGGTGCTGAACTATGTCGTCGATATTGCTCTGTTCTTCCTGGAGATATTCCAGAAGAAGAAGATTCTGTTGTAAGCCCGACAGCAGGGTGAGTAGCATGAGCAGCAACCATTCAACACAGTACGTCGTCATTGATGTTGTGATACTGTGTCGCACATGCGTGTTGAGAGGCGAGGCTATGACGCATGCGTGTAAGAAAAAAAATGCGGTTAGAGCTTAAAGATGGAAACGCGAAAACAGCGTTTCAAAATCTTCCCACTCTGAAGGCTGAATAAAAAAAAGATCGTTTACAGACCCCCGAAACGCCGGCTTCGTGTAGATGAGAGGCTGGTTTGGTGAAAATTTTGTGCGTTTAAGCCAGGGTTTGACTTCGTGTGGACGGGGCCTTAGATGCTCTAACCCCTGTGATGTGATCTGGTCTTGTTCTGAGGTTTTGCAGGCGTTTTCTAAACTTGGCAATGTTCTCAATTTTACAACTTTTAATGCTTCCCTAAAATTCCCAGCATGTAAAGATCAATCCAAACAATTTTGAAATGCTCTAATCTTTGGACAGTATTTCCACTTTTGTTTTTTCGTAATTTGAGGTCTATTTCTTTTTTCACTCCGCATTTTTTTTGTCTATTATGAACAAAAGAGCCCTTGTTTATTTTTTTTATGTTTTTGCTTTGTTTCCTGTTTGGTTGCTGGGATCTCGTTAAAGGTCTAATACAATCACAATTAAGGCAAAATATAAATAAAAACTACAGAGGACAAGACCCTGGTGTCTTCAGTGGTAGTTACGGCCCTGTTAGGGCTATAAAAGTTTGAATATTACCAGGCGTTGATGTCGAGCCTGGGTCAGTCTCCTGGAAAAGCTGTTCCTCCCTGAAATAAATGATCCATAGGGGAAAAAATGTTTTAAATGAGAGTGATAACATTCTGGAAATGTCTGGATGAATACATTGATGAAGCTATAATTTAACTCTGATTTGTCTGAATGCTCATCCTGAATTCGTTTTCCCTTTCATTCAACTTAATAGACTATCGTGACAACAACCCATTTGAAAGGATGGTCTCATCCTTTTTGGTTTTATTACGAGTAGTTTCTTTTTTTTCTAAACCTCATTTTGGAACAATCATAAATCCAGTGTTTGGAACATGAGTCTCTGTGGAGACAGAAATTCAGAGATCTCATTTTAAACCACAAACGTCTGAAGTTGTTGTTGGCAGCCAACAGATAAGAAATGTTTGTAACCATTGAAATTATCCGCAGGTTTATCTGTAGCCCGACGTGAGTCAGTAAAAATGTTTTTAGGCAGTAGAGGTTCAGTGGAGACCCAGACTGCTGAAGCACAGACAGAATGAAGTGATAGAGAGGAACAGCAGGCTTGCTGGGTAAATTCCTCCGTTATCCCATGGTATCAGCTGAACCACTTCTCATGGAACCAATTCAAGACTTTGCTTCCAAGATTTGTCTGTCTGAGGATGATTTATTTGTGGCCTGTGGTGGAATATTTTTCATAAATTGGGAAGTAAATTTCACCAGCACAGTGAATGATAGCAAATGAATAATGTTGGTAATCATGGAAAATGTAAATAGTGGTTTTCCTGCCGGACTCTCAGCTAATACTTTCATTTAGTCATCCTAATGCTCAGAAGAGTTTGTCGCCAGTGTGTGGCAGCGATGCTTTGGTTTAATTGCTTTGCTTGTAGATTAGGCATAAGATGTTGTTAGATTCTCACGGTACGGAACTTTAACAGGGTTTCCACGGGTCATTAAAAGTCATTAAATTATTATTTTATTTGCATTAAATTAAATTAAATGTGATTATCGTGGCATTTAAAAATGCTTTATATAAAAAAAAGTTTATTAAAAACAATTTCATTAGATAGATTATTTCAGATATAACTGGTTCTGTGTTTGCGCCGAAATGCTTCCGGTTGATCGTAAAGCCGTATATTCGGAAAAGAAGCTCGACGTGGAGAAAAAGCTGAAGCAGGGGTGCTCAAGTCCAGTCCTCAAGAGCTACTATTCTGCAACTTTTTTGAAGCACCCCATTTTTAGCACACCTGAATCAGATGAGTGGCTCGTTACTACGCCTTTACTGGGCTAAATGAGGGGATTGAGCCTTTTGATTCTGGTGTGCTAGAGAAAAGGCGCATCTTTGTCTACGTTCACACTGCAGGCCTTGATTCTCAATTCCCTTTTTTTTTTTTTTTTTTTTTTGTGTTGTCATTCACATTTCCAAATATATGCGATTTGCATGTGATCTCCTGTGTGAGCTGCAGTAATACAACGCAAGTGTCCCGCATGCGCAGTAGAGGACGCAATGACGTCACAGGCCAGCGTGCTCTGTGTTTATGGAAGTAAACATGGATGGTAGTCCCGGAGCGCATCAAGATCTTTCTCAACCTTAAAAAACACAATGTTTTCAAGATGGTTAAACATAAATACTGCTCTCCGCATCATCGTCCACCATTGTTGTTGTATTTCTTGCCACTTCTGCGTAACAAGAAGCACAAGAGTGACCACTGTCCGCTATTAATCACATTCAGTTTGGATGGATGCAACCTGAAAAGATCAGATTCGTATCGGATTCAGGACCACAAAGCCAAGTGGCCTGGGTCGGATTGGAAAAATTCGGATCTGTGTTGTTTAGACTGTCTTGAAAAGATAAGATCCAGGTCACATATGGGCCAAAAAAATCGGATTTGGGTCATTTAAGGCTGCAGTGTGAACGTTGCCTAAAAGTTACAGGATGGTAGCCCTTGAGGACTGGACTTGAGCACCCCTGAGCTAGAGAATGGGAAAATGCTAATTTCAACAAAAGTAGCTGGAAAACAAGGAATTCAGCCTGCAGCCTTGCAGTCCATACTTGTTAATGATATAACATCATTTCTAGGATCATTATAAAGCATTAAATTAGAGTTACTCATTCCTGTATAAACCCTGTTTAAAGCAACACTGTTTATTTAGACATATGTTTAGGGACAAGTCAGGGCTTCAGGACGATTCAGCTGCCTGTTGCTTTGAGACAGCGCTTTGGGAAGTAGGGAACTCTCTTCAGCCCTCGCTGCTGTCATGAGATATTAACGGTAGGATGATCGATGCTTTCATGTGAACTCGCTAAGTTAGTCCAAAACACAGAGAAAAGTCACAAGTTTTGTGTCTTATTTGAAAAACAGTGCCTGAAAGTTCCCCATATATAGTGATGAAGTCACTAAGTTGTCAACAATGGATTATTTCCATTTATCACTCATTACCAGCAGCAGCAGCAGCAGCGCTCTGTAGCCAGCAGTTAGCTTCATACACTAGTCGGTTTTTCAGCAGGAAAACTGGAGCCAGCAGAGTTGATTTTCAAAATAAAGTAAAGGTCAACGTTTCACAACATTTAAATTCATTTTGAATTCTGATTATGATTAGAATAAGTGTAAAAATCGACAGTATTTTATATATGCTTTACATTGTTTTAACATTTTATTCCTTCTGAAGACGTGGAGGCTTTTATTTAGTTATCACGGTTCGCCATGATCTGGACTTCTCAGCTGGCTGGTTCTAACTGATCAGATTCTAAAAAACAGACTGGTTCAATTCGCCAAACTGCAGGTGAACCCCAAAGTTACAAGTCTAACACCCCGAGTGGCTAAAAGTTACACAGCATTGGTTTAAAAAACAGTGTATAGAATGATCATATTGTTTGCATTTAAATAAACAAAAAACAATCAAATCTGTGGTTTTTAGCATATATCCATAATCAAAGCTTTACTACAGTGCACTATGATCACCCCAAGTCCAGAATATATTAAGATTATTCTGCTTTTTTGTTCGGGAACATAATTTAAAACAGAAAAGTACAACTTTTTGCCTTTTCTTTGTTTTTTTCCTTGTTTTTTTCTTTCTTACCTATTTTGCTATTTTTCTAGGCCCTGAGATCGTTTTAATCCAAGCTCAATAAAAAAAACTGCCTGTTGAATGTTTCCCTCATATTAAAGCTTGGGTTGAAAACAGTAGAACCTGTTAGACCCTCTTGTTTGTTTACAGTCACTGTATGACTCCTAGGACATTGTGTTTCTGGATGGAATGGATGCAAGGTAGGCTGCCATTCATTAAGGCAGCGTGACATCATCATCAGGCCTCTGTGGTTTTTAAGACTAACCTCAGAAAGTTGGTCTCTTTTTTTTTTAACAATTTATGGGATATATCTACTAATCTGCTTGCAGGAAAAATCACTGACATTTGGTCAAAACTGCATAGAGGTTGAATAGCAAAGAATTGACAGCTGTTTGGATTTACCAGCCACAAATCGTCCTTTCTGTTATGCTTCAAAATAAGAGTCCTAAACATGGAAACATGGTGTGATGCTTGAACAGCTCACCTCCACATTCGCATTCATAATGATAGATTAAATCTACTTCAGAAGGAGTCGTGGACTCAGCTACTGAGTAGATCAATGATGGTAAATCCTTAGAATTTTGGGAACAATAACGTTTTAAAAATCTTAGAAATACCCTCCACCTCCTGAAAATCCTTTTCAGGATAATGTGGTCAGAATGTGGTCAGACCTGTGCGTTGTGACTGAAACTTGAAGCTTTCCTGACATCCCTGGTTTCAGTGTCTGTAGTCCCACACTGTATGGCCTCTTTCCCAGGCAGAACTGCAACCATTTGGAGAAATAACAGGTTCACCAAAGCCAGGACGCTCTGCAGATAAGATAAGGGAGGTGGACCGAGGGCGCTTGCTCTGCCAGCATTCTCCCCCCTGAAGTCCAAAGATCAGAACATGGGCTGCTCTGTTTAAAAACTACTGCCCTGTTTTCCCACTTTCCTAATAATTAACAAATTAACCTTTTGCTGAGAGTTTAACCTCTCCTGTTGAGGTACGACCTAAAGCCTTATGAGGGATTTTCTGTTTAGGGAAAAGTTTCGTCATTTATCTAATCAGTTGTATACTTTAATCAACAGCCGTAGTGAAACTTTACTTAAATGATTATGTTGTTACTGTCTGCTGATATCATGAGTACCTTTAAGATGGCCAAAAGGTGCTGGAGAAGTTTTAAAACCTGACGTCAGACTTAAACTGGTTATATTTACCTGTACTTCTCAATAAATAGAGGTAGGCTGGATATATTTTACACCCTGGCTACATGTAGGCTTTCTAGCTTTTAAGCTCTTCATTAGGCTGTAAACATCTTCAGCTTTCAACAACATGCCTCAGCAGCACTGGGGTTTACTTCTTTGCCAAGAAGTCCCTCTCCGTTAATCAATAGTCCCCTCACAACCATCTGTGTTCACCATTGGAAGTGGCCTGGCTTTCACTGCGGTTCTTTTTTCTGGGCCCACAGACGTCTCTACAGCCAGCAGGTGGCCTGGCCGCCTCTGTTTACCCGTAAATCTGTAATGCTGCTCTATAGAGAGCAGAAGTACACAGCATTGAGTATTTTACTCACTTTCCCTAACCAGTTCCCCACCCCAGTTTCTCTTTAGTGCTGCAGCACCATATCAGCATTTAGCAAGTAACTCTAAAGGCGTTTCAATAATGGGATATGCAGCCCATAGATGTGCAGACTAAATAAAGCATGGAGAAAATCTGAATTTAGTCATAGATTGGGCACACACTGGACAGGCCACTAATCTAGTTGTCTGAACATTTACTGAAGAAGTGCAGCAGCTGCAGGTTTGGGTGGTGCACCAATCTGGGAATACTCATGACGCAGAGTATTTAAAAACACTGACATCTTACCTCTGCACTATGTATCATTTGAGTATCAATGTGCATATTATTTATGTTTCAAATGACTAACTGTAATACCGTATTTGTTTGTTGCTATTGGCTGTTGCTATGAGTAACTACAGTACGTTCAGATAGACATGCATGACGGGTGACGTCTCACTACAGGAGACGCCCAAAACAACGATGGCTCAAAAGATGCCAAAGGTCAGAGAGCGTTAGAAGCTATAATGTGTCAATACAACTTCCTAGTATCTCATAGCCTTACTGTGTTTATGGACTCGTCTAAAGGTGCAGTGACTCTGGGTGTGGAGTAGACTGCTGTTATCAGTTAAGATCAGGCGAAATTTACAATAAAAGACAATATTTTTTTTACATTTTCCTTATAAGCATCAATCTTAAGTGCATTCATTTGCTGCAATTTCTTTACAGTTAGAAGGAAAACTTTTATCAGGAGTTGATAAAACTGCTGTCTGGTGTTTATTTTAAATATCTTGATAAAAATGCTCCAACCTCTTTTTCTTTTTAGTCTCCGGTACACAATTACTGATGGATATTTGGTAGAGATTGACCGACACATCGGCTGAACAATAGTTTTTGTCTGATATTACTTTTTTTTTCTCCTTTGTAGTTTTTTTTTATTTTTTTTTATTTGGTGATACTTGCATATCGCTTTTTTTCTTTGTTGTTTTTTTAATTTGGCGATACTTGCAGACATTGGCTGATTTCAATTCTGTGGCCGTGCCTTTATCAGTTATTCGTATGATGTGACTGGAGGAAGAAGAATAGAATATTAGAAATCTTATAGAAATCTTAGACTTAGAAAACAGAGTGTATACAAAACAAAATTCAGTTTAGTACAGCTTTTCAGACAGTAAATGAACATTTCCATTCCATAAAGTGCAACAGTGATCAAATGTCAACAGTGTGAGAGAAAAAAACATGGTGCAAAAAATGCATTGATATAGAAGCTCAGAGCATTAAGAGCTATGGTGCAAATATGCAGTATTTATGTTTGGTGTCATCAGTGGGATGCTGAGTCTGTGACATGATTTAAATATATATATATATTTCAGATAGGTGTTTAAAAAATAAAAAAGATATATATAGATATATCGACACCGCCCTAGAAAAACCTGAATAGGTTCATCTCTAGTAAATGGTAGAGTTTGTTATAATTACTCTGCTATATTTACTTGAATAAAACAAAAAGTACTTTTTGGAGGGTTAAGGTTAGGCTTTTTTTCATTACCATGCTTTTTTAAAAACTTTTATTTAAGTAATATGTTAGAGAATTGCTTCTCCTCCCAACATCTCTGGTTATTCTACTCACTACAAAAAACTTGAGCTATTTTAGATTTAAAAAAATATAGTAAACAGAAAATATTGTATCTGAAAGTATCTCATCCTTTGCAGACATGCATACATGATCTACTGTTTCGATCAGTTTTATAAGTTACACATTTGTAAGTTTTACATTTTATTTTATTACTTTGAAATACCAGAACTTGCACATAACTCTGTATCTGATTATATCATTTAAACATTAATCAGGTGTTACGAGTCAACAATCACTCACAATGGTTACCTGAGTGGTGCATTTTACTCCTACTTGAGTCTTTTCTTGGATGCCTTGTTTCTACTTTCCTTGAGTTAAATAAAAAAGTTGTGTAGTAGTTGAGTAATATTTCAGGGTACTCTACCCACCTCCAGTTGTTGGTCTCTTAGAAAGTTGTTTTACAATATTCTAAAGGCTAATTCCTTTTAGAGTAAAGCTATCTCTGAAGATATCTGGTGGATTGCTGCTATGAGACCTGGATCTGAAGCTTTGAAACCATCCTTTAGAAGTGAGAAAGGAAATAAACAAAGCGGCATTTCTTATGTTGTTAAGTCATTGGCTTGGTTTTACCGGGGTGATTTTGGGTACAAATGCATGTACAGAAATGTGTTCCTGTCGTCTGTAGAGAGACCCTCTCTGCCTCATGCGTCACACATCAGTCTTCTTGCTCATTTTTAGAAGTGTCTCTGCTTTTAACCTGAATCAAATAATTTGGTCCTTAGCAGAACGTTGGAGAACTTCACTCTGACTCCAGGAAAAAAAAACCCAACATTTGTCTCGGCCTTTGAACTGCTGGTCCAGTTCAGAAAATGAAAGTCCATCTTACGGGTTTGTTCAGGATCTAAAGCCAATCATCCGACAATGGTCAGCATCCTGTTTACAACTAGGGCTGCAACTATCGAGCATTTAGCAAATCCATTTATCTGACGATTTATTTTCCCGATTAATCTGTCGATTAATAATCGGACAGCAAAAGATTCTTTAAAGTAGACTTTTTAAGAAAGTAAACAAGGTGAAACTCAAACTTTTTTTTTTTATCTTAGATGCAAAATGTTTATATATTTGTTTACAATCTTGCCATAATTACTACTCTAGGTCGCTTTGTCAGCTAAAGGCATGTTTTACTAGCCTGGGTGCCATTCCAAACTTATTCCCGCCCACAACGTTTTAGGTCGGAAAGTTCGGTCTGGCATTGCTCAATAGTAGCGCGAGTATGCCGCACAATATCTGGCGGGCCAATCAAATTGTCAGGGCGGGCTTTATACGATGATGGACAGATGATCAACAGTAACGTAATCAACCACGTGACCAAAGCGCGCTAGGGTGACAACAACAATGGCTGCCGCTGGAGAGTTTAGGTGAGTAGATTCTGCTATTAGGTCTGTTCTAGAAGATATCGACGGCAAATTAATTTTAAAAGAGGAACAGAGAAACGCGATCAAGTCTCATCTTCTTATTCTAGGCGTGCAACTGCACGCTTTGAGTTTTGTTGACAACAACTATGCGTCGCTTAACATACGTCACGCACTCCGTTGCTCTTATCGGTTGTAGGTCTATCCAATTAAGTGCAGAGGCATTTTTTTTCCTGGTTCGTTCGAAACACGCCCCATAATCACAGCTCTATGGAGCAGTATCAGACTCATATTCTGACTAGAATTGAGTCGGACTACGTCAGGCTAATGTTTTACAGTCTCTATACTCCAGTAAACTATTAATAGATTACTTTATTAGTTGATGATTATTTTAATAATAGATTAATCATGATAATCCGATTGTTTCAGCCCTATTTATAACAAATACCTGCAACAGTTTTCCACGAACCTGCTATATTGTTGGATAATCCTAGCTAGGACACTGGTCCTTTTCAGGGTGGCTTCAAACCAAACCATCCACCCTGAACTCAAACTCTGGCCTGGAACTAAGTGTCCCGACGCGTTTGTGTGAAAACGCTAATAAAACATCGTCAACCAAAGTGTCAAACAACGAGTCTTTCAACAGCAGGACTTTCCAGTGAAAGAGGACCCAAACTTACTAATATTACAGCGTTCTAAGCTGGAATTTGATTTATTGGAAGCTATTGCTTCTAACATATGTCTTTAGATGCGTCACCTCCATGAAGTGTTAATTTCCAGTCAAAGGTGTGGTTAAATTCACTGATAGTTTAAGAGCCACAAGGCTGATTGGCCAAAGTCACAGGAAATGACTCAGTGTGTGTTAAATTTGGTTAAGTCGTTACACCTTTTACAGCAGTGGTGAGGTTTAGCCTTAGTGGATGCATGTGTAATAAAAGCTCTTTCTATGAAAAACGGAGCCTTTTTCCGCGGAGGAATTAGCTGCATCAACATTAATATCAAGGATTTGTTTACAGAGAAAATGTTTGCAGGGCTGGATAATAAAAAGCACCAAAGCCAAAGCATGTGCTATAATCTCTGATAACATTCCCAAGTGATGAGCTGAATCCTTGCAGCTCGGTACCAGGAATGTGTTAGCACAGTTTAAGACGAACAACATAAAATCTGCTTTATTTTCTATGTCTGACGTCTGCTTTGGTTTTCTTGGAGTCATGGGTGCATAATAAAACAAAAAAAAAAACATTCACAGATTTAATGCAGAGAGCTGAAGTGTCCGAAGCATTGATGTCAAAATCTGATTAGCAAGGGTTTAATGATCTGTAATTGAGTTTAGGATTCATTATGTTTTGGGTGGTGGGGTCAGAGAAAGACAGCGGGGCGGATACGTGTGGCACTTCTTATCTGGGTTCTGCTATCAGAGCGTGACAGGCCTGAGATCCCAGGCGCTGTGGGGGCATCTTTCTCTGCACGGCTGGCAGCAGCTGCTTTATCACCATCCCAAAGGAAGGCAACGTATCCAAGCCCTGCAAACAAAAGGCTCAACACCGTCAAACCTGCAGGAATGTGGGTGAAATTGGCTGTTTGGGAATGGGTTTGACATCCAAGAACCTGTTTAGTATTTAGGAAGGAGTCCTCAGCAACAGGGGAATGTGGAGTTTCTCCGGTACGCTCATTTAGTATGCTCCCAGTGTAGCGTTGGTGCAATAGCTGTGTGTTGGCCAAGTGTCCGTTTTTTTTCCATCACTTCACATCCTTTGCTTCGGTCCGTGCCTTCAACCCCCTCCCAAAAAGCAGAAGTGAGCGACAGATCAGTAGGGGGTGGATGCTCTATGTGGGAACAATTGAACACCCCCTCTTTAGGTTCGCCTCGTCTCCCCCTCCCCTCCTCTCAACACATTCCACACCGGACCACCAAGACCTGCACACAGGAGTCCCGGCGCTGGGAACACAGGGCAACAAAGAAAGTGCTGGAGGTGCCGACTGAGGGCCGCAGAGAAAGAGAGGAGATTTGACTGACGGGAAGCTTTTTTTTTTTTCTATGCAGGGTTGAAGTGATTTTCCAGGCGTACTATTGGTCTATTTTATATATTTGGCTTTATAACCATATGCTTGCCTCACCCTTATTCAATAAAGATCTCTTCACCCATGTTATAATGTATTTTTAGCATCTGTGACCAGAGTTAAACTTGGCTCCATCCTTTAGGAGCCCCTCCCCCCCACCCAATGAAACTCTCTGTTAACACATCCTGTTTGCAGGCTGTTAAAAGTTTTTTTTTTTTTCCCCTCTTCATCCCCATCTGTCCTGACCAACATGCCGGTTCATGTTCTTGTCCTGCTGCTCTTAGCCGCTCCTCTGGGAGGTTCTGTTCTCTCTTACCTTCTTTTCCCGTCTTCGTCACCCCGGCTTTTTTTTTTTTTTTTTTGCTCCTTTGTGCTGTTCTTTATAGCTTCTTCCATGCTCAGCTTCATCCAGCACACCTTGCTGTAATTCCCTGAAATTTTCTTTTAGCTTCTCTACTTCTGTTCTTTGGGACGTGCTTCCAAAACAAACCACTCCCCTGGCACCAAGCTCCCTATCATTATGATTTGTACCCACTGCATATTTTTCTTCACCTAATTTCATTTGAAGAGATCAAAGGTGATTGGCCCTTTATTGGGCATGAGATTCCTGTCTGAAAAACAAACCTCTGTTCGAGCATTTCAGACAAATTTCTAACATTATCTAATTGCTTGAACTGAAAACTGAAAAACGAATCCATCTCCCTCTAGAAATGATATGTCATTATGGTTGGAATGTATGTTTAAAGTTTAAGTGTGTTTTCTTAGCTAGTCAGCTGACTGGCAGTATGTAGCAAGAGTCGGGGGAAGGGCCCCACTTCGCATGGTGTTCTTATAGTAAGATATAGTTAAAATAACCAAAGTGTATTAAGTATTTTAAATAAAAAAAAGAGACATATTTAACTTCACCAGAGTGAAGTTAAAAGAAATTAGACAGAGGTTTGGACCGGTGGTTTGCTACTGAAAATATGGATGATCTAAGTTCTTTAATTTCCGTGGGATTCAGACTTATGACTGTATAAGAAAATCTGCAGTCTCTGTTATTTGTTTTAGTAGATGAAAGGAGAAAAAATATGAGAAATGTTCAAATTCCGCTGATCAGCTCTCCGTAGATCACTATTAATGACGACGTAAGTTACCATCTCTACGCTGACGACAACCAGTTGTACATCACCATGTCTCCAGGTCACTATGAAACCATTCCAGCTCTGGGTAAATGCAGAGAAATTAATGCAAGAATGGGACAAGAATTGCTTTATCTGACTCAAAACAAAACTAAGGTAATAATGTTTGGACCAAGTGGGTTTAAACGTTAGCACACGGCTCTAGTTAATCCAGCTAGAAAGCAGCAATCAGGCTGTAAATCGGTGTAGTGATGGAGTCAGACCTGAACCTTCAGAGGCTCATAAAGACGGGAACAAAGTCGTCCTTCTGCCACCTGAAGAACATCTCCAGGATCAAATGAATAATGTCTCAGCAGGACTTTGGAAAAACTGATTCCTGCTACGTTCATCTTTTGTAGAATTGATCGCTGCAGTGGTGTCTTCACAGCTCTGCCTTAAAGTGGATCAGACAGCTGCAGCTGATCCAGAAGGCTGCTGCCTGCGTCCTCACTAGAACTAAGAAAGTAGAGAACATCAGCCCAGTTCTAAAGTCCTTCCACTGACTCTCTGTATCTCTGAGGATAGACTTTAAAGTGTTTCTGCTAGTCTATAAATCACTGAATGGCTTCGCTGCAAAACACATTAAAGACTTGTCAGGGGATCAACAGCCAGACCTCTCAGGTCTTTTGGATCCGATCCGAAACAAACTCCAGAAAACTTTAAAAGCACTGAAACCCAAGTTGCTTTAAATAAAAAACAAAACCATATTTGTTTAGAGCTTTATTTGATGGAAAGTTATTTTTTGTGTGTAAAACTTTCAGTCGAACTTGCCATTAATTTCTTAATGTGATTATCCTACTGTTCTACCGAAATGTGGTATATAAATACACTTGCCTTGTCCAGAACATCCTCAGCTAGCATGAGATTGTCCCCAGGCTTCCCACTGAGCAGCATGATCTCGTCTCCGTCTTATCGACTCACGCTGCCAACGCTCTCGCTTGGTCCCTCTGATATTTGAGCTCTTTTTTTTGTGGCTCACCTTGCTGGTGGTGTCAATCAGCCGGCTGTGTGGCTCTGATCAGGGTGTGAAGAGGTGTCACCACATAGGTCCTGGCGACGTGTATCCGAAACCCAATCTGGGTTTATTAATTACCGTGAGAACCTGCAGTGCGCTTCGTTTCCGTGTTGATAGCGGTGATCATCATAAGGACTTTTGCAGCTCGTCAGAGGCCCGTGCGGTTTGCGGGGAGCCAAGCCAGGGATTCGCTCTGGTGTTTGGGTCTGGTCCAGAGGAGCAGTTAGTCCCGCTAATTACTCCCAAGGCCTGCATCAAGACTCCCACTGACAAGGCTCTCACTTACTGGTATGGTGTTTTCAAAATGCCGTTAGCCTAATGCATTTCCTAATATTTACGTAGTGCCTCTCTGCGGTGCTCACTCTTGGATTTATTTTCTTATAAATTATAGGGTAGTGAGATCAAAACCTCAGCCTTTGGTCCAAAAGAAAAGAAGGAACTGGGTCATAAGCTGCTTCACATAGCTGAGCGAATCTGATGCCATGTGTTACAAGCAGCTCGTCAGAGCTCTGATATCAAAGATGAGGGAGACGGCAGACAGCCCTCTGGCCCAGAGCTGACGAGTGAGAGCACACATGGAAGGATTATGTACTTTCTGCTGTGATTGCTTCAAATCTGCAAATCATTAGGAACATTTTTTTTTAAAACTGCAATAAAATTAGTGTGCGAATGCAGGGTTCTGGACCGGGTCTTGAAATGATGTGAATCTTCTGGGCAGCAAGTAGCTTTGATTTATGGACACATGGAGAGCGATGTCATCGGGAACAGTTGAGCCATCCATGACTGAGGCCCCATTAAACCATTGTAGCGTAAGGTTTAGGCTTTCGAGGTCCCTTTGACAGGCGGCGATGAGTGGTTCTCTTCCCACCAGCCCTGCTGGTGTCCAGTTTCCTAAAGCCCAACAGGTATATCAGAATCTTTGTTGCTTTTTTTGTGGCTTTGAGCTTCCAGAAATCTGATCTTGTACCTGACCTCATTTTGCCTGGAGGGGGCTTCATCAGAGCCTGTCCTGCCTCAACATCTGGTCAGACTCTGATGATCATTTCGTAGCTTTTTGCTCCCCGTCCTGCAAGTCAGGATTTATTAGCTTTATTTTTGGACCCATCATAAGAGATCCAACTAATCAACAGAATTTATTTTCTTTCCCTCCTGTTGTGAAGGTTCATCGGTTTTGTTGGAAGCATCGGTTAAACCATGACTCATTATGACAGAAATACAACTAAAAATGTTTTTCGTTAACTCTTTTGAAACAGAAGTTATGAGGCATCTTTAAATGACAAGTTTTATTTTTGTTATTGCTGTGGTTAGCTCAGTTGTCATCCCTAAAACAACAGACCATGTGTATGTTTTTGATAGTTTAGCTTATTACATCAACTCTAACATTTCCAAAAGCATTATTTCCAGCATGCAGGGTAGAAAAATAACTTAGCTTTACTTTTAGCCTTCCTGTTATCACCTGAAAGTCTTGCTTTCTCTCAATTATTACAGCCTTAAAGTGCTACAAACATCTAAAAAAAGTAGCATTCTTCTGATTATAAAAAAATAATAGATTACCTGCTCACTATAACATCTTCAGAATTTCAAAATAAAGGCGTATCATAAATATGACAATGTGGATTTCTGTTTTCATTTTGCATTGATGTTGTTAGATCAGTAATCCTTTAACGAATGTTTCAATGTTAATCAACTTATAATTTAAAATTGACGATATTTTTGTTTGCATTTATTTTATGTTATATTGTTTATTATTATAAAAATCCTCATATATGAGGATTGTTATAAATCCTAGGTAGGTATATATGTACCTACCTAGTTTTTGTATATTTATCTGCTCTGTTAGTCCAAATGTTCTTTTTTAGAATGAAGAAATGGAAATTAAATGAATATTTTCCAAAAATAATCAACCATTAAAATATTGGTCAGAATATTACATAAGAAAAGTTTTACTTTGAAACATTTTCTGACCTTTTTTAGACTTCCTGTTTGAAATATGGTGGGTTGAAGAACATTTTGATTAAAATCTATGACCCTTTAGTAACTTTTCAGATATACTTGTCTGTGGGTTTCACCAGGGGAAGGGGCCACATTTAGGCCCTATTAGTAATCTCAACAGTAGGCCGTTTCTCCGACAGCAAAGCCTTGTTTGTGTAGGGTCCCCTGGTTAAGCACACGGCCCTAAGTAAAGAGTGTTTTTCATCTGCTCCTTTAAAGTCTGTTTTCATTTGTATGCCATGAGTCAGTGGAAAGATGGAGGCTCTGGGGTAGAGGTACAAGCCAGCGAGATCTTTTATGCCTTTTTCTTTGCTCTCTCTCTCTCTCTTTCCGTCCCCTCTTGTGATAATCATGCCGTGCTGTAACTTGTTCATCCAGTTCGCCAGTCTCTGTGCAACATAAACATAACAGCATTGGTCTCTTACACTTGCTTTCAAATATGCACAGACACAAAGACACGTGGCCAGAGCAAAGCATAAAGGTCAAACCTGTGGTTCATCGGGCGGCGAGGCATCAAAAACTGTATAGAATAGAAAATGGGATTAAAAACAGTCGTTAATCATCTCCAGTTTCCACAGTAGTTAAGAAATAAAAACTGGAATCAGTCTGGTCTATTTTGAGGTATTTCTCCCATTAAAAAGAAAATCTGCTCTTTATATTTGACACTTTGCTTCAAAGTCAAACTGTGTGACCTGTAAAGCCAAGCTTCTCATCTCTGGTTGATTTATTCACCAGAACAAAATCAAACCACTGCTAACGGTTTGTTCTGAACCTGCTTCTCTCACAGCGTTCCAATGAATCGCCGCTTTTAAAGGTCAGGGAGGAAACTTTCAGTCGTAAACTGTCACATATTTTATGTTTATTCTCATTTAATTCTCTTAGACCAGAGTTAAAAATTCATTGTTTTTCTTTATTGACAAGAGCAAAATAGACCACTACAGAAAATTTATCCTAAAAAAATGAGGTACAGCAACATTGTATCTCCCTTTAGGATTAATAAATTATTTTTTTAACTGAATTTAAATCTTTAAAAGAGTCTATTACAAGATTAAAAAGCAACAATCGTTCCCACTGCTGAAATGATGTAACTATTCTTACTGTGTTTCTAATATTCTTATGCTATTTGCTTTTTGTTTTTTTGAATAGTAAAACGTTTAAGATGAAACCAAGCAGCTGACTGGCAGTGTGCAGCAACAGGTTGGGGTGGCATTAGTCTCTGCAGATGCTTCGGTTTGACCTTTAGCATCTCATTGGTCTCTATGCAGGTTTTAAAGCTTTTTTAAAGTGTGGCATTTATCATTTGTCAAATCTGGGGGAAAGAAATAAGTTAAATACTTTATTCATTTGTTCTCTTATCTGAACAATTGAAATCCAGAATAATAGTTTTTTACATGTAGGATCTATGGAAATAGATAAGCTGTATTGTCTTTAAATCCAGTTGATTATAACTGATTTTCCAACACAATTCAGTTCAAATTTCTGTCCTCTGATGATTCAGAACAATCCTGTTGAAATTTTCCTCATCTAAACTATTTTAAACCAGAGCTAGAGAAATGATTCTCCCTCTAATCAGGCTTTATTATTTAGAAACATAAAGATTGTTAAACCAAAAGAGGGTCAAATTTGTGTTTTCAAATTTCCGGAATATTAAATAAGCCTCTTGAAAGGCGTTGAATTTTAGACAATCTGCAGGAATCTTCCAGGACGGATAAACGTACAGCTTGAAACCAGTTTCAGCATACCTGGATGGATGCAACTGTCTTTATGAAACGCTGAGAGGGAACACCCAGAGTTCAGCTTCAAAGCAGAGTTTGGAAGTCTGGTTTCTGACTTGTTAGGCTGTTTGAAGCCACCACAAAGCAATGACCTGGGAAGTGGTGTAGGCAGGGAGCTTTTGTGTGGGGAGACAAAGCCATAGATGCTGGGCCAGGACGGTGTGGGGGGGAGGAGACCGAGCGAGAGGCCAGGGCAGTACTTTGGAATCTCCCCAGGGGCTTCAGAGTAAATGTTCATGGATGACGGCGTTGTGGAATTTCACAAATGGAGAGTTTTAATTGGCTCGATGGCCCCGACTGGTTTAGTAATCAGAAATGGGCTCCGATGGCAGCGGGCTCCGATTAATGGATCCCGGTGCTTTGTTTGCTGAATTGACTTGCCCTTAGAAGGAATTCATATGTAGGAGGAGAAGGCAGGAGATAATTTGGCTGATCGACATTTTAATGTGATAAATCTCTCTCAAGTACTTCAGTCTAACAGCATATTATATTAATTTGTGTTTTGCAACTTGTGGTAGAGAAACAGGCGGGTTTTCATTCTTTAATGCTGTGTGATGGGGAGATTTTGGACCATTGTATATTTGAACAGCTGTACAAGTTTTATTTTCCAGATTTATTTAAGGAAACAGATACTACCCTGGGTTTTGAGGAAGGCTCTTGAGCTGAAAATAATCGCTCCTCTCAAGCAGAACTTTTGACTTGTAAGGAGATGGCCATTGTTGTGAGCTGCATAAATCTCTCATGTCATAAGCAGAGTTGATGCTTTAAGGACTCAGCTGTACTCAGGGGTTTCCTCTCTGGCTTAGATCTTTTTTTATTTATTTATGGATCTTTCTGATGCTCTGTGCAGTTGTTCATCTGAGTTAACCTCTGACACATCTGGTGAAGCATGACTCGTGTCCGTGCTGTAAAAGCCAGCACAGCTTTCTGCTCAGCTGACTGCAGGCAGGATTTAATCACCAAACTAAAAGCAAAAGTTTAGGGAGATTTTTTTTTTGTTCAGCCTCCTTCTCTGGATTATTGTGATAGAATTGAGGTGTTTAGTTTATTCTTGTGGTTTGGTATTTTTAGATAGATTACTTAGTTCAAACTTCTCTGAAATGTATTTGAACTATTTACTGCTGGTTAGTTTTCTTTAGAGCAGAGGCTAAATGTGTTTTTTACCATTTGAGAATTTTCAGTTAAATGTCAAATAGAAAGGAGTGCGTCTAGAGCAGTTTTATCATGTGTGATGGTAGATTATCCTTTCTTTTCTCAATGTGGCCGGTCTAAATTGCGCTAAAAATGCTCCAAGTAATAAAAATGGAGAGAATTTTACAGTATGCTGGACTCCTCTAGGGATCCCCACCTGTGACGTCGGTGTAGTCAAACATCCTCTCACAGCATCAGTTGGATTCAATATACCAAAGTTACAAGGGCTTGTTCTCTCTGTTGTTTAGCTTTAATAAAGTGCCTGATGGCAATAAAGCTGATTCAAAGCAATGTTTATTGTTTAATGAAATATTTTCTTTCATAAAATAACGAACCTTAGCTAGTTGCACAGTTTAGTATAGCCGCAGCTCCAGACCGATTTCCATATCAAGGCCAATTTATACTTCTGACGCACAACCTCTGCAACTATCAAATCTCTGTGCGAGACCATGCCCCCCGCACAGAGGCTCTGCACCCATTGTCGCACACCTTAAAACAACGGTCGCAAACCCGCACAGACCTAAAGCAGAGGTGTGCAGACAAAAAACTGCTGTGATTGGTCCTTGGTATGCCTTTCCTGCTGTCTGTGTGGTCCTTATTGGTTCGGTGCCTGGGCGCGCCATTTTTAAAAACCGAGGAGTAATAACAATGGATAACCACAACGAAAGGTCGATCGAGGAGGTGCGGAAATAAGACCAGTTGTATGGTGACTCAGACATGTTGTTTTGGAAAATAAACACTCCCGCCGCCGCTGCTGAAGTTCTCATGACCAAAGTTCTTGCAAGTTCTCGAATAGGCTCCCTCTTGCGCTTTGGCGGGAAACTGCTGGGCTTCCCCAGAAATTCCAGACCGACGTCGCAGAAGCATATCAGCAAAACTGGTTGGCGACCAGACGCAAGCGACATTTGATGTGTGCAGTTGCAGAAGTATAATCCACCCTTTAGATTCCGATGTCCAAAATAACAAGAACCGTGATGGATAACAGTTACCGCAGGCAGAGACCCACAGCTCGAACCCTGCCGGCCCGGAACCATGATCCGAACCGGGTAAAAACCACATCCGAAGGGCAATGTTTCCCACCTGGACAGCAGAAAGGACCCGTTTCTTGGACCCCACGCTGCGATCGGGTTACTGAGGGACCGCCTTCCCAGTCCAGGCACAGCAACCCCGCACGTCTGCTAAGCAGAACGGTCAGCACTGCACACAGGGCTCTAACACTTACTGCCTGTCTTCATGGCCGGCCGCAACAGCACGCTGTCAACCAAACCGAACCCAGCCACCACATCCGAATCCCGTGATCCCCTCTTCACAGAAAAGGTTAGACTCTGGTTTAAACTAATTAAAACACAGAACAATCTGGAAAATGTTCTGAATGATAATGAACTTCCAACGGCTCTGCGTAAGATCAAAGAGCATTTAGCAGCAGCGATTAAACCAGCGAGCATTAATAAAACCACGTAGACTCTGATTGCTTCGTATTCGTCCTCATTAAAGGATAAAAACATGTTCTATGAAACTGAGCACTTTCAGCCTTACTGTTATCAGCTATAAATCTCCCTCTCTAATGACCAGACGGAACTATTGTCAATATATTGTATGAGATTTTAACCTTCTAAATGACTCTTTATCTCTGTTAAAAGCTCAATAATACTGAAATTCTAGTCACGTTCTATCGGTGTTTGTGGTCACACTGATGAATGGAGCTGATTTGATGCCATTTTGAGATTTCAGACAGCAGGGGAGCCATTATCTAACTCTGTTCACCTTTACAGCTGATTTTTGGTCAGGCCTTTCTGATTTCAGTTTCTTATAGGGATGCATGACATTATCAGTATGCTGTCAGAATTGTCCGATATTAGCTTTAAAGCTCTCAGAAATGAGCCGATTTGCCAATAAAATAAACATATATTTAAGGCATTGTTTTTGTGACAAAGATGTGAGGATTATCTCATTTCGCATTAGTTTGTCACAGATGAGATGTTAAAATGTTTGTAGTGTGTTTTTATTTATGAATCTGATATTTGAACTGGTATTTGCAGCGAGTGCACAGGACAGTAGAGAGAAAACCATGTTATCACCATCGGTTGATGCCATTGTTTATATCGGATATTGGCAAGAGCTTTCTCTGTTGTATATCCTGGTTTATTTAACAGGTCTTGTTTCTAGCTGTTTGTCTAGAAGCAGATCAGGATATTGTCTTGCTAATCAATTGGAACATGCATACAAATAGTGTTGGCCTAGATGGTTAGAGCAGTGCGCTTGTGCTCTGAGCAGGTTGAAAGCACGTTTGGGTTAAATGCAGAGAGTTAATTTCCCCATTGTGGGACAATAAAGTGATTTACATTTTTCTAATATCCAAATTTCTGCCAGTAACCACCGCCGTGCACCTGTGAGCAGTTCATGGTTGCTGTGGCTGCATCGACAAGGTTAAAATGGGGCTGCTCAGAAAAGTCGGTCTATGTTTAGTTTAGCTTCACGTCAGCAGCTGGAGGTTAGTAAAGCTCTGACTAGTTCTTGTCTGCTAAAGCTAGGATATCCTTCCTTTGAAAGCTGTCTGAAATTCAGTTATGCTGTAAACATGATGCATGTTAGTCCTCAGAAATCTCTCCACAACCGGATCTATAAAGGCACAGGAGAAGAAAGATGCTACCGCTAGTATGAGCTAGTTGTATATCAATTTTTATTTCCCTAAACAGCCACATGTGGGGGGGTTAACTATAGCGCACACAGCCAGGTTGCTGTTGGTAGCCTCTCCAGCATTATGCTGTTAGATGTTAATCTAATTATCTTTTCTCCTCCTCAGTTTTATCGTTTTTTTTGTTGTTTTTTTTTCATGCTGTTGACATGTTTAGGAAACACTTTGTTCCCAAATCTTGACTCTGTGGGTGCCTTAGTCCTCATGCTCTGCACTCCGCCCTGTGACGGAGGTTCGTCTACATAAACATTGGATTGTCCTGAAGCTAAACATTAGTCATAACCTAAACAGGCTAACAAGAAACTTTCATCAGGCCTGCATGTCAGTACAGTTGACTTCTTCCTGATGTCACCTGTAAATAAACCCACACAAAACTCAAACAATCAGTAATAGAGCAAAGTGAGTCGTTAAACCCCAGTTTGAGAAAACTGAGCGGGGGCAGATTTAGAGTGAAAGACTTAAGAGGACAGATGGGAAACGGCGGTGGGCGTTTTACGCGCTGTTTTATTAAAGCACTGTCATTCAGATTCAGGAGTTCCCCTCCCAGCACACCTAATGTAGTTTTGACCTTTGCTTTACACTCCTTAGTTTTAGCTGAGACAGCTGGATAGTCATTATCTGAGTGTATACGGAGTAGGTGGATGTTTTGCCCTGCCCTGATTGTTTCCACATGAGCTACAGTGTTTGAATATCTTCTGCCTTCACAGCACAATGTTGCTGAATATTTGAGTTGATGCAGCTGAATGAGGAAAGCAAATACGAGGAATGCATAGAAACCTAAGAATATAGCTGCTGTGATTTAACAAAGTTGTCAACAATTCAGCACACTACCATCTCGCCTACTGTTTAGTTAAAATCACCATAGTGACGGTTCTGTAATGATGCACAGTTGACTCAGAAGATGAGTATTAACATTTAGAAGGGATTTTACGAAGGCACAGGAATAGAATAGGTTTAATGTGGTTAATATATATCGGTTTAAACAATTAATCATGATTAATTGATTGTAGAAATAATGATTTAGTAATCGATTAATCACTAACTGGAGTATAGGGACTTCAAAACATGCCTTTAGCTGGCGGAGCAATCCACTTAAGGCAGTATTTATACCAAGATTATTAAACAATATATCAAAAGTTTGCAGTTAAAATAAAAACCTAAAAATGTATCTGTCAGAATGCTCTATCCCCAACTCCTCAAGTGGAAAAGTTTGACTTTCACCTGGTTTAATTTTGTAAAAAGTCTTCTTTAAATTTGTAGGGAAGCGGCTGTTCCAGCGGTTGCATTTCCGAATTGTCCCGAGTGGTGCACGACTTTACACGAATGAATAAAGTGAATGTGATTGGTCAATTATCAAGGGGGCGGGATTGTTGTGGCGGAAGGTTTGCAGCTAAGTTTGATTGTGGCCGGTGTCTCGGAAGCACCATTGCTAACCAGTTAGCAACTTAGTGCTAGTAGGTTTTCAATGGGAAACTCTCCCCTGTCATACTTTTTTTATTTAGAGGAGGAAAGTGGGGACGAAGATGTTGTGGAAGAGGACGCCAGGGCAGCAGAAGCTTGGTTTGGTGTAGAAGGCTTACAGCCGTACATGTTTGAGCCCTTGCCTCGCAACGCTGCCAGTTCTGTTAGCTCTATGCCTGCTGAAGACACAGACGTCCATCCCCGTGAACACTGGGACGGAACTCAATGGGAAAGGAAATGATTCTTATTTCAGCCGTTGCGTATATTAGCTGCTACATATGAATCAAAATGCTATGAATGAAAAAATTTGATTGACAGATGACCGTTGATATATGATTGGCTGAATTTAGGTGTTCAGGCTGACATGTAACTAACTGAACTGCATAAGGCCCCGTCCACACGAAGACGAACCCTGGCCTAAACGCACAAATTTTTCACCAAACCAGCCTCTCATCCACACGAAGCCGGCGTTTCGGGGGTCTGTAAACGATCTTTTTTTTATTCAGCCTTTAGAGTGGGAAGATTTCGAAACGCCGTTTTCGCGTTTCCATCTTTACGCGCTAACCGCATATTTTTTTTTACACGTATGCGTCATAGCGTCGCCTCTAAACACGCATGCGCGACACATCACAACAACAATGGCGCCGTTGCTGCTAATGCTCCTCACCCTGCTGTCGGGCTTACAACAGAATCTTCTTCTTCTGGAATATCTCCAGGAAGAACAGAGCAATATTGACGACATACACTATATTGCCAAAAGTATTTGCTCACCTGCCTTGACTCACATATGAGCTTAAGTGACATCCCGTTCCTAATCCATAGGGTTCAATATGACGTCGGTCCACCCTTTGCAGCTAGAACAGCTTCAACTCTTCTGGGAAGGCTGTCCACAAGGTTTAGGAGTGTGTTTATGGGAATTTTTGACCATTCTTCCAGAAGCGCATTTGTGAGGTCGCACACTGATGTTGGACGAGAAGGCCTGGCTCTCAGTCTCCGCTCTAATTCATCCCAAAGGTGTTCTATCGGGTTGAGGTCAGGACTCTGTGCAGGCCAGTCAAGTTCATCCACACCAGACTCTGTCATCCATGTCTTTATGGACCTTGCTTTGTGCACTGGTGCACAGTCATGTTGGAAGAGGAAGGGGCCAGCTCCAAACTGTTCCCACAAAGTTGGGAGCATGGAATTGTCCAAAATGTCTTGGTATGCTGAAGCATTCAGAGTTCCTTTCACTGGAACTAAGGGGCCAAGCCCAGCTCCTGAAAAACAACCTCACACCATAATCCCCCCTCCACCAAACTTTACACTTGGCACAATGCAGTCAGACAAGTACCGTTCTCCTGGCAACCGCCAAACCCAGACCCGTCCATCAGATTGCCAGATGGAGAAGCGCGATTCGTCACTCCAGAGAACGCGTCTCCACTGCTCTAGAGTCCAGTGGCGGCGTGCTTTACACCACCGCATCCGACGCTTTGCATTGCACTTGGTGATGTATGGCTTGGATGCAGCTGCTCGACCATGGAAACCCATTCCATGAAGCTCTCTGCGCACTGTTCTTGAGCTAATCTGAAGGCCACATGAAGTTTGGAGGTCTGTAGTGATTGACTCTGCAGAAAGTTGGCGACCTCTTCGCACAATGCGCGTCAGCATCCGCTGACCCCGCTCCGTCAGTTTACGTGGCCTACCTCTTCGTGGCTGAGTTGCTGTCGTTCCCAAACACTTCCATTTTCTTATAATACAGCTGACAGTTGACTGTGGAATATTTAGGAGCGAGGAAATTTCACGACTGGATTTGTTGCACAGGTGGCATCCTATCACAGTTCCACGCTGGAATTCACTGAGCTCCTGAGAGCGACCCATTCTTTCACAAATGTTTGTAAAAACAGTCTGCATGCCTAGGTGCTTGAATTTATACACCTGTGGCCATGGAAGTGATTGGAACACCTGATTCCAATAATTTGGATGGGTGAGCAAATACTTTTGGCAATATAGTGTATTTCAGCACCTGAATTTGACTTAACCACGAAAATGGACCCGCAGGGCAAACATGTATAAATATTAGTGCGCATGCCCTACATTTCGTCGCTTATTTTTGCTTTGGCACCACAGCGCCACTTACAGGCCTGGCATACATTTTGCAGCGTTTTCATGCATTCGTGTGGACACTCACATTTATTTTACGTCTCCGTCTTTACGGCAAACGTTTTGGAAAATATCAGCGTTTTGTGTTCGTTTTGACTTCGTGTGGACGGGGCCTAAGAGAACGAAAAAAACAACAACACAGATTTTAAGACAGGATTTTTTTTTTTATATAAAAAAATAAAAAAAACTTTTTGGACAATATGGTCTGATAAAGAGTACATTTATATACATCTTTAAACCAGAATGATTTGACATTTAAATATAACTTCTCTGACTTTAAAGAGTCTTTGGCTGTTCGATTATTAATTGATGAATTGAAAAAATAATCAACAGATAAATCTTTTTTAAATATATAAAATTACCCTCAAGTTACTTAATTAAAATAACATAATGTCTTATTGAATGATTCCCAAAAGGAAACATTTATTAAGAAACAAACTAAACCTTAACAATGGATGGGACATGGAGGGAAACAGCAATGCATACAGGCTGCTGAATGCACTGGTGAAGCAGCCGACGCAGGAACATATCGATACTGGAAGATCGTACTCCAGTATGGCCCTGGGTGCTAGTGGATATTCGCTTCAAGGTATTTATTGCACAAAATGAGATAACAAGTTACATGTAAAGTAATTTATCAAACACATTTAAAAAAAAAAAAAAAACTTGCTAGCATCCAAACATAATTGGTTTCCAAAAGTATGATTTTCAAGATAATTTAATTTTAATTGGTTTCTGTAAAAAAAAAAAAAAGCAGTTTTAACTTTTAAAGTAGATCCTTTAATAGAATTGATGGTACATGAGCAGCAACAGGAAGTAATCTTTTAAAATAAATAGGTGCCTTTTCTTTGCGGTTAGATCTTGTTCTCCTTCACCTGTTGTGGTGACTAAAAATGTACTGTTTTTCTCAATAAGAATGTCACATACATCGAAATTTCACACCTCAGAGGTCGACCGCTTTCGCTCCCCCACCACCGCAGGTTTAGTGTGTATGAATCTGTGTGGCAGGATGTGGAGCAATGAAGAAAGTTACTCAACAAACAGCCGTCATCCTTTAGCCCTCCAGCGATAATCTTCTCCCTCCAGACGGAGGAGGGGAACAGGAGCAGAATGTTGTGGCTGCAGGTTTACAGCTTTGCGTAAAGAGACAGGCAGCCACCGTCCTACGCACGCTACAGCTGGGCGTTTAAATGTGATTACCAATTATGTCTACTTCATTCCTGAGCTGCTTTAGATACTTTAGTGTGGAATATGTTTTCAGCTTTTTACAGAGGATTTATTTTGAAATATGTTGTGGGGAGTGGCGGCCTAGTGGTTAAGGCATAGAGCTTGGAATCCTGAGGTTCTGAGTTCGAGCCCCACTCCCACGGCATGCCACTCTGGTTCTCTGAGGAAGACCCTTAACCCCACACTGCTCCCCGGGCACCTCATGATGGCAGCCCACTGCTCCACAAGGGGCTGGGTTAAATGCAGAGGTAATGTGAGATCAATAAAGTTTAAATTATTATTAAATAAACAAGCTCTTCTAATGTAGATCTGGTTGTAGGGTTAAGCTTGGTTTATTCTTGACATGTTCACGTGGCTAAATTAAGCCATTTTGGGTTTCCATGCCGTTCTGAATTGACTCCATGCAGATGGAATATCTCCACAGAGCACCTAGGAAAACCTGTGTGGAAAACTTGGTGAGCTCTTGCTGGTGAGGGAGTACGCAAATGTAGACATACAGAGTCATTGCGTCATTTAGCTCATATATATCACCACTATCAACAGAATTTCGAAAAACCCCAGGAAATAAATGACTGTTGCTCTAGAACGGTTTTGATAAAGTTGTAAACAGCCGTGTTTTCTATTTCCTCTTGTAGTGTGGTGTTGGGGCTACATTTGTTTTGATTACCTTCATTGTCACTGATTTCTGGAGAAAATCCTCCTAATTTTTCAGGTGAACCGTACTGCTTAGCTTAAAGCACAACAATAAAAGACTTTTGGTCTGTGATTTCTTAAGCTGGGCGTGGAGAATTTTTTTGATCGGGCCGACTTTCAGCCTGCTGGTGCATCCTGGGTTGTGTAGTATACAGGGGTTTAAAAAGGGCAATTATCCTCTCACGACCACCTTCCGGTCAGGAATCGTAAGATCAGGAGGAAATCAAACATATTTAAAATTCAGTCGGCCGTCGTAAGGTATTAGTGGACAAATCCTGCAGCAGAAGTAGAGCTATGAGCCGACTTACCAGAACCTCGAGAGCTGCGCAAACAAAGGAGTTCTATTTCTACTTCTTCTAGATTGACGAGTTTGACCAGCACCATCTCGGTGCCGAGTCCGACATGTGGTTTTTGGACATGCAGTGTGAGCAGGTAGGTCAATTTAGAGCTTCACGCCGTACAGTGTGAGAACATGCATTGTGAGCTTTGAGCTTTGAAACCCTGCGGTTTTATTGTACAGTTTGAGCTGTAGCTGCGTGCAACGATTGAAAATATCGCACAGTGTATGCTGGGCTTTAGGGAGCGAGGCTTGACTTGTTGCTCAAGCAGATATATAATGACTAATTTCTTAAATTAATAAATCTCTGTACCCTGGAATCTCTTCTCCGTGGTCTAGTGTGCTTTGTCTTGCTTCCTGCTGCCTTTTCTAGTTGTTTTATTGAGTCTGACCATCAGCCATGAGCGGTGCAGAATGTCCTCAATGTTGTTTACTGTTTAGGTTGCTGCTTTGCTGTAACGACCAATTGTAATGAGAAAACGCATCAATTCAAAGAAGTGTTAAGATGAGCTGAAAAGTAGCAAATAAAAGTGGAACCAATGGAAAAGGACGCTTGTTACACTCCAACACGTTATGTGAGCTAGACCGGTCTAGACCGAGGCGTCATTCAACAAGTTGAAAGTTTACGGATAATCCCAAAAGTTATGAAAATATTTTATGTAGATTAAAATGTTACTTAATGTTGGTTTATGTTGTATAACATGTCATTTCAATGAAATGCAGTACATCTAAATGCATCATAATCCCTGATAGACCTCTTCTACTTGGTCGCCAGGCTTTAGTTTTGTTACGTTTCTGCTCCTTTTAGGGCCTTAAATTGGCAGTTTGCGTGTGTGTGGTTATTATTGGAGTGATTGAAGGATGAATTACCTCGCATAGTGGATATGCTGGCTGTCAGACTGGGAAGGTGAAGTTAGGGGGGGGTCAGAGGACACAACCTCTCTCAGAGGACTTGCTGTTAACCCCTGACCTTGCTGGTTAAGCCTGCAGGGTGGTGGCAGGGGCGGGAGGGGCCACTTTGACGTCCGTCTGGTTTGAGGGTACATGATGGCAACATGGGCGGGGGGTGGGGGGGTGGGGATGTCTAATCTGGTTTTTGTCTCTGAGGTGTTTTCACCTCTAGCTCCCCTCCCCCATCCTTCCTCTGAGAACAGAGTTTGAGCGGCAGGACAATGTCAAAGGGAAGTGACTTATTTTATGAGCCGTTTAAAGGGGACGCAATGCCTCCCCCCCCCCATCCTTACAAAGAAGAGGCAAAGACGCAACATGAATACCATGACACAAAGTCCCATGTTTGTTTACAAGATGCTAGCCTCTTGTTTGCGGCACCATAAATGCCACTTTTCCTCCTCTAAGTGACACTTGAACAATAGTCTGCCTCTTTGTCTCGTTAGTTCTTAAATTACTGGGGAAACTGGAGGGCTTGAGAGGCCCCCGAAGGGAAATCTGTAACTGAGACCTAGTTCAGACTTCACACAAGACTATTCATGTCGGATGTGCTTAAGAACTGATGGCTGAAATGTCAGCATCTTTTCTCAGAAGTCCTGTTCTTATTATATTTACCGTCATAATTCGGTTGGTTGAACGGAGATAACATTTCCTGAGTCATAGCTTGTCAAAGACTGAATCCCTTGAGTTAACAGTGTGACATTTGTGCAGACATTCCTGTGAAATACTGACCATCTCTGCTTTTATTTGTGTACTTTGGTAACTAGGGCTATTTTCCACATGGATATAGCCTTCAGATTGTAAACCGTTGCAGTGGGCAAGCAGGGGGCCCTGCAAAAGGAAAGACTGGCTGTTTCACCTAAAAACTTGGTCTGTGTGTATATCCCTGCACCTCCAATCAGGGGTGCACAAAGAGCCGTGTGTTGAGTAGCGAGGTGATGTGCGAATGTGTTTTGGTAGGCGCTGCCAACTGTGCCTGGGTGTGTGTGTAAACGGCTGATGTTAGGAAGCAGAGAGCGATGGCTCTGAGGAGAGGACTGAGACGGATGGAGTGGCTTTTTTGGACTCGATCCCAGACAGAGGGGTCCAATTAATGGCGCCATGGAGCATCCCTCCCTCCACTACACTGTTTGGATGGTTCTATCGCTGCAAGTCGCTTTAAACCCTAGAGGAGGTGGTGTTTAAGGAAAACCAGAGAAATATGTTTGGTTTCTTTGTCAATGTAGCGTCAGTGTAATGCACAGGACTATGCAGAAATATTCAATTTGTTCCATTAGAAGGCAAATGGAGATGTGAAAAAAATGCAGTGAAGAAATGACCATTTTAATAACTTTTAATCATAAAATTTTTTGAGAGTAAGTTTGCTGTTTTCTGTTTTTTTTTTTTATATTTTTATTTTCCATATTTTTTGTCAAACTTTCTTTTTATATAGATTTTATTTTTCCAAAGTTTTGTAAATTAATTGCTTCCTTTTTAAATGCTTTCCTACGGATTACATTCTCTTCACTTCAAGCCCAAAACAAATGTCATCGACCATTCAAAAATGTTGTCGCTAACATTCGTGCAAACCAATGGGAATGCGTCTTTTCTCTTCAGTTTAGTTTAAAGCCCGCCCCCAGAAGTGAAGAGAGTGTGATATGTAAAATGCAAACTCTGAGAAATCAAGTTACTCTCAACACCTAAGATGTTTTTCAAAGTTTCATTTCAGAATTGCATTTTTTTTATCTCCATTTTTCAAAAGTGTTTTTTAAACATTATTGGAATTAAGTTCACTCCATACATCTTCACATCATTTCAGCTTCCAGCCAAAGACGAGTTTGTTCAGAGATTTTTATGATTGTAGTGAAGTGGAAGGAATAAATACATGGTTTTAGCTAAAAGACGTGTTGTATGTATGTTTGTTTTGTTGTTCCCAATAAGCTGACATAGCAGAGTAAAATCCAACTCCTCCATGTGACATGTCACATGACTGGTTGGTAGAATCCCCTTGTGAGCGACTTGATGTCTTGTTGACGTGACGTCATGAAGACGGAAAACAAACATGGTGTTTGAGCAAACTTGGAGCAAAGCTCACCTTGATGTGAAAGCATAACAACACCCTGACAAATTTGGAAACATGCTACCATAGGCTTCGGCACCAAGAGACCCTGAAGGGTGAGGCTAATGTGTGCATAAGCTGTGGGCAAGCTAGCCTAGCCTCGTCTCGCCTCGCCTCGCCTCGCTATATGGAACCATGGACAGTGAGCAGAGTCAAGCTGGTAGAAAATTGTCAAAATACGGCAACACCCATTTCTTCTGGAGTCTCATTTTATCCTTTTATCATTGAATATTTTTTTATTTTAGATTATATTTGCTTTGGGGGAAATAAAGCTGCTAAAGGCAAGTACTGCTTTGTAAAACTGACTTGGCCGAGCCATCTAAGAGTAGAACAGATGAAATATATTGTAAAAAAAAATATATTTTCTGCAAAATGTTTCTTTATCAGTTTTTGTTAACAGGAAGTTAAAAGTCGTGCAGCTCGATTATGGTAATTGACCCGCCGGCAAGCTAAATTATGCTAATGCTACACAGGGTTTCTGTGGTTATTTAGTTAAAAAGCAAGTTAAACTTTATTGAGCTGCAGATACACGAACACTGCAATATGTTATTTCTTTTTCTGACCAGCCGCAATGCTTTATGACAGCTTGACAACATTCAGCCAATCAGAGCGCATGCAGCGCCAGGTACAGCACCAGAGTGGATCTGGTACCTTTCCAAAGCCTTTTCAGTTCGAGCTGCTTTTCTCTGGGTGCCGAATCAGTGATTATGGAAGCACTAAGACTATTTCGAGACAAATATTGCAGAAAAAAAAAAAGAAAACTCATTTAAATGCTAGAAAAGTATACTAGTAATAGTTTACATGGGGAAAAAAAGTTGACTTTAAAGATATACACCCTCCTGCTTACACTCTATACATTGCTAGTGTATAGAGACAGGCTCTAACCAGAGTAGAAAAAGAAGTGGGAGGCCGCGTTGCACAACTGAGCAAGAAGATAAGTGCATTAGATTTTCTAGTTTGAGAAACAGATGCCTCACAGGTCCCCAACTGGCATCTTCATTAAATAGTACCCGCAGTAGCCCGTTTGTGCTGTCCTCTGAAGGGGATAGTACACACCGTTGTAGGAAATCTTCAATTTCTTAGCAATTTCTCGCATGGAATAGCCTTCATTTCTAAGAACAAGAATAGACTGTCGAGTTTTAAGTTATCTTCATTGAAAAGTACAGTGCTTTTCCTTCAAAAATAAGGACATTTCAATGTGACCCCAAACTTTTGAACGGTAGTGTATATATATGACACAATGATGACTTCTGTAGGGCAGGGCTGAAGCACGCATCCAGATACAATTTAGACTCTAGTACTGATGTGACTTTGGAGATAAACCTGACCTAGAACTATATCAAATGGGGCTCCGGTGGCAAAATGTCAGAAAGCCTTCGGTCTAAATGTCAGGTTTCAGCAGCATGCTTCTGCAGATGGCGAGTGAGAACAAGCCGGCAGAGAGTCAAACAGGCTGCCGACGCTGAGACGCACTGAAAGGATCCCTGTGTTCTCTGACATGCCAACAGCTACGTCTAAAACAAAACATTATTCCAGCTGCGCCTCTGCCTCCGTCCTCCCCTGAACCTCTCTGATTCAGAGTTAGACCCACTCCTCATAAAGTTGGCAGCCGGTTTTCGTCAGGATTTAGGCTGAACGCTCTCCGGCTTTTCCTGCTTGTCAACCCCGAATGTAGATCGTTGATCCGGGGGGAAACATTTGCTTTGAGCATTTCTGCTGCAGAGTCAAAGTTTTTTTGTTTACAGAGGCAGATTAGAAGAACTAACAATCCATGACCCATGTCCTGTTAGGAAATCACCCTTTCGATATTCCTGCTTGTGCTTTTAAATGGTTGGAAGCTAAAGCTACACGGTTATAATCTAACATGCCCGAGGCTGAAGCAGGAGGTCTCACCTGCAAAGTGGATGAAGAGGTAATCCTCAGGTCTCTTTAAACGTGTGTTTTAGAAGGACGCAGCACTCAGAAAAGAGCCTCTGCACTAAACTATCCATCAAGACTGAGAAGAGCTCGGATAAGAGGCCTGCTCTGTGAAGTGGCCAGCTTAATGCTGCTCAGCTGAGTGCTACAATTAGGGGCAGAGGAGGGGGTTTGAACAGCTAAGGTGTGTTTGATTTGCTAAAGGGTAAAGCTCTCACCTAGAGCTTTAAAGACTGGATTTCTCACCTAATTGTGCCCATTGAGGCTCTCTGTCTCTCTCTGTCTGTTTCTTTCTGTTTTCTCATTGTATAAATCATTGAAGGCTTCCTCTACATTCTTGAAAAGCCTTAACATCCATTAACCCTAACCGCCTGCCTTATTTTAAGCTTGGCAGGTTGGACGTACCCAAATGTCTTCGCCTATTAAAAATACACCTTCCATCCCACATGCTTGTCAGTGGATGCATTTTAAAGTGCAGGTCTTCTAGTTTTTGGTTACAAACATCTCAACACTGTGATTGTTACACAATGTAAACCACAGCAGTTCAAACATGTTTAAAATGTTTTGTTTTTTTCCTTTCCTTTCTTTTGGGCATACAAGTTATTTACTATACTTGTTCCTGTTGTTGAAAACGTCTGTAAATAGGACGAGGTTACTTAATCTTACAGGTTTATATGTAAGGAATCGGTGCATTTGGCACATTGGGACAAATTCAGTAATATTCATTTTACCATGAAATGGTTCATAATAAGACATATTTTCTATTTTCTATATTTTTTTTACGGAGAAGTCAAAAGCGAGTGCGTAATATCCTCCAATGTGAGCCGACGTCTGGAAATCAAGCGGCTCTCACGCTACGCCTGATGACATAAAACAGGGATGAACAGGAACCATGAGTCCCACCCATCATTTTAAAGCTCTTCTCATTTTCTGCCACCTCATGTGAAAATTATTTTCGGAAACGTTAATGCAAAGAAGCAAAACCAGTTCTGAGAGAAGCTGTTTGTTTTATTCAACCTGACTTAAAAGACTTTGTTTTGGCCACAAGCAGCTTTAAAGTTTTTATTTCCGGCGAAAGGAAAAACAGGTTTTGATGGTTTCCACCCCCGTTGGGAGCTAATGTATTGAAGATTTGAATTCAATTTATTATCATCATGGATAGGAGCCCACACATTCCCTGAACCGACAACAGTGGACATTTGTGAAGCAGGCTTCAGGGGGAAAGGCAAAGATTTAAAAAAAAAAAGACATACTTTTTGAATTTTATTGATAGCAGACGGTGTCATTCGACTGACATTACATTTTTTTCTTAAGAAAATTAAAACAAAAAAGTCAATGAAGCAGGTAAATCACAACAATGGGATAAAAACAGCCATGTGTCACGGAGGGAGTGGAAAGATGTTAAACATTCTCATATTTTCTAAGAATGCAGCAGTTTTCCTCTGCAAACTCTTGAATTGAGAACGCTGTATTCAGATCTAATAACGTCACAATACAACTTTTTCTTTTCTGATGCAATACTTTTTTTTTTTTTTTTTTGACGTCTCGAAAAATTGTGGAGTTTATGGTATTGCCCCTTTATAATATCAGCATTAATGATGCTTTTAATACCTACTTTGTAACATGGAATGTTAAAAAAGTGGTTTCATTCACAACAATAGATGACAACAGGTATGAGTCATGCATTATTATTGCTTTTTTTATTATTATTATTATTATTGGTACCTTTACCAGAAACTGATCAAAGCACCATTTTTAGATTTTAGATGCAGGCCAATTTAATCCCATAATTCTTCTTTTTCAACCAGCATCACACCAATTTCCAAAGGGGAGCATAGTTTGCATATTTTTTCTATTCATTGTAGATTTCAGGATTATTTGAACTTTATAAGATAAAACCTCAGATAACCTGAAATGATTGTCCAGTGATGTTATTTTTTGTTTTTTTATTGATGTATTTGTACAATCGCTTGAGAAAGCATGTTGGGATTGAAAATGGGTGGGGTTATGTTTAATTATTCTTAATTCTTTTAACTGTTTTTTTTTTTATTCTTTTATCCCATCGCATCATTAATGAAATCAAGTATCAATTTCTGGGTATTAAGATCCAGTTTTACATTCTAGTATCGTGAAAACCTCAAAAGGAGGGTTTGAAAAAAGAATAAAATGTGCTGCAGAAGACCTGTGATTGGTTTGGAGGGTCTACTTCCAGCAGGGAGGCGATACTAAAGATGAAACCCCTAAAAATCTTTAGCATGACTTCAGTCTTAAAAGTTGAGTTCAGTTTGTTTGTTGAAAAGTACAGGTACAAATAAATAGAAGGTGCTTCTTTAAAGTACAGATTTGAAGTGAATGCAGAAAAAACTTTCAGGTTTTCCTCCTGCTTCACAATCCTCCAGCATGTATTTTTTTTTCCTTAAGTCTGATTGTAAACATAGTGATTGTTTGTATTTGCCTGTGTGGATGTCCCACTGATGTTTACTGAACCTGCCGTGTCTGCTGTGTTACAGGAGCCTCGCTGAAGGTGTGTCCGCAGGGTTTCTCCTGCTGCACGGCGGAGATGGAGGAGAAGCTGAGCCAGCAGAGCCAGACGGAGATCAAAGCTCCTGTGTCCAAGCTTAGCGCCGGCCTACAATCCACCTTCACACAGAGACACGACCATTTTGACAGTGAGCAAACACTCCAACACAAACACCAGCCTGTCATAGCAGCAGCCCCTCAGGCTGCGTCCTGCTACCGTCCCGCTGCGTTGCTTGGGGCTGACCGCTTTTGACGGACGCCTCCACATGCCAGGGCGCTTCTCTAAGCGTAGATAGTACTCCTGTGTCTGTAGGCCTGTCCACCTGTCTCACAGCCCCCCCCTGTATCTCTCCAGAGAGACCAGGCATGCCTCCAGACGGACCACACACGTCTTCAGATTTTGTCTTCCCTGTACTTCCTGTTCCTCCGTGTGGGAGCGGACATGTGTGTACGCCTGTAAATATCGGGATCAGGTTTCCCTCCGCTGAGGATCGGAGCGCATGGGAACATGCAGCGGTGCTGACTGGCAGAGGAAGGCTCCAATGAAGCCTGATAAGACCAAGAGGAGAGGATGAGGGTCCCAGGAGGAAGAGGGAAAGCATTTGATCTTCAGCGTGCTGCTGGGATCCAGCTCGTTAGGGAGCTTACATGCATAGCTGGGCTCTGCGCTGTGAGCGCATGTGTTCCTGTGCGTTTGTGGGTCAGAGTTCTTTGGCTCTTCTGTGTCTGTGGAAGGCAGAGATGGTCGGTAACAGGGAGCCTGTGTATTGCAGCCAGATGTTAGAAGGAATGTGACGTGTAGGAATGCGGTTGCTCGGGCAGTCCCTCCCCTCTTCCTCACTTCTCTTACTGCCCTTTGTACCATTTTCTCTCATAAAGCCCTCTTCTTCTTCTTCTCACCATCCAATCACTTCCTTTCCATCCAGGTTGTTGAAGCAAATTATTTTGCAGCGCTTCTCTAATCCGCTCTGCTTGGCTCCATCCTCCGCCCATCTCCCCTCGTTTTCTGGCAGTCTAAGAAAATATTTAAGAGCTGACTTCACTGAGCGATCCATCATTTAGCACTTTTAATTTGTCCAATGAAAAAACTATCTGGATTTATGGGTAAACCCCTACGACGAGCTTCCAAAGAAGATGTCACCAGATTTTCCCTGAACTTTCATTTCACTGTAATGCCTCAACTTTGGAGGAAAAACCCGAGGCTCCTCTGACTGGTTTTAATGAAGTGAAAAACATCATCAATAGTCTGGACTCGTATCTGTTTTTTGCCAATGTAATCAAAAATATAACAGCTGCCTTAAACATGCCGTAGTTCGCTGTAACCGAGTTGTTGTGTTTGACATAAATGAAAAAATAAACGATCGGATCAGAAGGCTGGATCGACGTCATTCAGCCGATATCTGATCCGAGTACTGAAAATGTTTGCTGAATGAAAGCAGCTTCTGAAACAACGTGGTGCTTCAGCAACTGTCACATTACTTTAAAGAGTTCAATCAGCTGTAACCAACCAAACAAATCATCAGTATCGTTGATTTAAACCTATAAGAACTGACTTGCAGATAAACTAAACACAGCTGCAAGTCGAAGCGAAGGAATACAGAAAGGAGGAGGGGCTTAAAAACGATTCACACATTAGAAAAGAAAGGAACACGGTTCTCATTATTAGCTTATGTTTGGATTGTCTTAGCAGAGATTTAGCTGATTTAGGTTGGACTGAATGCAGCAGTGTTACATAAGTGTCTGTGTTTGATTTAAATTGAGTAGGAATAGGTTTTCCAATAACCCAAGGGTCCAACGCCACAGGCTTTCATTTATTTAAAACAGAAAAACGAGGATCTTTCTCACTGCTGCTCAGCTAATACTTTAATACAGTTAGATTGTCAGTAATCATCCTAGACTTAAAAAGAAGAAAAAACAACACTGCATATGGTGGAGGTTTAAGGTCCTTTTTCATAGTCGATTAATTGTTTATTTGATTCAGATTTATTTTATCTGATTACGTCTGAGTAGAAGGGCTTTCTTTAGGTTTTGTAGTGTTGCCATCATCCAGTAGAGGGAGCTGGTGTTCATTCTGAAAGCCGTAGGGAAATCGTATTTAAATGTCAAATCATTCTGGCTTAAACATGTATATAAATGTACTCATTATCAGACTAAATTTATTTTTTTTTTCATTATCTAATTCGGCCAATCATATATCAACGGTCATCTGTCAGTCTAATTTTTTCGGTCATAGCATCTTGATTCATATGTCGCAGCTAATATACACAACGGTTGAAATAAGAAATAAGAATCATTTCCTTTCCCATTGAGTTCCATCCCAGTGTTCACGGGGATGGACGTCTGTGTCTTCTGCAGGCGTAGAGCTAACAGAACTGGCAGCGTTGCGAGGCAAGGGCTCAAACATGTACGGCTGTAAGCCTTCTACACCAAACCAAGCTTCTGCCGCCCTGGCGTCCTCTTCCACAACATCTTCATCCCCACTTTCCTCCTCTAAATAAAAAATGGATGACAGAGGAGACTCATCCACGACCTCTGACACAAAACTCTCCTCCTCTTGCATGTTTCCTCTGTCCATAGCGTTCCTTGATAGTGTCGTTTCTAAATCACCATTTTAGTGCTACTTGTTCCCAATGGAATTTCCCATTGGGAACCTACTAGCACTAAGTTGCTAACTGGTTAGCAAGATGCTTCAGAGACACCGGCCACAACCAAAAAGCTTGCAAACCTTCCACCACAACAATCCCGACCCCTTCGATAAACGACCAGTCACATTCACTTTATTCACAGATGTAAAGTCGTGCACCACTCGGGATAATTCAGAAATGCAGCGGTTGGAACGGCTGCTTCCCTACGACTTTAATTAGAGCCTCACTGGTGTTTGCAAGAGAAGTAAAAGATTTTAGGCATAAATCGGTCGAGGTTATTTACATAAGGATGCAGAATGGACTTTGTTGTTCTGTTTGTGAATCTTAAATAGTGCAGATTTATTCAGGGGGCGCCAATCGTTCGCCCAGTGGATGGTTTTGATTTCTTCAATTCGTGAAGATCAGTGATCGCCCGATGCTTCGATGTAAAACTGATCCTTTCTACCGATCTTATCCACGTCTGCAGAGGTCTGAAAAGCAGCCGCTCTCTAAACCTATGAGGCAGTTAAGCACTTTTTCATCGTGTCGTTGGTATTAAGTGTTCTCCAATGAGATAAGATGGAAATATTGAAGGACTCCTTTGATCCTTTCACAACTTAACAGTGTAAGTAAATCTGTATCGGTCAACGTCAGAATTGTAATGTTAGGCTTTATAAAGATCAGTGATCTGCTGTGAAAAGATCGTCTTCATACAAGAGAAAACCTGTTAGCAATGGAGACCAGAAGTCCCCGATTTCCAGGGACAGTCCCCGTTTTGGATCACTTGTCCCCGACTAAAGCTGTCCCCAGAAATGTCTCTGATGTTACCGTTATATAAATGAGAGGGTAAATGTTGCATGTAGACTAGTAGTTATTATGGTAGAAAGTGCGCGCGAGCATGCTGCGTTCAGAAACGGCTGTTGGTGTATAGATGAGGAGCAGAGGGCAGCCCTTTTAAAACAGGCGGGGAAGTTTGTTATCAGAACAGGTCTCAGTTATGGTAAGTGTGTTAATTGGTTCATGTGATTTGAATTAAACTGATCATTGTGATAAATGTTTGGTTCATGCCCAGGTTAATAAATAAAAAGTTGAGGAGATGAGGATCGGAAATGTAACATAAACCAAGCTAATCAACAAATCATAAATCAGACGTTTGGCTGCAGCTGTTATGAGGAAATAGACTAAGATAAAATCAAACAGAATGATTGAAAACTCCTTGCGAGGACCTAATCTGGTTCGATGGTTCTCCAGGGATCAACAATGGTTCATCTAAAGATGTTTTTACAACTGAACAATGACCTTTAGTTTATATCATCATAGTCAGTTATTTTAAGTAGAGTTATAAGTAGTTTCACTGTTTTTCTTACACTTGATTTTTTGTCTAAATATTAATATGTAAAAATGGATGAAAGCATCACTTTTCCCATTTCCTATTTTAATTTTCATGATGTATATTTATTTTCATCTACAAGCTGGAAGTTTCCCCAGATTAGATTCCAGAAATCTGGTCGCCTTACTCAGGGTTTCCACGGATCATTAAAAATCATTAAGTCATTCAATTATAATTTTTAAATTAAGGCCTTAATTGGCATTAAACTTTATTAAATTTGAATATTTGTCAATTAAAATGCTTTAAAAAAAAAAAAAAAAGTTTGGAAAAACAATTTATATATATACACTATATTGCCAAAAGTATTTGCTCACCCATCCAAATTATTGGAATCAGGTGTTCCAATCACTTCCATGGCCACAGGTGTATAAATTCAAGCACCTAGGCATGCAGACTGTGTTTACAAACATTTGTGAAAGAATGGGTCGCTCTCAGGAGCTCAGTGAATTCCAGCATGGAACTGTGATAGGATGCCACCTGTGCAACAAATCCAGTCGTGAAATTTCCTCGCTCCTAAATATTCCACAGTCAACTGTCAGCTGTATTATAAGAAAATGGAAGTGTTTGGGAACGACAGCAACTCAGCCACGAAGTGGTAGGCCACGTAAACTGACGGAGCGGGGTCAGCGGATGCTGACGCGCATAGTGCGAAGAGGTCGCCAACTTTCTGCAGAGTCAATCACTACAGACCTCCAAACTTCATGTGGCCTTCAGATTAGCTCAAGAACAGTGCGCAGAGAGCTTCATGGAATGGGTTTCCATGGTCGAGCAGCTGCATCCAAGCCATACATCACCAAGTGCAATGCAAAGCGTCGGATGCGGTGGTGTAAAGCACGCCGCCACTGGACTCTAGAGCAGTGGAGACGCGTTCTCTGGAGTGACGAATCGCGCTTCTCCATCTGGCAATCTGATGGACGGGTCTGGGTTTGGCGGTTGCCAGGAGAACGGTACTTGTCTGACTGCATTGTGCCAAGTGTAAAGTTTGGTGGAGGGGGGATTATGGTGTGGGGTTGTTTTTCAGGAGCTGGGCTTGGCCCCTTAGTTCCAGTGAAAGGAACTCTGAATGCTTCAGCATACCAAGACATTTTGGACAATTCCATGCTCCCAACTTTGTGGGAACAGTTTGGAGCTGGCCCCTTCCTCTTCCAACATGACTGTGCACCAGTGCACAAAGCAAGGTCCATAAAGACATGGATGACAGAGTCTGGTGTGGATGAACTTGACTGGCCTGCACAGAGTCCTGACCTCAACCCGATAGAACACCTTTGGGATGAATTAGAGCGGAGACTGAGAGCCAGGCCTTCTCGTCCAACATCAGTGTGCGACCTCACAAATGCGCTTCTGGAAGAATGGTCAAAAATTCCCATAAACACACTCCTAAACCTTGTGGACAGCCTTCCCAGAAGAGTTGAAGCTGTTCTAGCTGCAAAGGGTGGACCGACGTCATATTGAACCCTATGGATTAGGAACGGGATGTCACTTAAGCTCATATGTGAGTCAAGGCAGGTGAGCAAATACTTTTGGCAATATAGTGTATATATATATATATATATATATATATATATATATATATATATATATATATATATAATATATATATATATCTATAATATATATATATATCGCAATATGTTTGCGCGGAACTGCCTCCCGTTGATCAAAAAGCTGAATTTTCGAAAAAGAGGCCAGAGGCAGGAAAAAGGCTAGAGAATGGGGGAAAATGCAAATTTCAACAAAAGTGGCTGGAAAACGAGGAATTCGGGACGTGGATGCAGCCTGTCGATGGTAAAGATGGATACTTCTTGATGGCATTGAAATAATTTCTCAGAGCATTGAAAAGCATTAAATTAGAGTTATTCATTCCTGTATAAACCCTGTTACTGTTAGCGACTCTGTTAGCTGTCTCTGTGCACGTGGCTTACCTTGGAGCGCACTGACTCACAGGTCGGAAACATGCCTTTCAAATACCTGAATTATTAAATCAAAACCAAGAAGTTCCTGTATTTTCGCTCCATAAACTCAACAAACTTTCTCTTTTAAACACTTGATTTGAAAAAAAAAAAGAAAGATGAGAGCAGAGCAAAGATGTATAGTTTGATGCAGGAATTTGGATAAATCTTCTAATCCCTTCATTTACTGTTGGATTTGAATACTTTACCAGAGAGCCTTTTTTTCTGTTTTGTGCCAAAGATCATCAAAATAAGAATCGACAGCAGGAACCTCAGAGAAATCTGGAAATTTAGGATCATCCACTGAGAGCCAGATTGGTTCAGGACTGTTAGCCAAGGAGCTACGTTTGAATAACCTTTCACCGGCTGACAGGATTGGATTAAACCCTCTATGGAGTTTGGTGCTGCCAGTTTTGGACATGTCTTCCAGATGTTTCACACTGACGGATGTCAGCTTCAGTGTTTTGAGGGCCAAAGAAAGGGGATCATTCCCTTCCCTCATTAGTCAGCTGCTATCATAAAGATCTTTCCTGATTTATCAGCCTGACTCTAGATGCTGCTGATTTCTGCCCCTTATGGTTCCAGTCCTGTAGGTGTTTAAACATTTTTTTTAAAATCTCTCATCCAGTGGCTGCGGTCGGAGTGACATCGGCCCACCGCTCCCATAGAGCAGGGTACATGTCTGCATAAACACAGCTGCGACTGTACGTGAAAAACCGACAAACTCAGGAAGTGGTGTCTGTGATTAGCTGGGCTCTCATCATGCGCCCGGAGCCAGGAGTCATGGCCAATTAAGACCAAAGCCAGAAATAGTTCTCCCCTCTCCGGGCGTCTGGTCGCAGAGCGGCTGTCCTGCTGCAGTGACCCCGTCCGGCGGAGCAGGTCCATGTCTGGGAATTAAGCGCTTGGATTAAGAGTCCTTTCGCCTGGAGACACACAGAGAAGAGACGACCATCTGAAGAGGGGAGTTCCAGCAGCGGGAGGGAAGGAATCCCATCCGAAAGGAGGGGGAGAAGGAGCTCAACGACTAATTGGCACAAATAGGATGCAATTACTGCCTGGGCTGGGACTGGGAGGAGCAGGGTTTATAAGGCCACCAGTGGGTGGTGTGTGTGGAGGGGGGGGGGGGGGGTCTGCACGCTGAAGGAAGTGGGAGGAGATGGGTCAGCTTCTCTATTCCTGTGATGGATTGGACCTCCGATCATTGCTCATAATAAAGGCTGCTCTCTGCAACGCGCTGACAGTGGAGGTTATATGGGGGGGGGCTGTCTGACCTTTCACCCAGATCCTCTCCCACTGCAGGCTGAGTGTTTAGGTGGAAAAACTGCTCAGCCTGTTGGCTCTGGGTCATAAACTGGTTTTAATGGTCTGCTGGGTGCTGCTCTGACCAGAAGCTGCGGCTCTCGCTGCCTTGGGTTAAAGATGCAGACATGCAGAGATGTTAGATCGGATTCAACGTCACTAAATGTAATGAAACTAAAAAAAAACAACTCTTCCTGCATCTACTGTTACCGAATAGCTGCGATCAGATAGAGGTAAACATGCTGATGCATAGATTGAGGTAATCTAATCCCATTTCCTGTTGGATGCTAAACTGCTGCCTCTGTCCTCGAAGCTGCTGCTCGTTTTCTCTCGTGTTTCAGTGAAACGGCCGGTTTATCGCTAATAGGCGACTGGTTGATTGTTTCACTGCAGAAAGAAAAAAAAAACACGTCGGCCTGAAAACGGAGAGCATGGACTAATATTGTACTTCTTTTTCTCCTGTTCCTCCCTCACTATTTTACTTCTCATTCCTCCTTTCTTTCTTTTAGCATTTCTTCCATTTCCCTCATCCTGTCCATCCTCGTCTTTTTGCTCTTCTAACATCCCTCCTCTCCTCCCGACATCCCTCCTTTCCTCCTAACACTCTTCCTTTCCTCCCGACATCTCTCCTTTCCTCCCGACATCCCTCCTTTCTTCCCAACATCCTTCCTTTCCTCCCGACATCCCCCCTTTCCTCCTAACACTCTTCCTTTCCTCCCGACATCTCTCCTTTCCTCCCGACATCCCTCCTTTCCTCCTACCATCCCTCCTTTCCTCCTACCATCACTCCTTTCCTCCTACCACCACTCCTTTCCTCCTACCATCCCTCCTTTCCTCCTACCATCCCTCCTTTCCTCCTACCATCCCTTCTTTCCTCCTACCATCCCTCCTTTCCTCCTACCATCCCTCCTTTCCTCCTACCATCCCTTCTTTCCTCCTACCATCCCTCCTTTGCTCCTGACATCCTTCTTAACATCCCTTCTTTCCTCCTTTTAAACAAATACTCTCTACATCATAAATGTTTGAAATGACTTTATCAGGAACCAGAGTTCTAAATTTTTAAAACGGCTGATAGTTTTTCCATGAAGTTTGTTGTAGACGCCTCAGATAGAAGCTAACCTCTGCCCTTCATCAACTTGTTCCTGCGATGACATTCCTGGGGGGGGGGTTAATCTTTGTCAGTGGAGCGTGGAACTTGGTGCCCCCCCACCCCATCGACTTTCTGTATGTGTGGGAGAAGGGGGGGTGGTCAGTTATGGTGGCAGGGAGGTAAATGAGGGGGAGACTGCAGTGTTTCCGGTATCCATGGCGACACATTGGGGATTTGGAGTTAAAACTTATCCCGCCCTGAGATTCCGCCCCCCCGTCACTCTGCTATCTCATTTCTTTCTTTTTAATGTGTCAGCCTGAAGTGGAAGTGACAGAGACTGTGATGGTTGGGTGGGGGGGCCATGGTGACCCCTCCGCCCAGTGAGAACAGAGTAACTTTATTTTCAAAGCCACACAGCGGGCATCCACAGATACTGCTGGGGGACACAAGTTTGGTCCACAAGGGTCAGCAAGCTCGGGGTGGAGGGGGGGTCGCTGCATGCGTGTGAAACCTAAAGTGAAATATTTTCAGACTCTGAGGAATTCTCATTTTGTTCAGATTAAGAAAGTTTGGGGGGGGGGCATGGGAGAGGAGGCTGGGATTATGGTGGGGAGGGGGGGGTCAGGGACATTCCGCAGGATGAAGTAGGTCATTGTTTGCTGTCTCTAGTGAAGAGAGCCTTCTGAAGGAGCTGATGAAGTGAAAGTAGCAGGGAGGGGGGGACTGGATGGGGGGTTATTCAGTAATCCTATTGAAAAGGCTTCTGAAGGACAGTCCATGAGAGGCTGGCAGAAAGCAAAAGGAATGGAATGTGACAACTTTAGAAAGCAGTGATGGTGGTCAGACTGGGAGACGTCCAGTTCCACCACTGTCCCCATCAAACAGGAGCTGCAGGGCTGCTGAGGGGGGAGTCTGCTTTCTGAATGTTGTATCCACACTTTTCAGATTTCTGTTTGTGTGTTTACACCCATATATGAAACCCTTTTATGCTGATGAAATGGTCTCTGTTTTCACAGGCAGGGAGTCGGAAGCAATGGGACTCATCTAGAAACCATGTTTCTGTTCATAATTACCTGTTTAAACTCTTTTATTTTCTCGTGATTATTTTTCGCCTCTGCTGCGCCACTGATCCAATCAGCATCATAAACGAACCTCTTCTTGAAGTCACCGATGTTTGCGTTTTTTCTCCCCTTCTCCTCCCGCAGAGTTTTTCCGAGAGCTCCTGAAAAACTCAGAGTCCTCGCTGCACAGCATGTTCGTGCGAACCTACGGCGTGATGTACATAGACAACGCCCAGCTGTTCAAGGACTTCTTCGCGTCTCTGACCCAGTACTACCTGTCCGGCAGCTCGGCCGTCAACATGGACTCCATGCTTTCGGACTTCTGGGCCGATCTCCTGGAGAGGATGTTCCGGTTGGTCAACGTTCAGTACGAGTTCAGCGACGCCTACATGGAGTGCGTGAGCCGGCACACGGAGCAGCTGCAGCCCTTCGGCGACGTTCCGCGCAAACTCCGGATCCAGCTGACACGGGCCTTCGTAGCCGCCCGCACCTTTGTGCGAGGGCTTGCCCTCATTCCGGACGTGGTGAATAAGGTGTCCACGGTAAGTCCTGACTAAAAAAGACTGCCTCCCTCCAGATTCTCTGACATCTTCAGCGCTAACCCAGCTGTGGCTCCACTTCACAGCCGGTCTTAACATAAACCTCTTGGACCGCTCTGGTTTGACATGTTTTTCCATGTGATTCATTGATGATTAGATTATTCTTCTTGGTGGAGTTAGCTTATAAAATGAAGCCTTTTTATGGTCCAACTATGTGTCCAGCTCTGCTGGAGGAGTTTGCTTTGCTGCGCTTCAGTGAAAAAGCCCTTCTAACTGCCTCCCCACCGCCTCCAGGTCAGCGCCTCCCCCAGCTGTGTCCGAGCAGCCATGAAGATGTTGTACTGCCCCTACTGCTCCGGCCAGGTGGCCCTGAAGCCCTGCCAGAATTACTGCCTGAACGTGATGCGGGGGTGTTTGGCTAACCAGGCCGACCTGGACAGCGAATGGAACAACTTCCTCGGTAAGAAGACTTGAACATGAACACCCTTCTCCCTGGAGCTGGGATTTTATCAAGCTGAATACAAATAAAAAAAAAAAAGCATGCCTCATTTTTCTCCCAGGGTTTTAAAGTTTCTTGTTTTTTTTGTAATCCTGCTCGGTTTTATCTAAAAGGGAACTTTTTATTTGTTGGATGCCGGCGAAGCAAGCAGAAGGTCCTCATTGTGAAGCGTCATGTACAAACATGTAGCTGGTTACTGACTTTAATGTTAAGGTGGGGGGTGCATGTCAGCAGCAGACGAATAAAAGCTGTTATTGTTTTGTGTCAACATACGCCGATCTGCTCCATTACATTCAGGGTGGTGCACATGTCCTCCATTGTTAGGCCGGCCGATCCTCCTCTGGTCTTTCTCTGCTCCTCATCAGAGCTGCAGCTTTCCTAATGATGTGCTGCTTCCATCTAGTGGTGGATTTTAGTAATAGCACCTATGGTTTGGCATGTTGAAGAATTTATATGGGGTAATTAAATCATAGGTCTAGGTTTCTGAATAGGTTGATGTTAATAAACAGAATTAATGTAATATTTATTCTCTGTTATTAATTAATTATACATGACATCAGGTGGTTCATCTAATACAAGATACACTTCTGCAAGGAATAAAAGCACAATTATTAATTAATTATCCTGGATTTAGGACTATCAAGCACTTAACTCAACTGGTGTGATTTATACTTTAAAATTTTAATGAGTACTCAAAAATGTGTCAGTGGTTCTAAAGAGTTTTGATTGAAATGCAGAAATTTCAGAAAATTAGTTATAAGCAATCAAAAATGAATGATTCTAACGAAAATTTAATACTTTTAATCAGTTCTTAAAAATTTCTAATTAGTAGTAGGCCTACTAGAAAATCTGATTCATACTTAACTTGAGTTGCACTTTAAAATTGTGATAAGCAGTCAAACGTTTGATTGTAACTCTTAAATTTGTGATTTGTACTCATAAATTGATGAGAAGTGATTCATTCTCGTAAATTTATCAGTGCTCGAAATTTTGTGATAAGCTTTTCAAAACGTTTGATTCTTACTGGTTAAACTTGTAATTCATACTTGAAAATGTGCAGTTTTCCCTCATAAATCTGTGATTCATATTCATAAAATTGGTTATTTCTTGAAAATATGTTATTGGTGCTCAAAGATTTATGATTGAAGTTGTCTCCACTAAGCTTGTATTCTCACAGAGGAAACATCTGATGTCTCATTTATGTACGGATTAACAAAGAAAAAAATACAAATCTTCCATTTATTTATAGTTAACGCCCTACAATCACTAATTGAAACACCTGCGTTCATTGACGGACACCTCACCCCATAGATTCTTGGCACATTTATCACAATTAAACAGCTAATTTGAAAGGATGTTCTGTGGATTATTGGAAAGAGTGTGGAACATGATGAACAGGTTGAATGCTGAGTCATGGTGATGGTGGAATGATGCCGTGGGGGCGTGGTTAATTTTGGGCTCCTGTGTCGTGCTTTCAGACGCCATGCTCGCTCTAGTCGAGCGGCTCGAAGGCCCCTTCAACTTTGAGTCCGTAATGGACCCCATCGACGTCAAGATATCAGAGGCCATCATGAACATGCAGGAGAACAGTTTGCAGGTTTCTCAGAAGGTGCGTACGGCTCCGGTTCTTCTTGTTAGGATCGAAGCTGATAAACCGGCGTCCTACTGATTTCTCCTTCTAATGTTCTAAATCAGGTTTTCCAAGGATGTGGGATGCCCAAACCAAACTCGGCCATCCGTAGCAAACGTTCGACGAGGGAAAACAGCTTTACTGGCCGCTTCCGGCCTTACAGTCCCGAAGCGAGACCGACGACTGCGGCTGGGACCAGTTTAGACCGGCTGGTGAGGAACTGGATGACAGAATGCTGCAGGTCTGTGTGTCCCGTTGCCTAAATGTTCTCTGTTCTCACACTATAGACAGCGGAGGTAAAGAAGAAGCTGAAACACGCAAAGAGGTTCTGGTCTACGTTGCCAGATACGGTGTGTGGAGTGGAACGGACTGCGCCTGGCGACGAGTGTTGGAACGGTACCGCCAAAAGCAGGTAGGAAGAAATCACTTCATCATCATCATCATTTTTGAATAGAAACTGTCAGTCTGAGAAACGCTCCTTCGTTCCACACAGGTACCAGTCTGATGTGATTGGCAACGGGCTGGCCAATCAGGTGTACAACCCCGACGTTCAGGTGGACATTACTAAACCGGACATAGTGATTCGCCGTCAGATTGCAGTTTTAAAGGAAATGACCAGCAGGCTGAGAGCAGCACACTTTGGAAATGACATCTCTGATGACATTGGTGAGGATCCTCAACCAGCTTCCAGACCTTTGTCCTTACTGGGAATCACCTCTGGTCTCTGGTCAGCCTTCCTGCACTACCTGGACAAGAGAATAGAGAATTATATGTTTAGATTCTTCACATGCATAGCTTAGATATAGATGATAAAGATGGGCCTGTTTTTCAGTGTTTGGTCCTGTTTCTCTCCTAGACGTAGCTACAGGCTCAGCTGTTTCTGTGACTAACTGGATGTTCTGTCTTTCATCCCTTTGACTGGTTCAGAGCTCATCTCTACAGCCACCTATGGAGCTAGTTTACTGTCCCCTTTTCTAACATAGAAAGTATTTATAGATCAGTGCTTCCATATTTGTTCTGTAAATCAGCTTACCATATTTTCACGACCATAAGGCGCACCGTACTAAAAGGCGCGTTTTTTATATACAGGTACATATCCTCTACTACGTTTAAATCCCCTACTGCGTATTTAAAAATAGAGCGAGAGCAAAACAGAGTATGATTGTGCTTTATTCATGTATTTATTACAAAGTATTAATGGAACCCATAAAAGTCATCATCCTCTGTTTCTGAATTAAACAGCTGCGCTAAATCAGAAATGCCAATTTCCCCTTCTTCGCTGTCAGTCACTTTCCGTGCTCCTCGGAAATGATGCCTGCTTTTGCGAAAGCTCGAACAACAGAGCCAGCAGACACGTTAGTCCAAGCATCTACAATCCATCCGCAAACGGTGGTGTCTCTTTCTTTGCCTTGCAGCTATATTTGCTGTGATCAGTGGGAATAAAGTAGTTTTGATATATTCTTAAGTGGGAAAATCCACCTTAAAACTGGATAATAAAAGCGAACATATTCTGTTGGCAGGTTAGGTTAATTTAGGCGTCAATAAACTGTTTCAGAGGAGTGATCACAGCGATGTGTATATGTGTATCATCAGCGCTGTGTCTGTCTCGCTGTCAGCTCCCAGATCAGCTTCTCTGATTGGTTGATGCGGCGCGTCCAGCAGCAAAACTTCAATTTTTCCATCTCGAGCAGCAGCAGCGCGTTGGCGGCGCGTCAGCTGCTTAAACGCTGCGGACGCGCTGCGCCTGCTGCTCAAAACGCGCTGCGGGACCTTTTGCTGCGTCTATACACTCGTCAACCATCAACTTTGCATGTAAACTCGCTGCTTCTGCTGCGTCCTGTTCACACCGATGTCGCGCGGTTGAATAACAGCGAGCACAGCATTCATTTGTTTCCCCATGTTTTTCTCATCAGCTGTGAGATGGGCACGCATGGAGTCACAGATTAACAGCGATGGTGATGAGTGGAAAAAAAACACCTGGTCTCCTTACATTCAGCCACTCTTTCATCATCTCCTCAATGAGGTGGTCTCAAAAGTTGCAGTTACAACACACATAGGGCGCACCACACCATAGGGCGCGCCACAGATTTTGAGGGGAAAAAAAGACATTTATATGCGCCTTATAGTCGTGAAAATACGGTATGTCTCTTCAGCAGAAGGCCACTCACATTGGTTCTGCTTGAGGTTTTCTTCCTGTTAAAAGGGAGTTTTCCTCTCCACTGTTGCTGCATGCATGCTCGGAGTGAAGGAATGCTGCTAAATCAATTATTACATTTTTCTGAGATAGAAAACTTTGAGCCAATCACACCGTATGCTCCGAGTTCTATCTGTATCCTTTCAAACAGTCATAAATGCACAAGAACCCTCTAGATTTGACCTTTTCCTCTCCTTTATCTTTTTTTTCTTTTAACAGTTGATGAGGGTAGCGGGGACGCAGAGAGCGGCAGCGGCTGCGACTCCCCGTCCTGCACTACTGACGACATCTACTTCTCCACCCCGCTGACCCCCGGCAAGCCGAAGACCAAGGAGGTTGGCACATCATCAGCAGGAGCTTCCGCACGGGTCAGTGTGGCGCTGGCGCTCTTTGGGCCGGCCCTGGCCCTGCTCGCCGCCCCCTGGAGATAAAACTAGCGGCGGCGGAGAGGAAGAGATCGAGCAGGATTAAAAGAATGAAGGGGAACCCTGTCAAAGAGACTTTTAAAGAGACTGCCTTCAGGGCCTCAGACTGTCCGCTGTGGGGGGAGGGAAGGGAAGGGAGGGGTGGGAAGACTCTTCTTGATATTACAATAATTTCACTATTAACTATTTGTATGTTTGTAAGGACATCAGTGTATGTCGGAGGGGGAGGGGGGGTTTGCTGGAGATCCCTTCAGGTTCTGCTCGCAGCGTTACAAACATGGAAGCGTCCTCTCCAGCAGGTTCCCACTTTCCCCGGCGCTCGCCGCCACACCGAAGCTTTTAAACACCGACAGCAGCCGACGCTCGGTTGGACAGGAAGTGCCTGCATTGGGTCATCGTCGTATTTCTGAGGATGTTCTTGTTCTCCATCATTCATTACATTCAAACTGTGAATTTATCTCTAAGATTAGTCAAACTATTTCAGCCTTTTTTTTTATTGTTACATTCAAGGTATTTTAATGCAGAAGAGCACAACTCAGAAATACAGCAAGATGTTTCGACACAGGTGATTTCCTTAAAGGGCCCCCTACGAGCCCTAAACATGAATATAGTGCGTCAGCTATCAGCTTCATAACAGCCCTACCCCCCCTCCCCTCACTGTTTACTTCCACACAATGCACAGTTAAACAGTAAACTCATACCTCACACATACGGTCATCGTTGATGCACACCAACGACGTGGAAAATGAGCTAAAGAGTTGGGTACGTGGTTCAGGTTCCCCCTGTCGAAACCCAGGAAGAAGACGTAAGCGACGAGTCACGGCGGCCCCTGGTGAGCTCAGCCCATCAGACGCTCCGACTCTCTGAACAGAGAGGTTGGCGTCATGGTTTTTCTGAGAAAAAGAGAGTCGGGCGAACGGGAACGACAGGAGAGCGTTTTGATGAAGAACATGAGAAAAGTTGAATACAGGGTCTGAGGCGGAGGACGTGTACTTATACAGAAACGAAGATTATATTTGGTACTAAATCAATTTTATGTGACAGAGGGGGAGAGCATGCACAGATTAACCACCCACCCCCCTACCTGTTACATGCTAAACTAAACTCAGCCCCCGTCAGTAGATATGGACTCATTTCATCTACTTACTTTAAAACGGTTAGCCCCACAGATCGACAACGTTTTCAGGCTTTTATTTTTTTTATTTTGTCTCGTCTTTGGTCCATTTTTTTCATTTCTTGGTTTCGAAAAAGGATGGAAGTGTTTGTAATCCATGGTCTATCTGCACAAAACAAGATCTGGATCTTCTAGTCTGATAATCGGGTCTGCGAGCTGCACGGCCCGGACGCTTCAGCTCTAAAGATATAGCCTCTTGTACAGTAACTTATGTCTGTGTTTTAACGGGACGGGAAAAGAACGATGTGTTGGCAAACGAATCAAAATCAGCCCCAAAATGTAGGTTAAAGACATGCTTTTAATGTTTGGATTTTAAACTATCATAGTTAAGCCCAAAATTGTTATTTAAAAAAACACAAACATGTTTTTTTTCCCTCTTGGCCTGAAAATGTTGCATTAGATTCTTTGCCTCTGTAACGGGCATTTTCCTACTAAACAATCTGTCTTTGAAGGATTTGATGAAACCTCTATGCACCACATGTAAACTGCGCTTCATTCGGCTTTACTTGTGTGATTTGATTTCCCTTGCTTTGTGTCCTGAGAACATTTCAGAGTTTGTGCACGCGTTTGCCACGTTGGAAGTGAGGAGCGGTCAGAGAAACTTTCTGAGGAAATGTTTCAGGTGACAATAGTGAATGTCTTTGTTTGCAGGCAGATTTTTTTCTTTTTTTTCTTTCTTTATTCCCAGCTGGCAGGAGATTGTCCAGCAGCTAGGTGTTAATTGGATCCACAGAGAAAATGTCAGTCCTGTAACCTAAAAAAAGAGAAAAGTCGACCTGGACGGGTGTAGAAATCCTTCCATCTGCCTTTAACCTGCAGGAAGAGGAAGGACTCGCTCTCTGAGGAGAGGGTGACCGACTGAAGAGAATGAATGATGTGTAAATAGAGAGCAGCCGTTTTAGATGTCTCTAAAAGAGGCCTTAACCGTACACCAGAGTAAAAAGAAATGTTATGGAAGAAAACAAGATGATAGATGTTAAATTGTAAGAGAAAATGTATATTAAACATTTCTTAGTCTTGTGGAAATAAAGACTGCCAATATTTAAAGTGTTGTCTTTTTTCTTTTATGTCTGAGTTCTGCCTGACCTGAATTCACTAATCACATTTTTTAAACTTAGAACTAGAGTAATTTGTTTATTTGGGGGAGTTTAAATGTGGGGGGGGGTCAAAGTTTAAAGAAGGGGTTTCCAAAGTATGGTTTGTGAGATGGTCCTCACCTTTATTGTAATAAAATGTCAGATTTATCTAACGTATAATTGAAATACACCATAGCAAAAAATTGAACCATCAAATCATTTCATATTCCGATTAAAAAATGGAGCCTGGCCTAGTCTGGGATTATCCAATGTTCCTTTTTCTGTGTCCCAAGCATGAAGTCAGAAGCCTGGCAAAGGTCATACAGGCAATAGATACTGATATGAGCAGTTTTATTTAAAATACACATATAGGGCTGAAACAATCAGATTAATCGTGATTAATTGATTATTGAAATGTTTGTCAACTATTTTAGTAATTGATTAATCGCTAACTGGAATAGAGAGACTAAAATATGGAGTCTAGGCAGAAGATAAACTGAAGAAACTCATTGCTTTCCTTCATCCACCTGCGACACAGCCAATCAGCTTTGAGTAACACCTCCATGAAAGCCAATCGTCATCCAAAGTTCATCTTAAAAGGCCTCTGATCCGCTTGTGTGCTCCTGTGCGCAGGGTGTGGATGCGCTGTGTGACTTCATTCAGATGACCCCTTTTCAAACACCCCCAGCCCCTCCTCCACCATCGTAGCTAAAGCTTCATCAGAGTCATTCCTCCCGGACTCTTACTGCGTTCCCTGTCTCATCTTAACCGGTCTGGCAGAAGACCGCCATGTTGAGCCTGGTTCTGCCAGAGGTTTCTTCCCAATGGGGAGTTTTTCCTCTCCACTGTCGCTTCATGCTTGCTCATTATGGACAGGTTCTTTCAACCTGTGTTATCCAAACTGGACTTCCATCTTCCAGGTCCCTGAGTGAAGCTCTAGTATCAGCTCATGCAGTCCACTGGATCTCCCCATAAAGCTCAGCATACCGTCTCACTAACCAGCAGTCTGCAGACTGACCAACTTCATCTAGCTCCACTCCACCACCAGTTTCAGTTTTCTTTCCTCCTGTTCTTGCATATCTATCAAAATTAAGTGCTATGTTTCCTGCCGAGGTCTGAGCGCCAAAGACCAAGCAATTGTATCAATAAATTTCTCCTAATTGTCTTTTGACCAATTTTCATTTTTACTGAAAATGTTTATATAGAGCAACACTGCACAAGATTTGGCCCAATTATGTTTTTAATTCCTGGATATTTTAAGTTTATTTTTAGGCATAAGCATTTGGTGCATGCAGATGCTCTGTGCAGGCTGCCCTCAAAAATTCACCTGTTGGATCCGCCACTGAATGATTAGTGTACCGGTAAGCTCTCCTTAAACACCACAGCCAACGAAACTGAACGTTGTTGTTAGCCAACTGAACAGATCTGAACCTCACCTGAACAGACATAGCTTTGGTTTTCTGATGCAGGATTTCATCTAGAGGAGCGAGGGTTTATTTGACTTTAACAGTAACTCCATGACTCCTAACTAGGTTTGTTCCGTTAAAGATAGGCTCTATGTATGCACCCTGTTGCTCTATCTCTCCAGTTCTTTTTCCTGAAAAGAAGACAAACTCTTTAAATAACATTTCATAACTTATATGTATTAAATAACCATAAGACATGAGAACAGATTCTGATGAAAATTGTAATCTTACTCAGATCAGAGAATATGCTTAAAGTTTGAAGAAGGCAGCTGCTCATCTCTCAGGAAGTGGCCCCGATTAACAGTTAAAAGGCATTTTAAACATCTCCAGGTTGCCACATCATTACATCATAAACGTTAGCAGATGATTAGACATCCATGGCTCCAGCCTTATAAAAATATTACACTTTGTTCTTAGCTGAAGGAAACCGCTCTCATTCCATTCCATCAATGATAATTATCCTAACAGTCCAAAAACACAAGAGACCAGTTTTAGCTACGGTGCAGTGCCACCAGTGGCCTTCAGGGGCCCTAAACCTGATGTTTGTAGGTTTAGTTGCTGAAATTTACATTGTTGCTGTCAACATTAAACTAATTGCCTCACTCTATATTAATAAATTAACATTAAAGGGTAGCTAGTTGTTAGTTTTGGGGTCACAGGGGGAAATGTTTGGGAACCCCTGGTTGAATTCTTGCAGCCAACAGGAATCAGGGGATTTAATCTTTTTAAGCAAATTTCAAACACTTCTTAGAATAGAATAGAATTCCACTTTATGGTCATTACGCTGTCACAAGTACAAAGCAACGAAATGTAGTTTGCATCTGTATGTTAACAGAGAGTTATTGTAAGAGGCTATAAAATAAATATGGAAACTATACATTTGATATATTTTAGTCACAAACCAAAATTTAACAACCAAAGAAAATAATATAATTAGTTTAATCATCTCAGCAAAACTGATTTGGCAATTAAAAAAAACATACCTTCTTTTTATAACTTAGAAATACTGGAAATTAAAAGATGTTGTAATAGCATTTAAAAATTTGAAAGAAGATAAATCAACCTGAAATATTCAAATTGTTTAATCATTTTAATCTACATGTAGCAGACCTGTCTTTTGTGTTGTTTAGGCGTAATTTATTATGTTTTTTATTTGTTTTCTTTTCTGTAAATTATAGGGTTTGAGCTTCAATTTATGTTTTCTAAATTGCATGTGATTTTACAACATTCAGAGTTCGTAAAAAAACATTTTTATGGCATGTTTATGAAACAGATGCTCTGTCGCTTCGATCTGATCCAGGATTTTTCAAAGGGGGGGTGCGCACCTAAGGGTCATGGGGTCACGGGGTCAAGACAATGTGAGGCTAAAAGACCAAAGAATACCATCTTCACTCTTTCACACTACCCCAATTATTCATCCATTGATAATTTTAATGGACATTAATTGTACATTATTGTAATTAAAAAAAGATCTCTCTGTTTTTAAAGCATGCACAAGGTTAAAAGGTAGTTTGAAGAAAAAAATTATCCTTATCAACAATTAATCAAACAAGGAGTTTCTTTATTTCCAGAAATGATATTTACACAGAACATGAAATAAAAAAAACCCAACGACTTGGGTTCAAGTATGGATCAAGTAAGACAAAGGAGTTTTGAATATATTTTAACAAGATAAACTGTAAAAAAAAAAAAAAAAAAAAAAAAACAAAGTTAAACCAGACAAAGAATATTGTTCTCTACTACAAAGTTTATGATAATGGATTTACAAATGTCAACCGTCTGTAGGGTTGGGAATTGAAAAGATTTTCACGATTCCGATTCCCTTTTCGATTCTATGAAACGATTCGATTCTTTATCGATTCTTTTTTCGATTCCAATTTGGGGGAAAAAGGAGAACAAACAGTTTGATTATCAGCATCAACTTTGTTTACTTAACTATTGCACAATCTTACAAACTCAACAAGATCAAGATGTCCACAGGAAATGTGAAACTGGAGTAACATCTGTGTTTAAATGAAAAATGAATACAAGAACAAACTTAATAACCAACAATGTCTAATAACAAATGATGGGATAATAACCTATTTTAAATAACAAAAAATACTAATTATAAAACAGTAGTAGGGAAAATTAACAGTTCTTTTGCAGAAAGATGAGCATATCTGCTTTTTCTGGAAGGATACAGGATCTTTCAGGGCTTATGGTGTCTCCAGCCGTGGAGAACACCCTCTCAGATGGGGTGGAGGAAGCCTGCACACAGAGGTAGTTTTCAGCCAGTCCAGATAGCAAGGGCAGCGTATCTTGCTTGTTCAACCACCACAGTGTGGCGCTATCCCTGCAGGGGATGGAGGGCAAGCTTTTATAGAGCTGGATTTCCTGATCTACCCTCTAGGCTAAGGAAAGACGGGGCTTTGATTCACAAAGTGACCGCAGCTCGTTGTCTTCCTCCTCGAATAGTTCTTCCAACTTGCGTAACTTGCGTAACTTACGTAACTTACGTAAAAAACGTGACGTAAGTCGTGCTCCCCAGAGCCGACGCTCTAGGCTCTGGTGCTGCGGGAATCGAAAAAAGAATCGTTCAGCGAGCTGCCAAACGATGCCATGGAATCGGAAAATACGGAACCGGTTCTGAACAGGAACCGGTTTTCGATTCCCATCCCTAACCGTCTGGGATGCTTCTGGGCAAATATGTCTATGATTTTGTTGATGTCCAACTGAATGTCCTTGTGCACATGCAAAAGTTGCAAAGCCACAAACCTCTCCTGTCCCATTGTTGACCTTTTCACTGCTTTAAGACCCGAGTTAGCACGTTCCACAGAAGCACTGGTAACAGGTATGACTGACAGAAGGTGAAGAATCATATAAATGTTTGGGTAGCACTTCATATTTGTTATCTTTAGAATTTCAGGGAGAGAGCTGGGTTTTTCCACTGATGATGACCACTTTGTGCGCCACAACTTCACTTCCTGCCTGAATGTTGATCCTGACGGTAGATCATCTTTATATGATGTAAAGATGTCTTTCTCACTCTCAGTGTTCATCAAATGCAGGTTGCTTGGCAACAGTTGTAAGCCTAGTATGGCAGCTGAGGACATAACACTGAAGCGCGAGTCAAGTTCTGAAATGAGACTGTCCAGAAATGGAACAAAGACCGTACATCTCCAGTACTGCATAGGGTTATTTGAAGGATTGCTGTTTCTCATTGTCTGTCGTCCACAACGTCTAGGTATTGGGAGGTCACCATCAAAACCAGCCAGTTTCCCCATTTCTAACATTGATTCGTAAACCTCTTTGAATTCAGCTTCAGCCTCATATCTTATGTCCCTTAGAGTGTCTTTTACAACTTTGACCTCTTCATATGCAGTGAGGATATCCTGCGATGACCCTTGTAATAGAATACTTAATGACTTGGTGAATCCAAAGAGGTACCTGTTGCACTGTAAAGCAGCAATAAAGTTGGCCGAAGTTACTGCTTTGAGGAGGCCAGTTGCTTCAACTACTGCTTTGGCATCCCACACAGAATCTGCATTCTCTGATATAACATTAAGACAATGGAGAAGAGCTTCATAAAGGCTGTGAAAGTCTTCCAGGCTAGTGTGACACTCAACCCAATGAGTCTCACACATGAGCGTTAACTTCTTCTGAGCTAACAGTTCTTGTCCTGCTGCAAGCCTTTCCTGGTTAATCTCAGACACCGAAGATTCAAACTGTTGCTGCCTCTTTGGTGAATACTTGAAAAAAAATACCAACTGAAGCAACAGTTGAAAGCATACATTTGATATCCAAAACAGATGATGACTTGGATAATGCTAGGTTTAATTGGTGACTCGCACAGTGGAAGTACTTAGCTCTTGGGGATTCTTTGCAAAAGTTTGCAGCACAACCATTTCCTCTTCCTGCCATATTGCCAGCACCATCATAGCCTTGAGCACGACACAGTTTTGGATCTAGGCCAACTTTCTTTAAAGAGGTCAACAGGTTTTTACATATTGCTTCCCCTGTTATGGAATCACATCCAACAAAATCTATTAACCTTTCAAAAGGAATGCCATCTTTCACGTAGCGAATACACACACCTAGTTGTTCACAGTGTGAAACATCAGTGACCTCATCAGCTATTACAGCATAGTATGGCCCCCAATCCTGATTCAGCACATCATGCACAATTGTGCTTTGAATATACTCTTTTATACAGTCAAGCAAATCGTTTTGAGATGTCTCAGAAATGTATTTTGCATTCTGACCACATGCGTCCAAGTAATTTTTAAGTGGACCATCGCCTGCTTCTTGTCTGAACTTGAGAAGTGCAGGAAAGTTGCCTTTGTTCAGACTTTCTGATGTAGGATCGTCTCGGTGGCCTCTTAGGGCGAAGCCCTGACACCCACACAGCTCTATACATTTTACAACTGATGAGAGGAACAGTCTATTTTTTGTAACACGTTTATCCATCTCAGAATACAACGTTTGGGGCAAATCCGCTTGGTTGAGCGCCGGCTCTTCAGTTGTCTTTACATCGAAACACGGTCCTTGTTGTTCATCTGGAAAAGAAAATTTTTGTGATCAGGTGAACCTTGTAATCTCAGGAGGAGAGTGTTTTTATCGTAAATTATTAAATTCACTGAACACATATGACCAGGTGCACAAAACTGAATTTACTTAAAAGTAAATTGTATTTTTATTGTAAAATATTAAATGCACTGAAAACAAATAACACCAGATTTGTAGTTATCATATCACAATGTTAACAAGACTCCCTTAGACTCCAAGCATGTGCTTAGAGCGTTCATTGATTTGGATCCTTACCAATTGATAAAAGTTAGTCATGTTTTCATAAAGGATACCATTCTTATTTTGAACAGTACAACACACATGGTACAGGTTTAGACCCAAAAATACACACTACAAAATAACTATTGTATGCATGTCAATGGCAACTAATGTTGCTTATTTTTGTTAATTGTACACTCTTTATTACTTATCAAACATTGCAATTTTCATAACTTTCCCGTTACTGGTTAAAGTATTCCTACAATTGCATTACTTTGCAACTTTAAACAACTTGTTTATCAACAATCAACAATGTTGATAATGTTTTCTCATTATCATACCTTTTATCTGTGTGTCTCCAATATCTGAACGTTCATACTGGTCAACGCTGTGGTCATTTTCTGTAGTTGTGCCAGTTCCACTGAAGAATAGAAAACAAGATACATTTCAATCTGTGTTATTTAGATTATAGACATAAGCCTACACTTTGGATTTATTACTACAACATGACAAAACTTCTGAACTCGCTTGTTTGTGCTCTAAACTGCCACACTACAGACAATGGCGGAAATATTCCTCCGCCTCATAACGTCACGGTGAAAACCGTAATGTTTTTTTTACCATATGTACTGGAACATCAAACGGCCACCCACGTGGTCACTGTTGCTTAAACAATAGCTCTAACAAATTTCAATGGTGAGGTCCTCCCGAAATCCAAAATAATTTTTGATCGGAGCTGTGCAAAATGGTTCCTTGAAGTAGGAACCGCTGTACAAAGCACAACAGCGGGAAACTTGTTGAAGGAAAAGCCCGGTCAAAATAAGAATTCTAACTGCTGAAAGTACTTTAAATATAAAACTATTACATACTGGTCAATAAATTAACTCGGTGTTTCTTTTGCTTTGAAGAAGTGTGTTTGCGCTTTAAACTGCCGCACTACAGACACTGGCGGAAATATTCCTCCGCCTGATAACGTAACGGCGAAAACTACATTTTTTCCCCCCACTTTTACCCGATGTAATTGAACATCCAACTGCCATGCACGTGGTCGCTGTTGCTTCAACAATAGCTCTCGCGAATTTCAATGGCCTCCCGAAATCCAGAATAATTGTTGGAGCTGTGCACAACGGTTGTAGCTTGTAGAGTGTCACTCTACAAGCTACAACCTTTTTTTTCATCCTGTGACGTCTCTGTGCGTTGCTACACTGTGTAGCAACGCACAGAGACGTCGACCAGTAGCGCGCAACATGGCTGCTCTTTACACAGTGATCGAGACGACAATTTATGCTTTTATTTCCTTATCGATTAACGCTTAGTTCATGAAATCACCACAAACATTTTAGTTTAAGATATAGCTAATGATCCTTGTTGACCGGACTTCTTTTTTAATTTGCCTGTCGTCGGCCGCCGGGTTTCGGTCAGCTTTTTTTCTGGCTACATATGTTCACTGTTTACGAATCAAAAAATCATATAAATTTGCTGTTATATAGAAAATAAAGTGATAAAGTTGGTTTCTACTTACCCTTCTGTTGGATTGGACCAGAATCTTAAAAGAGATGGTTGTCTGGTTTTCTTGTTTGGCCTTAAATCTTCCAGGTCTCCTCGTGCTCGCTTCGACGCCATTGTGGTATCACTGAATCGCGTCGCGTTGCAACGCCGCGTTATTACAACGCCTAGGTCTCGCGAGACGTGGCGTTGCAATTCAAATTCATGCCGATATCCGGTGTCTCGACCGTCGCGTCGGCGTCATAGCGCGTTCCAGATAACAGGTAATGGCTACTAATCTTAATTCTAGGATGTTTAAGATTTCGGCCTCTTAAAAAAGTACTTTTGGTCTCCCAAAGGGGGGTGCGCGCGCGCCCCCGCCTGAATCCGCGCCTGGATGAGGAGGTGATGGCTGGAAACAGCAGGAAACTGAAGAGTCTTTGGCCTGTGACTGTAGACTTGGGAGTGAATGTTAAAATGTGATAATGAAGCAGTGCTTCTGCAGCTACTCTGAGGAAAAACAACTGTAATAAAAGTTCTCTGATAAACTAACATTTCTTCTGAAATCATTTCTGGGAGATTTTAATAGACGTCCTTGTTTGGAAATTTGCCGTTTTGCTTTAGTAATAAAGCCAAATAAGTCAGTTTTAACCTTGACTGGTTATTTGTGGAACTTTTATTTTAGACAAATGTTCAACATTTGATCCAGCAGAAAACGGGACAAAATATGCAATTTCCATGTCTTTCTTTTCTCTTCTACTGCATATTTCATTCAGCTTCTACTATTCCTTGGAATATTTCATATCCACAAAGCAAGATGGTTAGACTCTGAACCAAATTAAAAACACTTCATCCAAAAAGTTAAGAAATACAGCATCACAATAAAATCAAACTATATTCTTTACAAATCTGTGAACTTATCACCCTAGTAACTGTATATGTATATATTTTTTTACATACCTTTGATTTGTTATAGTTTTCTTTGTTGACTTGCTGACCTTTTAATGTTCTAATGTGTTATCTCCTGTATAATGTCTTTATACGCTTTTGGCATTCACTAGTTTCTTGTATAATGGAAGCTAAATGATAAAATAAAAAACCTTGGCTGCGTTCGAATTTATGGGCTGCGTCTTCCAAGCAGGGGCGGAGCTAATATGGGGGAGCCAGCCAAATCTTTATAAAGATTTTCTGGCTACACCTCTGCTTCCAAGGACATGGTCCACCTGGACTGGATCCTTCCAAGTCCGTGAAAATAAGGACACCGGAGGAGTTTTGGTTGTTTCAAACAGGTCAAGCCTTCGGCGGCTTTTAACGCCGTACACTCTGTCGCTTAGCAACTGTGACAGTTGACACACAAACCTTCAGTTAAATAACATGCTGCTGTCATTTTGCACATCTCTGATGTTGCTGCTATTTTCAAATATCCATTACTGTAAAAATGTCCATAGCTGTATATTGGTTATTTATTCTCCATGTGGACAGTTTTATATTGTTAAAACACTTTACAGTATTTTATTGTTTATATTTTAACTCTTCCCTATTATGTTATTCTTATACATTTTTCTAAGGTCCACATTTGTGTGACCATTTTCAATAATCTTTCTGCTGCTGTAAATTTGCCCATTGTGGGACAATAAAGTGATTTTCTATTTTATTCTATTATATTCTATTCTATTTTATAAAAGGAGTTGAAAGATATAAGTAAATCTAAACAATGTATGTAATAAAAATATATCTGCAAAATCTCTTATGTTCAACAACAATAAATACTTAGTTAAGCAAATTGTGCAAAACAGCAATAAAAAAAATTATAATCCTATCAGATTTATAGTTCCCACACTACAGATATATTAGAATCTGTCCCTAAATTACAGCCAAACCCATTTACACAGTAACAGATAAAAACCTTTAGATAAATCAAACATTACCGCCACATATCTGACTGAATAACCATTAAAACAACTATTTTAATTCATTTCAGAAGGAACTATTCACATACAGGTGCTGGTCATAAAATTAGAATATCATGAAAAAGTAGATTGATTTCAGTAATTCCATTTAAAAAGTGAAACTTGTATATTATATTCATACATTACATACAAACTCATATATTTCAGATGTTTATTTTGTTTAATTTTGATGATTACAAATGACAACAAATGAAAATCTCAAATTCATCATATCAGAAAATTAGAATATTACTGAAGACCAATAAAAACAAAGGATTTATAGAAATGTTGGCCAACTGAAAAGTATGAACATGAAAAGTATGAGCATGTACAGCACTCAGTATTTAGTTGGGCCTCCTTTGGCCTGTATTACTGCAGCAATGCGGCGTGGCATGGAGTCGATCAGTCTGTGGCACTGCTCAGGTGTTATGATAGCCCAGGTTGCTCTAATAGTGGCTTTTAGCTCTTCTGAATTGTTGGGTCTGGTGTATTGCATCTTCTTCTTCACAATACCCCATAGATTTTCTATGGGGTTAAGGTCAGGAGAGTTTGCTGGCCAATTAAGAACAGGGATACCATGGTCCTTCAACCAGGTACTGGTAGCTTTGGCACAGTGTGCAGGTGCCAAGTCCTGTTGGAAAATGAAATCTGCATCTCCAAAAAGTTGGTCAGCTGCAGGAAGCATGAAGTGCTCTAAAACTTCCTGGTATGTGGCTGCGTTGACCCTGGACCTCAGAAAACACAATGGACCAACACCAGCAGATGACATGGCACCCCAAACCATCACTGACTGTGGAAACTTTACACTGGACTTCAAGCAACGTGGATGAAGTGCCTCTCTTCTTTTCCTCCAGACTCTGGGACCTTGATTTCCAAAGGAAATGCAAAATTTACTTTCATCAGAGAACATGACTTTGGACCACTCACCAGCAGTCCAGTCCTGTTTCTCTTTAGCCCAGGCAAGACGCTTCTGACGCTGTCTGTGGTTCAAGAGTGGCTTGACACAAGGAATGCGACAGCAGAAACCCATGTCTTTCATACGTCTGTGTGTGGTGGTTCTTGAAGCACTCACTCCAGCTGCAGTCCACTCTTTGTGAATCTCCCCCACATTTTTGAATGGGTTTTGTTTCACAATCCTCTCCAGGGTGCGGTTATCTCTCTTGCTTGTACGCTTTTTTCGACCACATCTTTTCCTTCCCTTCGCCTCTCTATTAATGTGCTTGGACACTGAGCTCTGTGAACAGCCAGCCTCTTTAGCGATGACCTTTTGTGTCTTGCCCTCCTTGTGCAAGGTGTCGATGGTCGTCTTTTGGACAACTGTCAAGTCAGCAGTCTTCCCCATGATTGTGTAGCCTATAGAACTAGACTGAAAGACCATTTAAAGGCTTTTGCAGGTGGTTTGAGTTAATTAGCTGATTAGAGTGTGGCACCAGGGGCCATCAATTTTGAACCTTTTCACAATATTCTAATTTTCTGATATGATGAATTTGAGATTTTCATTTGTTGTCATTTGTAATCATCAAAATTAAACAAAATAAACATCTGAAATATATGAGTTTGTATGTAATGTATGAATATAATATACAAGTTTCACTTTTTAAATGGAATTACTGAAATCAATCTACTTTTTCATGATATTCTAATTTTATGACCAGCACCTGTATATTAAACTCCACTTCCAATATTCACCACAGTTCGGCGCCAAGTAACCTTTCCTCTGATCACGGAGCAGCCGGCTTGCTTGGACTTGCAATGAATCCTGGGATATCCAAGGATACACCAGATCGGTCCTTCAAATCGGGCAAAACGAAGGATGCATTTGTAGGCCGCGTAACGAGGAGTCTTGGAATCCGACCAGACCTTGGCACCTCGCTATGATGTAATCGGCCCTCGAATCTGGCCTTCGGAGGATGCAGCCCATGAATTCGAACAGAGCCTTTGACTTTAAACCTCGGGTTAACACCATTGTAAATGTATGTAGCTTGTCATCTGCAAGCCACTTGCCTACATACAAATAATGACTGAGAGGCCAGGTTCTTGGTACCCAGAGGCGGTTCTAGACAGGGGCCTGTGCCCCTGTAGAACTAGTCCTGGCCCCTTCTATGGCCTCTGTATTGAAAACACGCATAACAGAGTTGATGCAATTAGCAGATGCAATCATATAAAAAAAAAAAACCTTTTCAGATGTGTTTTTGCAGTGTAACTAAATCAATTTCTAATGATTGTTCGGTTGAATAAGGAATATCTGTCCCCACAATCAGGGGCGAATTTAGGAAAACACATAAAACAGACTCATTATACAGATTAGTGTTGTGCCGAGGCCATTTTTTGGTCCCAATACCAATACCCGATAACTGGCTGTACAGAATTGGCCGATACCATCTGTTTGAAATTGATGTGTGTATATATGAATAACTGCATACTACTTGGATGTAAAATAATTACCATCATGGTTTTGTCAAGCTGCTGCCTACCTTTGTGAAGCAGGAAAAAGACTAAAACAAAGTGAATCCAGTAGAACTTTTTATTGCCTACCTGGAATGGGTGACAATAGTTGAAGAAACTTTTGGCTCTCAAAATGGTATCTGTGCCCCATTTGTTTGTACTCGCTGATACCAATACCATCATTTTAGTGCTGGTATCCGAGCCACAATAATACTGATACAAAAATTTTAATAGAATAAACACACTTTATTTGATCTACCTTCTGTCCCTCACTAAGCCCACTCTCACTTATCTGATTGCTCCTTCCTGTGTTTCCAAAAAATCAACAGCAAAAGCATATACCACAGTCCTTTTCACTGTAGACAGCCCATGATCTGCTTATCTGTTCTCCATTTTTATTTAATATGATAGAATAATAGCTGGAAGTAAATATGAGCCCGTCTCATGTTTTCCACTTCAGCATGAGAGAAAAAAAGAAACACCTAAATAACTGTTTTTTGTGGCAGTCTGTAGCAAATACGAACGAAATTCAAAACTTAATTTTAAAATGACCCATGGTCAGTATGGTAAATAAATAAAATCAATATAGGGGGACATCTCCTTCTGCGGTTTAATGCTCACTAGTTGTTCATCTCTTGTTCAACAGGTGCTAAGTTTGCTGCTGACGGTGGGCTGCTGCTGGAGGGGCCCCTTAGATACATTTAGGGCCGGATCTATCAAAGGTTTGCGTGTATAAAAACATGAGCTATTTCACTGCGCACGCAAAAAAATGTACAAACTGATCTATCAACAGCGTGCTAAAAGGATTTGGTCTTTAAAACGTGCTAAATAGCGCCTCTTATCCATTTAGAACTTTTTCTGCAATGAATATGCAATATTGGGCGTTTACACGCAAAAGTGCGTCTTGTGGGAGGAGAACATGTAAATATATTAATTTAGCACTCGCAAAGTGATTTATTAAACCTGAAATCAATTTTGCTAACGGTATCTGACTCTATATTTAACACGTTTCAAAAGAAGGTGCAAATGGTCTGTATGCGTAATTGCGCACACATGGCAGCGGTTATTGTCGCAAGAAGGAGACATCGAAATGAAGCAAGGAGACGCAGAGAACGCATTTTTTCACTCCTTGTGAATATTTTTGGAATGAACGAGGAAACGATCATCAAAACATAGTTTATCCAGCATTGCCATTTTGGAGCTGCAGTTCCAGTGATTTGCTCCTCACAGAGCGTCAGCTGTACTTGTTCTTCAGTGCTGGTCAGAGGCATCTCATCTACTGTGCCCCCTCCTCTTTTGTTCGCAGATGTTTTGTTATATGCCAGTTTTTCTTTGATTCGCCTTCTAATATCCTGGTATCTTCTTTTTACTTCATCCACTGTTCGCAAGGTTTCACCAACAGCGTTTACTTTATTACAGATTTGTTCACATATAGCGTTCCTCTGTGTGACAGTCACAATTTTTTGCTGTAGCTCACTTAAATGTTTGTTGGCTTCATCCACCAACACCTCCATTTCCATGGGGTCGAATTTCCTTCTGCGCTTTCTGCTGTCCAAACTCGCCATGCCGCAAACCACAAAACGCGCAAAACCATCATTTAAATAGGGCGTCTCCAACAGTTTTGCACCTGCCACCAGTTACGCAATCACTCTTGTTAAATCACCCGCAAACCATGGTTCAGCCCCTCGCGCAAAATTCCGGTTTGCGAGCGCAAATTACTGCACGCAAAATTGGATCTTGATAAATCCGGCCCTTAGTGTTATAAGCTTTCTGATGGCATTTTAGCAAAAGGATTTTTATCAAAAACACAATTAATGTGCAAAAATAAGGAATAGCTGTATTAACCATATATATAAAAGGAGGTTTATGGGCACCCCAGGAACTTGGGGCCCTAGGCAACTGCCTGGTTTTGCCTAATGGTGAATCCGCCCCTGCCCCCAATGATACCTTTAAAGGTGTTTACATGTGGTAGTTTTTTCCAGCGATGGACCGAAACTATTCTCCTTCCTTCTCTCCGTTCATCTCTGTTCAGGGTTCTTTCTGTTCTCGACTCATCATTTTTTAAGTCGTAAAACTCTGGCACATTTTATTTTTTTTCTATAAAATTATGTTCATAAAAATATTGTTTTGGGATTCTACTCTGAACAGCATTGTTTGATGAAACACATTTGGCTAAATTACTTTTACCTGAGATGCAAATAAATTCACTATGGATTCCTGCTTCTCCGGCTGAATCAAGTGATGATTTCTCTCATGAAGCAGAGTTGGAATTAATTCTTAAAATGGTCTATTTTATTCAGCTGGTTGAAAATGCAGAAATGCATCTAAATTTAAGATCTCAGTCTCCAGCTGTTTAATGAGATAAGAAAATTGATAATTTCCTTCAGCTGGGATGAGGAAAACTCTGCATATATGCAGAGATGGGAAGTAACGAAGTACAAATACTTTGTTACTGTACTCAAGTAGATTTTTTTGATATTTTTACTTTACTTAAGTACTTATTTTTATGGCGACTTTTTACTTCTACCCCTTACATTTTTACACAAATATCTGTACTTTCTACTCCTTACATTTTAAAAAATTGGCTCGTTACTTTAGTTTTGAATCATTTCAATGGAGTTACCTTTATTATTTTTCACGTCATCAATACCAAATTCAATCTAATTGGATGGGAATCTACGTTGCATTTGACGCACCACTACAAGATGAATCGACAGATTCGGCGGTATTCATTCGCGGCAAATCATTGCAGCTTGGTGGCGGTGGCGTTAGCATGGTAGTATGGACGACGAGATGATTGAAAATGAACACAACGGAGATCTAGTCCTATTGGCAGACATCCATTTAAAATGTAGGCAACGGCATGAAAAAAGTGGTTTCTACTTTTACTTTTATACTTTAAGTAAATTTACAAGCCTGTACTTTGTTACTTTTACTTGAGTAAAGAAGTTTAATCAGTACTTCCACTTTTACCAGAGTATTTTTTAACACAAGTATCTGTACTTTTACTTGAGTAGGGAAAGTTAGTACTTATGCCATCTCTGCATAAATGTTCCGTAAAATAAAAAAAACAAAAAAAAAAAACAAATCCACTGGACTTGGTTTCCAAGATTTGAAGAAGTTTCGCCTCCCCTCCAGGAAGCTTTCTCAATTCAAAGTACATTTGACAATTAGAAAGGAGAATAAAATGATATGAATCAATATCAGATGCTCCGCTGGTTGAACTTAAAAAGTAAAAACAAACAGCTTAAGGCAGGAGAGTAAGATTTAATAAAGAATAAAGAACTGATATAAAAGGGGAGTTTTTCTTCTTTAGATTTTTATAAAGCTTTTGATTGTTTGTATCACACATTTATTCTGAAAACGACATTATTTTTGATCTGGCAATAAATTTATTAAGGCGATCGCAATTTTATATAAAGGAATAAATAGTTCGGTTACTCATGGTAGGTGTACTTGCTGTAGGTTGAGATGAAAGAATTTAATCCAAATAATTAGCAATATTCTTGTAAAATCAGTTTGGAGGAATAGATGTCATTGCATTAAGAAAGATGATGTAGTAAAATAATTGAAAGAATGGGTCTAAATGTGGTGGATTTTGATGTAATGGATGGGGTCCTTAAATTGAAGTGGCAGAAAGCCTTCCTTAAATATACAGATTCCTTTTGCTTTACGATCAAAATGAATGGATTTGTGTTCCTTTTACGATGTGACTATGTGACTTTAATTGTAACTTTCTGCCAGTTAAGCTCTCTGCGATTCATCAGTACTATTGCACTGGAAATGAATTACAAACATAACCTCACTCCACAACATTCACTTTTGGAACAGAAATGTATTGATAAACAGGAAGTCAGTATTTGAAAGACATTGTTATAATAAAGGGATCTGCTCTGTTAGTCAATTAATGGATTCAGAGGGGAACTTCTGAATCATGGTGAATGATGATTCATATCAGGGTCGTTGTTTTGCTCAATATAACCTAAATTGCCAAAAAAAAAAAAAAGAAAACCAAATATAACAAATTGCTGAAATCTTAACTTTGCAATTTTAGTTCTCTGTTAGACATTATTTATTATACTCTGGCACTTCAGATGAAGGTATTCAGATCCACGAAATTAGATGTTACAGTGACATGGGGAGTTTCACTTTAAGCAATGTTTCCTGAATTCAATTAGAAGACATGACATTTTAAAAGACTTTATAACAGATCAAATTTCTAAAATAAAACCTATTTTTGTAACCTACCCTCTGCTTCCAGCAATGAAAGAGACACAATTCAAAATAATGAATGAAACATATCCAACTAAAGAGTTTTTGTCATCAGCATTTAAGTTACATACAGAATATTGTGTAGTTTTTAAGAGAAACACGAGACTTTGAAACATTTCTTCTATTTTTTCGTGAACCAATTTTTAAAGTTCTGGACAGATTTCTGCGACTGGCTAAACATAAAGAACATTGATCTGTCTCCTCTATCTGACACAGTTTGTAGAAACAGTATTATTTGGTTTAGAAGGGGAAAAAAACTATTTACAGGAGTATTTTGGAAACTTTCTTTTCATTCACAGATGTAAGACTTTTTTCTTTTTTTTTTAAGCCCACATTTTGTCATTGGAAAAATAATTTTGACCATTTTTCTAAGTGTCTGAAACTGGTTACATCTAAACATGTAGTCAAATTATATTTGTTGAAACGTTTTGATTAAATTTTTTGTTCTGTTTTGTTTCTTGTCTAACCCTAACCCTTGTTTTAATTTTATGTTGTTCACATGTCAATACACATAATTTTTGACGGTTATTTATTGCTGCCTAATGTCTATTCTATTTTACAATGTTTACTCCTATCTTGACTGATTCTGTTTGTGTTGTTCAATCGATTTGAGATTCTAGTATAATTTAGCATATATTTGTTTTGTAGCTACTTTGCAAGAAAAACAAAGCAGGAGAGCAGAGTTTGCATCTTTCGTCCTTTTCTAATGTCTTTCCGGCCTGCTTAGGCGGAAGTTGTATTGCGTGCATCACCCAAAACTGTCCGGCGGATGTTGTTCCACGGGCCTTGCCACAAAAACAATGGCGAGCGGGATCGGCAGTGAGTAATGTTTTTATCTCGTTTTTAATGTTATTTGCCACTATCAGACACCAGTAAGGCCGGATTAAAACATATTAGTTTATTTCATCCCAATTGTTGAGGCACAGTAGCCTCGCTGTCCCGAATATCGCTGCAGTGTTGAAAGCTGTGTGTGCTCCATGAATGTTTCCCCCCTTAACATTGCTAAGCTAAGGCGGTAATATAGACCAGAATTATCCGTTTTCATTTTGTTAGTAGAATACGACTCACATGAAATTTACAAGTTTTTGTTTTTATAAGCCTTTGTGAAATTACAGTGAAATGGGAAGCTTTATCCGTTCCGGAGTTGTTTTGCTAGCCGTAGCAAGCTAGCAGTGCTTGTTTTCCTTCAACATGCTGCAGTCATCATCGGGTGTGTTATTAAATGTGTTATTTATAAATAATAAAAATAAAGTAATTCCTTTATTTGAAAAGTAGTTTATTTCACAGACGATATCAATTCAAGTGTTATTGATGCTGTACGCATCTTCCACTCCAACATATTGAATCAGTTAGCTGGTAGGATCCAGTACCTGTCACTATAAATAAACATGTTATTTGTTGTATAAATATTAATTTGTTTTCTTGTATTTTTTCTTCTTTTCGCTGTAGAACACAAGATACTGAATGTGGGACCTACAGAGCCATGGTCAATCAGGGAGAAATTATGTTTGGCCTCATCTGTTATGAGGAGTGGAGACCAAAACTGGTAAATTAATTAAAATGCTGCTCAATAGTAAAGGAGAGAATCTGCTGTCAATCAATCATCAATTAATATAGATATATGTGTATATATAAAGGGCAAAACAAATTCCAACTTTAAAAAAAAAAAACCTAGCTGCTCTTCCAGACTGGTGAGATAACAATAAACATTTTCAAGAGTGAAAATCACGGTTCAGAACTTGCATTATTGAATTTGTTGTTTTCATACATATAGTCCTATTAAAAGCTGTGAATTGTGCTTATTAAGATGTAGCAAATTTTGTAAACTTTATATATAAGACAACAGATCCACTGAATGTATCCCAGTTGTGAGCCATGCATACAAACTCTCAACTCATGTCATTGATCTGTGTGCCAAGATTATAAAGTGCCCAGTTTAGTAAAGCTTAAGCCCAGATTTCCAAAAGCTTTGCTTATTTTTGGTCCGCTGACACTTGCCAGCAGAAAGAGCGAAAGCTGTTATTATTCCTGCGGCAGGATCGCTAATGTACTATTTAATGGCTATTTTTGCAAACCCTGGTTTTTAAAAAGCAATTACCTGCTAATACCTTTTTTTTTTTTTTTTTTTTTTTTTTTTTATACAAACAATATTTTAGATCAGGGGTTAGTTAATGTTTCATAATTGTTTCAATAATTTTTGTCAAACTAAAATGTATTTTAACCTTTTCAAAACGTTTTAACTACATAATTACATCCATGCTGTTATCTGCATAGTTTTGTTTTTTTTTTTATCTTTTTTTTTGTAAAAAACAACAAAAAAGATGTGTTCTTCATACCTTGAGTTTGTTTTTTAATTCAATCTAAATTAGCACTTTATTTATACATTTACAGTGTTTCTTTTTTGAGACAGATTTTTTTCCCCCATTTGCTCTTGAGTCTATTTTATCTTTTGATTTTGGTTCTTTTTCATATTTGTTTAGTCTTGTAGGTACCTGCAAGACTAAACTGTTAACTGTAAACTCTAATTTTCTTTATAGCTTTGCCTGTCACACCAGAATTTCCCTACTATAGGATAATAAATTGTATATTACTATTCTTTTCTGGGACAAAATGATTGCAGAGTTGGCATTTCAAACTGGCCATACCCCTTTTTGTGGGGTTAGTTTGTCTAGCATTACAAAAACACATGTCTGTGTTTTGGCTAGTGAACATTTGTTCCACTTTTCAAACATTTCCTCCTCCAGCATGTCTTTAAGACAGGTTGAAATAAAGAGATAATTGTTTCAAACATGTCTTAACATGTCTGTGATTAGCTAAAGTAGATTTTCCTCCCTCTAAGTAATACATCATAGATGGTGGTAGTTAGACTGACAAACTTCAATGTTTAGTGAACGCTGGTCATGGATGATGAGGTGGAAAATCCTCCATTACTTTAGCCAGTTTCTCCCATGGATGTTTCCTGCCCTCACACTGATTCCTCTTCAATATGCCCTCATTCCATGGATATTTTTTGTCCTTAAGGGTGTCTGTAAGCAGAGCCATCAAGCCTTTCTCAGAGCCTGGTCGACCTCCTGACTGGTTCTCTCAGAAGGTAAGAGACATAAACCTACTGTTGCATTTATTACAAGGCTAGTTTTTAGTTAACTTCCTGCTGTGTTTCTCAGCACTGTGCCTCACAATATTCTGAGCTGCTTGAAGCCACAGAAGCACCAAAGTGAGTGCATTAACATTTACACACTGCAGTCATTGTCAGTGATGCTGCAGAACTGAATTTCTAACTTGAGGCCATGTTTATTTAAATGTTCTTGTTCCTTTAGACGCAAGCGTGGGGAGAAGGGAGAGGTGGTGGAGACGATCGAAGATGTCATCGTCCGTAGGCTGACCAGTGAAAGGATTGAGGAATTAAAAAGATTACAGAGAGACACACAGGAGCAGTACAGGTAAGTGGACACTTCAGGTGCATCAGCTTTTGTTATCCTCTTGATTGTGTGCATGTAGAACTGATTTCATTATTAAAAATCAGCTTTAATTTTGGTTTATCGGGATTTGGAATTCCAAAATCAAAGGGTCTGTTCAGACCTGCCACATTTGCTCCACTTTAAATGGACCAGTTTGTTTTATTTCCTGGATCTGAACCTTTTCTGCAGGTATGAATAAATATCAGCAAACTTCGGTCAGGAACTAACGGCCAGATCGGGGACTCTGGTGCGATTTGCACCAGGTGTGAATACAACTTACAATTAGAATACAAACCACCTGGTCCAAAACAAACAAGCAGACTTAAAGACTGGTGTGAATTAAGTTTGGGTGATTGGATGAATCTATCTACCATCGACGATAGAATCAGACCTTCAGTGGTTGTTTTTGGTTTATTTAGAGCATTTATTTATTTATTTTTTCTTGGACCTGCGGGGTAAGACATAGCCCACAAAAAACAAAAACTAAATCTAATTCTGTTTTTAAAGTCGTAGGGAAATCATATTTAAATGTCAAATCAACATGTATATAAATGTACTCTTTATCAGACCATATTGTCCCAAAAGTTAGAACATTTCTATGTAAAAAAACAAAAATCCTGTCTTAAAATCTGTGTTTTTTTTTTTCGTTATCTTATGCAGCAGGTTAATCAGACATCAGCCTGAACACCTAAATTATTCCAAAAACAATAAAAATTTTCTTTACCAAACCAAGCTTCTGCCGCCCTGGCGTCCTCTTCCACAACATCTTCGTCCCCGCTTTCCTCCTCTAAATAAAAAATGTATGACGGAGGAGACTCATCCACGACCTCTGACACTAAACTCTCCTCCTCTTGCATGTTTCCTCTGTCCATAGCATTCCTTCACAGTGTCGTTTCTAAGTCACCAATTTAGTGCTACTTGGTCCCAATGGAATTTCCACTTGGAACCTACTAGCACTAAGTTGCTAACTGGTTAGCAAGATGCTTCTGACAAACCGGCCACAACCATATAGCTTGCAAACCAACCGCCACAACAATCCTATCCCCTTGATAAACCACCAATCAAATTCACTTTATTCACTCGTGTAAAGTCAGGCACCACTCGGGAGTATTCCGAACTGCGACGGTTGGAACATTCGCTTCCCTAAAATTTTAATGGTGCTCACAAGCTCCTTTCAGCTGTAGCTTTTTTTCCCCGGGGCCACCGAGCTGCAGCCAAACCAGAACCGCAGAGAAGCTGTTTTTTTTAAAAGTGTGTGGTACTTATATAGAGCTTTTTCAAGTCAGGCGATGTGACCAAATCAATTTACACTACATTCAGTCATTCACCCATTCACGCACACACCCAGACACTGATGATGGCAAACTATATTGTAGCCACACCTGCCTTGGGCTCACTGACAGAAGCAAGCATCAATCCATCCATCCATTCATCTTCTCCTGCTTATATGACAGGATCGCTGTGTGACTGGTATCTATCTCTAGCAGTCTATGGGCAAAAGTCACGGTACACCCTGGGAAGGTCGCCTGTCTAACGCAGACAAAAAAAACATCATGTGACCTGGATTCGATCACTTTGCATGCACACATTTAGTCAACAAGCAGAAGCTATGGAAGAGTTTGGAACTCTCAGCACAGTTGCAAAGAAAAAAATACAAATCCCTAAAAAATGCAATGATGTTTGATTCCAGCAGGCTTAAAACTGGATTTATGCTGGAAAAAAACAGTCTGACTGTTGGGAGTTTACTGAGTTATTCTATGATCTATCAGTTTTCAATGAGGCGTTACAGCGCTGGTCTAGCTTTCTCCTAATTCTGCTTCTCTGCCAGCAGATGGCGCCACATCTGTTTGTGTCAGCTTATAGCCCCCAGTGTGAGGTTCTATTTAGGCTTCAAAAGGATGATTTAAAAACTATCCTGATGACCACTTGGTTTATATTTTGGTCTTTTTGGTAGAGGCAATAATGTGACTGTGCACATTGAAAGCTCAAAACTAACCAAACAAAGACTCTGCCTGTCGTATCTTTCCTTAAAGGTTAGAGGTGATTTGCAGTAAAATGTTTTCCTTCCTGTTCCATTCCTTGTCCTGACAGAAAACTGAAGAAGGAGGTGGATCTGATACAGTCGGGTCACATGGACTCCCAGCTCAAAGATCTGTGGGCAGAAATCACACTGTAAGGTTCTTTTCTATCTTATAAAAAATATGTCTAACTTTAATCTGAGTTATTCTGCTGTGTGTGAACAACAATAATCAAGGATTAGTTCTTCTAGAGATGTAGGATTTAACCTTAATAGTGCTAAGATAGTATTGCTATTTTTTCATGATTTTATTGGCCTTTTTTATGCGTGTACACTGGATTCTGCAGTAGCTTTTCTCTATTTTGTTTGGTTGTTTTTTGCTACCACAGAAAGAAGAAACAGGAGGAGGAGGAAGCAGAACAGAAGAGGAAAGCCACAGAGATGGCGTACCAAGGTAGGTTCACACTGCTTACTGTGAACACATGCAGATCAGATTTCCCTCAAAACGCAGAAAAGCAAAATACACCCAGGCCGGTGCTGCAAAGCTGTTCATCAGTGAGACCTGATCTGCAAAAACAAACTAGCATAAGGTTGTGTGACAATGGAAATGCCTCAGCAGTGGTTTTCTATCCTTCTAGTCATTTACAAACACTTGAAAAATAGCCTCATAATTTTGATAAACTGAGGACAAAAACAAATATTTGTCTTCATTTCACCTCTTTTTTTGTGAGAAAGTAATTGATGTGAAATGACTTTCTGACATAACAGCAGCCGTTAGATAATAACGGCCAGAGGAGCCTGAGAGCACAGAGCTCTGCCGCTCCGACAGGTTTAAAAAAGGCTAAATCTGACTAACCACGTGATGTTTTGGTGCCTGTTTCATCAATTAACTTATTTTTAAAACAAATGAAAGGTTTTAAAATGTCATTTGTAAACTCACCTTTATTTACTGCCGCTTCTGATGGAACAAATCACTGCAGGACATCTTGCTGACCATAGCTCCGCCCCTTCAACAACCCCGGAAAAAGTCATCATCAGCGTCAATGTGCATTAACACTCTACCCCAGCTTCTCTAAACATTTTGAGAGTTGAAACAAAAGAGGCTATTTGATTCAAATATATCCAACAAGATGCTAGACAATGATCTCGGGCTACCACTCTAGTGCCCACTGGCTGAAAAACCCTTTGTGGCAGTGTTGCTCTCCATTGTTTACGTTCCTGATTTCTGTCATACTGATTACATCCCCAACACTAACCCAGCGTAATGGTGTCATCAGACACTAGGCCTGGGCAATAAAATAGCAATTTAGAAAAATGCAATTTTCAAATCGCAGAGGGACTCAGTTTTACATCACAATACATTTAACAAGAGTAAGAGACTAAATTTCTCCCTTCAGCCCTTAAGATGGAGCTAATATGATTAACGTGGGCATGTCATCGCACAAAAGGGAACATGGAGTTGCAGCTAGCAGCTGCAAATGTTACAGTAAAGTCCTGGAACACTGGATTCTGGGCCAGCAGGCTTTCAAAGTCAGGAAAAAACTGAAACGCTGGAGTAAAGCATCATTATGCTTGAGCTTGGCGCGAAGAAAATCGCAATATAGATTTTTGGCAAAATCTTTCAGCCCTACCAGACACGCAGCTGCATGGGACAGAGGCCTCACCGCTTGACAGCAGGGGATCAGACACAGCTTTTTATTTTTTGCTAATGGAAAAAGAGACAGATTGTTAGCATTATTGTTTAAAACCACGCTAACCACTAATTTTAGAGGGAATGAGGCTCATCAGTACAACAAAACACCTACGTGTTACAAAGCTTGCCTGGAAAGCCGGGCACCTTTCTGAGAGCTGTGCTTGATGTTCTGGTAAATTTTTAATTGTGTCATTCCAGAGAGATCAGGTTCATGGACGTCAGTATTCCCTCCCAGTTACTGCTTGTATTTTCTTTTAAAACCTTCAGTTTATGAGCTATGACTCAAGATGTCCGCCTTTGACCTTCTGTTTCCCCCACAGCGCGCCAGGCACTGAAAAACACGCCGAAGCGCCTCACCAGTGTGACGGTCCGTTCTCCTCTGGGGTCCAGCCCCCCGACCCACGACTCTCAGGCAGACTCTGCGGTTCCCACGCCGCCCATGGACACTGAAGGCGTCCCTTCAGAGGACACCACCATCCACTCAGTTGTAAGAGCACTGTTCTTCAGCACTTATAAATTACAGAGGAAAATAGAAAACCTTTATTTTAGCAGAGACGCTGCAGTTCAAACACTGTTTTGCATCTGAACTTGTAAAAAGAACGGCCTTTCTCTGTCAGGCCCAGGGGGTCGGGGTGTTTCTGCCAGCAGCTGACCCTCCGGTGTCGGGACCAAAAGACGGAGGCCTGGCGAATCTGGTTGATGACTCGCCACAGAAGAGATTGCTGACGCAGAAAGCCACGCCGCCGCCGTCACCTCTGTTATCAGAGCTGCTGAAGAAGGGAAACCTCATATCAGCCAGCCCACGCCTGGTGAGATCAGCCTTCACATTACAAATACCAGTGATAGGCAGAGGCTAATTCCTACCCTAGCTTTTTCTTTTAGTGTGTTAAAGTTTGTTAATCCCTATAACAAATACAAAGCCTTTTACTTTCCTCCCATATCTGACATTTTCCGGGTATTTTCTGGTTTTAGGTATCCGAAGGAGACACAACCAATTTAACAAACGGTCTGCAGACTGCAGCTGTAGTGCAGAGTCACGAAGTTTTTACAGGTAAGCAAACTGAGGTGTAGCTAACACTGGAAACTAAAGAAGGGACAAGAGCATTAAATGCTCCAAGTTGATGTCACTGGGAATCCCCAGCAGTCGCTTCCCTCAAAGCAGCGCATCTTTGGGATTTTCCATTAATGTTCCCGCTGGCTTGAAGTAGAGAGCCGTTTATTGAGAGCTTTCATTCAAAATTAAATACATTAATTGTCAATTAATATTCTGTTAAAGAAATTAATAAATATCCCCATGAAAAAAGATAAATATGCTAAAATAATTTTATTAATTTATTTTCTAATTAATTACATAATTTATTTATGTATTTCATAATAGCTTTTTGTGACACTTTTATTTTGTAAATCTACTTTAGATATTAAGTGACTTTTTTTAACATTTTCATTTTAAGCTCTTTATGTTTTTAACTTCTCATATTCAAATAAGGAGGCGGGGTTTTATCTGTCGGGCCGCGCTGGTTAGGATTGGCTGAGTGAATTTGATTTGAAGTACTCCAATCATTTTGACCAATCAAATCAAATTATTTCCTCTTAATCAGCTCTGTTTGGTTCTGTCACTACCCGATCCGTACCATCAGCTTAATTGTGCATTTGCAAGCAGATATTCATCCAGGTTGCCATAAATAATGTTCTTATGGTACTAAAAGTACATATTTCTATCCTTAAATCACCAAAGAATTTTTATCTACATATTTATAAAAATAATTAATGGCTTTTTCGAGCCACAAAATATCTTCGCAAAATAGTAATACTGAACTTCTTGAAATGTTAAAAATGTTGTAATTTGCATTTATTATAATTCTGTGTATTTAATTTCCCTCTCTGATCAATAAAGTATTTTAATTGGACTGATGTGCGCCAGCCAGGCAGCATTATGTCCCACAGAGAGAACCAAATCCAACATCTCTGAACTGAATTTATACCTAGAATAAATACATACCAGCTGGTCCAGTTGGATCGACTGATTCTGCAGCTTTCCTTTCTCCTTTATCAGTTTCCTCCACACTCTCCTCTTTCTTCTCTTTGACTCTGAAATCCTCTCATCTTCCCCACTTATGCTAACATTATTTTCCTCCTCTTCACATTTTATTTATCACATGAACAAAGATCCCTTTAATTTGATGGTTATTAGGGTATAACGATATTCTTCCTCCAGTTACAGGATAAAAATGATAACAAATGTAACACAAGTCTAAAAGGAATCAGAAAGAAAACCTCAAATTAAGGAGTTATAACTTGGTACTTTATGTACACAATCCTTCTCCACTTGTCTTTAAAGTCAAGCTTAACAAAATAAAACAGCTCATTCAGATCCCTTTTCATACCACAATTTATTTTCTCAAGAGGGTGCACAAAAGAATTAGCCTGACGTAGTCCGACTCAATTCTAGTCAGAATATGAGTCTGATACTGCTCCATAGAGCTGTGATTATGGGGCGTGTTTCGAACGAACCAGGAAAAAAAATGCCTCTGCACTCAATTGGATAGACCTACAACCAATAAGAGCAACGGAGTGCGTGACGTATCTTAAGCGAGGCATAGTTGTTGTCAACAAAAATCAAAGCGTGCAGTTTCACGCCTAGAATAAGAAGATGAGACTTGATCGCGTTTCTCTGTTCCTCTTTTAAAATTAATTTGCTGTCGATATCTTCTAGAACAGACCTAATAGCAGAATCTACTCACCCAAACTCTCCAGCGGCAGCCATTATTGTTGTCACCCAAGCGCGCTTTGGTCACGTGGTTGATAACGTTACTCTTGATCATCTGTCCATCATCGTATAAAGCCCGCCCTGACAATTTGATTGGATCGCCTGACAGTGGGCTTTAATACTCGCGCTACTATGGAGCAGAGCCAGACCGAACTTCCCCGAACTCAAACCTTGTCGGCGGGACTAAGTTCGGACTGGCACCCAGGCTACAAAAGAATATGACTTGTGTGGGAGTAGCATTAGCAACATTAGCAGTTAGCCATGGTTTGTTTCCCTGTCTGTTACACAGTAGGTAGAAAGTTACTCAAGCAGCAACACCTTACGATCCCCAGCTGAGTCCCTGATTGTTGGAATCGCCCCTTTTGCTGTAATACAGACAGTAGTAGTGATAGCGAGGCGGGCTAATGCTAGCATCCTTTCAGGAGTGATGGAAGTATACAGGACGACCCAAATCATGCTGCATGGAGAACGAGCTCTAGTGGGATTTCCTGTTTTGAACAAAGAACCCAAACAAAAATAAAATGAGTCACTTTTACACTTTTCCCAACTCCAACACACACATTTAAACAGGAAAAAGTCTGCACAATGACTCCTCTAAATATTCAAACTAGAGAATAATAATGTGCAGCAAATGGAGCGAGCTGCAACACTCGCAACGGCTGCTCGCAACACATTGGATAAATATATTACAGTCATTCCAGTAAGATGCTCCTTTCTGTTTGTTTATTTTTCCACGGTGTTCTGACCAGGGGCCTGTTTCAATAAGGAAGTTCAACCAACTCTGAGTTAAAACTTGAACTCTGAGTTGACTTATCCTGAGATTGGAAACTCTGAGTTTTGGGTTTCAGAACAGCTGAAATGAGTTAGTTCATCAACTCTAAATTGACTGACTCTGAGTTAAGCGCGTGCACCACAACTATAAAAAGCCATTATCAATGGAGCACAGATATTACAAACCATGGCAACAGGGTCAGACAAAAAAAGGTGTGCATATTTCTCACCAGCAGAACTGGATGTGCTTATGCAAGCATATGCAGAATTTGAACATGTATTTAAAAAAAAAAGCAACACGGCTGCAGCGGCGAAGGAGAGAGAGTTAGCTTGGGTGAAAATAGCTGCTCGAGTCAATGCGTAAGTTTACATTTTAATTACTTTTATACAGTGTTGGGTGTAATGAATTAAGTTACTTAAGTCATATAAATACTGTAATTAAATTAAAGACTATAAAACAATAGTGGATTTAATATCAAATTTTAAAAGGTATATTTTGATTTGAACTTTCTCCCTCTAGTTACACACTTTGGTCAATTTAAGATTAATTCATGCAATTGAATATTGTTTATTTGAAAGCATTAGAAGTGCAGTTTCTTGTCTCTCCTTGTATTGTTGAAGTGGTTGATGTTGATTTGGGATTTAGAAAGTAATTAATAAGTAAGTAAAACAAATTAGTAAGTAGACCAATACTTTCTGGAGACAGTAATTATTACATTAATCTAATTAGACTTGTTGAAGATAAAATTTGTAGTTAGTAATTAAGAACTATTTTAGAGTAACCTACCCAACTGTTATAATATCAGAGGTGAAACTGGAAGAACAGTATTTTATTAAACCTAATTTAGTTTTCATGGATAGGTGCAATCCTGCAGGCATCAAAAGAACATGGCAGCAGCTGAAAATGAAATATAAAAACATACTTCAAGCAGGTAAGCCTTGAGCACATCATGGGAGTAGAGTAGCTACCTGGCTTTACAAACAGGATCATCCATAAAAGGACATGCCATTTCATTCCCTTTGATGCGCTCTACGTGACTGAAATGTGTGCAATGAATACTGTATGTCCCCAAAGAATCAATGAGGTGTTTAAACACCACTTCCTCTTTAAAAAAGGGGAGGAGACCAAAATAAACTCTGGATTTTCTGAAGAAAACCTGCTCCCGACCAGGTTAGGTTCACAGAGTAAATTGCCATGGTAACTGACTCTGAGTTTAAGTTACCTCTCTTTCAGAAACGGGCTTGACTTACTCTGCTTTCTCAGGTTTAACTTACCTCCCTTTCTGAAACAGAAAACCCAGAGTTTCCCTCATTTCAGGGTTAACAAACTCAGAGTTTTCACTTAACCTCCTTTCTGAAACAGGCCCCAGATTGGGCAGTCACTCTGATCAGAAATTATTTACCCGCTTTATCCTCAGCACTGGTTTTGTACAGGAAGATCAGAGGTGTTACACAGCCTCCATTTCCTGTGTAAATAATCACCCATTGAACAATGTTGTTTAATAAGTTATAAGATAATAACATAACTTTATAACCTGAGCTAATCCTTTGAAGTCATAGGGAAATGATATTTAAATGTCAAATCATTCTGGCTTAAACATGTATATAAATGTACTCACACGATATTGTACCAAAATTTAGAAAATTTCTGCTTTAAAAAAAATCCTGTCTTAAAATCTGTGGGTTTTTTTTCATTATCTTATTCAGACCAGTTATTATTCGTCAGCTTGTACGCCTAAATTCGGCCAATCATATATCAACGGTCATCTGTCAATCACATTTGTTCGGTCATAGCATCTTGATTCATATGTTGCAGCTAATATACGCAACGGTTGAAATAAGAATAATTTCCTATCCCAGTGAGTCAGTGTTCACGGGATGGACGTCTGTGTCTTCAGCAGGCGTAGAGCTAACAGAGCTGGCAGCGTTGCGAGGCAAGGGCTCACACATGTACGGCTGTAAGCCTTCTACACCAAACCAAACTTCTGCCGCCCTGGCGTCCTCTTCCACAACATCTTCATCCCGTTTTCCTCCTCTAAATAAAAAATGGATGATGTAGGAGACTCATCCACGACCTGCGACACTAAACTCTCCTCCTCTTGCATGTTTCCACTGTCCATAGCGTTCCTTGACAGCGTCGTTTCTAAGTCACCAATTTAGTGCTACTTGGTCCCAATGGAATTTCCCATTGGGAACCTACTAGCACTAAGTTGCTAACTGGTTAGCAAGATGCTTTTGATAAATCGGCCACAGTCAAACTTGCTTGCGAATTTTCCGCCACAATAAACCCGCCCTCGTTATAAATGAACAATTACATTCACTTTATTCACTCATGCAAAGTCGTGCATCATTCGGCAGAATTCGGAAATGCAACGGTTGGAACAGCCGTTTCCCTACGGCTTTAAGGTACTTCATAAATCAAGTGGGTTAAGTTGGAAATGAAAGAGGAAGTTTAAATAAATGGAGAACTAGGATGTGACTGTATGTGGAGCGAAGCTGACCTTCTCATGTGGGTTTGCAGAGGGTGATGCTGAAGCTGCGGTGAAGGCAGAACTCGGTGAGGAGACGGGGCTGGCTGAAGAGGATCTTGTAGCTGTTTCCTACATGGGAGATGAGCTGGACCTGGAGACTGTGGGCGACATCATTGCCATCATAGAGGAGAAGGTATTTTATTTTTGTTCATGACCTTGATTAGGGCTGGGCGATAATTCAATAACGATATATATCGATCGATAGATGTGTGGCGCAATAGAAAAAAAGAGGGTCGATAAAAGTTCGATAAAAATTTATTTATGTATTTGTTATATTTATTTTGGTCACTTTTCTGGTCACTTTAGTTTATTCTTTGTCAGTATTTAATAACATAACTCAGGTATTTTAAGTTATTTTTCCTTAAAACAATTCTGTTATGGTTAAGAAAGTTGTTTAAATAAAGATTTAATTGGAAGTCTGTGTTTGTATTTCATTATTAAAATTAAATCATTTAGCAATATTATAAAAAGTCCAGGCAGAGCTGCACATAAAATATGGTTTCAAATCTTTTCAATAATTATCGATATCGATCAATATGCATTTTTTTTTTATCGATAAGCTTTTTTTCTATATCGCCCAGCCCTAACCTTGACGCTGAATGTTAAAGCAGTGGTTCATCTCAAACGAAGGGTTTGGTTGTTGTTTGCTTTTAATGTGATCTTTGATCAGTGAGTCCTGTTGGAGCTTCATCATTTACTTTCATTTACTTACCTGTGTGGACATATTTTTATTTTATTTTTTCCTAAAACACTGTATATTTCTATGTTTGTCTCTAAATAGAAGTCAAGAGGGACTATAAAATGATAGAGATCCTTACAGTTGATTTCATACTACTTAGTTTCCACCACCATAACCACAGATTCACTGTATTTTATTGGGAGTTTATGACATAGAGAGGTTAGAAGAGGAATTTTCAATGTCTCTGAGGAGAGGAATTGATTTGAATTTAGTCTGACTGATTCCATCACTTATAGCGTCACCTTTCACTGCAGCTACAGACATAAATCTGTTGTCTTGCGGCTTTGCATTTCCAGAGAACGGCTATTTTAGTCACTTCTTTGAAAACTAGCTTTAGCTCAAATGCACAGCTAACAGTTAATGAGCACATATTCTGCGTCGGAGTAAGATTTTTACTTTCACTAGGCCCTGTTAATGAATAAATATGCTTTGGCCTTAACTATTTATTTTATTTTATTTCTGTAGTTTTCACATTAACTTTACAGAACTTAATATAAATGCGAAACATTAGAGTCATCAAGCCGGGGCTACAAATAAACATCATTTCAGCTAAACTAAAACCTCCTTTAACATAGTTAACTGTTGGTCTGATCATCAAAGATATTTGGAATATGTGATTAAAATAAAACAAGGTAATCATTTCAGAAAAAGAAGAAAAAACTAAAATATTTTTTACAATTTAGCTCCTTGGTGTGTTTAAGAAAAAGTCGCTTTCCATGTCATGAGTTTCTTTTATTATTCCTATCCAGTCTTCAGTAGTTGATGTCTTTTTACTACATTCTAGCAATATTTGGAATAAATATACATCTTTCTTTTTAATTCACATGGTAGATTGGCCAAGTAAATTACACTGAAATCAAGTGGTAGTTGAACCTGTAGTTGATTTTATTTATGGCTATCAGAGTAATGGGCACCTAACATGTCTGCGTCCCTTTTTAAGCTATATTGTTTCTTCTTCCTGTTGGTTTATCTCATGAAATGTTTCTGTTTGCAATGGGGCGACATGTTAAAACCTTCTTAATACTGTAGCGTGTCGCTGCTTTTTCCAAGTGATTCATCCTGTTTTCTGTCCCTCCCTCCAGGTGGACGACTCCGTTGAGGCTTTAGACGCAGCTGCCGTGGAGGCGGCTCTATCTCTCTGCGAGGAAGCGGTTTCCGAAGGCCACACCCTCCCCGGGCCGTGGGAGACCCAGGAGCTGAAGCCTTCAGAACCCCCCGTCCAGCAGGAGCATCAGGATGTTCCCAGCATGCTGACCCCGTCCTCCAGCAGCAATCAGGAGACACAGAACCAGCCGGACGTTAAAAGAGAAGAACAGTTCAAGGGGAGCGGGGAAGGCGCCGAGGTGGCGGGAAGCGACGTCACCTCCTCGGTCGCTTCCGACGACGGCGCGGCTGGGTGTGAAGTGGCAGAGGAGGGGGCTGCAGTGAAGGAGGCTGCAGACGCTGCGGTGAAGAGTGAAGGAGAGGACTGGAGCCAGACTGAGGCCAACCCTCCATGTCTCGGTGGGGGGGGGACACACACCTGCTCATTCATGCACAGAAATAATCCTTATTTTGTCTCTAATTCTTTCTATTCTTGTTCAGACTCAGAGGACAGTTCTGTGTCAGGGAAAGAGTCCAAGGTAACCAGGAAGAAACCGACACCTGCTGGACAGCCATTCATCATGGAGGAAAGTTTGACTCCCTTTGCTTTCTGTCAACTTCAGGAGGTGAAGGAAGAGGAGGGGGGCAGTGAGGCTGACCCCGATGAAGGGATGGAGCTGAAGGAGGACTGCGGGGAGGGGGACGGTCCCTACCTGTCTGAGGTGGAGCGGGCCGCCAGCGAGAGCGAAGACGGCTACGGTCCGCCCTCCCAGCGCTACACCGTGGATTCACTGGCCAGCAGCCCGGCCTCCTCCTCCCAGCTGTAGGTTCCTGGTTTAATTTAAAATAATTTTAAATTATGTTTGATGTTTAAAGCAGCTTTATGCTTTTTTAGATTAAACTAACTGCTGCAAACACAGTGAACCACATGGCCTCTCTCTCTAATCTTCTCTTCCATGTGAATCAGCTCCACATGTGGAGAGGACCAGGAGGCCGTCCAGGCGCAGAAGATCTGGAAGAAAGCCATCATGCTTGTGTGGAGAGCTGCAGCCAATCACAGGTGCTGCTTCTTGGAAAGCATAAAAACATAATCTCTCTTCGCTGCTCATCATACGCCTCCGTTATCTCCCAGATAGTAAGATTATTCAATCCCTATTTCTAAAATATTCCCACAATCACAGGTACGCCAGCGTCTTCCTGCAGCCTGTGTCAGACGATATCGCCCCCGGTTACCACAGCATTGTGCACAGGTAAGAAAACACAAACGCACACATTGTAACATGCAGTGTTTAAAAAAAAACAAGCTTAAGAATATACTTATGCAGTTTGCCACAATTAGAAACAACAAATATGTGGCTGGAGACATTCTGCTTAGATGAGACCAATTTTAAGCTTTCTATCCTTCAATAATTTGGTTGGAAGAGGAAAACTAGCACTAGACGCCATCCTGTATGCAACATCCCAACATTGGGCATTGTGCATCATGTGTGGATGCTTTTCTTCGGCACGGAGGAGGAAGATAAACAGGACTTAAATGCAAAGCAATGGAGAAAGAAACCTGTTAGAGGATGACCAGGGTTCACCTTCCAGCAGTGCAGCTAACCTCAGTAATCAGTCGGCCTCATTGGAAGGTGCTGTACATTAGAAAATGAAAAGTATACTGTTACAGCATAAAGGCGACTTAAATATATTAAATAATTAAAATAAGATAAGATAAGATAAAAAAAAAATATTGAGAAAGGAAAGTTGGACTGAAAGCGAATAAGCTTTAGAAAGTTCAGTCAAAGGCTGCTCTAAAGAAGTAATTCAATTAAAAGCTATTTGAGGTTTCAGTGATTTTAGTTTTCTGGGAGTTTATTCCATTTAGTGAATCATAGGAACTAAAAGCTGCTTCTCCATGTTTAGTTCTAGGTTTGCAAAGTAGATTTTATCCACAAAATCTAATTATTGATGGTCTGGCTGTTGATCCACTGACAGCAAGTATCTAATGTAGTTTGGAGCTAAGCCTTTGAGGGATTAATAGACCAACATACGTGTTTTAAAGTTTATTCTCTGGAATACGTGGAGCCAGTGGAAGGACTTTAGAACTGGGCTGATGTGTTCTACTTTTGGCTCTAGTGAGGATGCAGGCAGCAGCATTCTGGATCAACTGCAGCTGTGTGGTCCACTTTAAGGCAGAGCTGTGAAAAACACTGCTGCTCTGCTAAAGATGAACAAAGCAGGAATTAGTTTTCCGAGGTCCTGCTGAGACATTGGTCCTCCATCCTGAAGATGTTCCTCAGGTGATGGAGGAACTTTATGAGCCTTTGAAGATTCAGGTCTGAGTTCATCACTACACCCAGATTTGATGCCTGATTGCTGCTTTCTAACTGGATTAACTGGAGCTCTGTGCTAACTTTTAAACTGACTTAGTAAAAAAAAAAAACATTGCTTTACTCCTGTTTTGATTCACCTGAAGAACATTCTGTCTCATCCATGCGTTGATTTCTTCTCTGAATTAACCCAGAGCTGGAATGAGTTCATAGTGACGTGGAGACACAGTGATGTACAGCTGGGTGTCGTCAGCATAGTGACGCTGACTTACGTTATTCCTTATTAAGATCTGAGTTAGGGAGAGCATGTAGATATCAGCTAGGAGGGGCCCTAAGATGGATCCTTGGGGAACGCCATGGGGGATTTTTGTGGCCCCGATGCAAACGTGCTTCAAGTAGGATTTAATCCAGTTCAGTTTAGCGCCAGAAAGGCTGAGCCAGTTTTACAGGCTAATAAAATGTAGTTAGATGCACTAATCAGATATAATATTCAGGGTTCCCACGGGTCCTTAAAAAGTCTTAAAAGGCATTGAATTCCTCAAAATAAAACTATGGCCTTAATTGGTATTAAAATGTCTTAAATCAGTCTTTTGTAGGTCTTATTTTTTAAAACATCATAAATAGGATTTTTTTTTTACTATTTATTTTTATAATTTAAATGAAACATTAAAATTGAAAACATTTTTTTTTATAAAAAAAAAATAAAAAAAAATAACAGCTCGCCATTACTGGTTCTGTCCTGATAGCGGAACCAATTAAAGTGTTGTTGCAGCCGGGACATTTGGGAGATGCGCCATTTACTTTTTGTCTGGAAAATATGAGCAAGTGTAAATGTAACCAAAATTGGTTATCCAGCCAAGAGTTTTCTCCATGGCTAAAACCAGAGAAAAAAAACCAAGCTCAGAACGATGGGAATTAAGGCAGTGGAGTCGCACATGCGAAACACCAAACACAAAGCGTCAAAATGGAGTTACAGAGAAACAGCCGGTATTTCTCAGTTTTGTTCCACCCTTGTCTCTGCAGCGCCTCCACTTATCACCAAATCAAACATACTAAGAAAACGATACAAAGAAAAATAGCTGCAAAAAACGCTTAGCACTGGTTATGTTGTGACTTTAAAACTGATTTGTTTTGTTCCCTTCTAAAACAAAGTTTGTGAATTCAGTTAAATAGTTGTTAAAATATATCTGTCATTGGTGTGTTTTTAGCTTTCTTCCTGTATGGGAAGCTTTTCAAAATTTGAAACATTAGTGCAGTGGTTTATGTTAAAATAAACCTTTGGGTTAAGTTGTCGCAAGCAGGCTTTTCTTGTGAATTTGGTCTTAAATTTTTATTTCAAGTGGCATTAAAAAGTCTTGAATTTAACTTTCCTTATGCTGTAGGAACCCTTATATTATTGGCATTGTTCCAGAAAATCCTGAATCACTGTTAAGCCAGTTCACCTAAATTGTGCTAAAATACCAAGGAACTTTGTACTCAGATGAGATGGGTAGCTTAAGAGAAAAATAAATAAACATTTATGATCCCTAGTTTACATGACTCAAAATTCTATAATTAGGATTAAAAACACAAAAAAGTAAGTGGAATTGGAAGGTCTACATTTTTTAAACCATTAAAGTCAAAATTTGTTTTGTTTGGACTTATTTGTCTGATCTTATACTGATTCGAAGTTACCTTTTACTATATAAATGTGTACAATTATACAAAAAATAATATATATATATATATATATATATATATATATATATATATATATATATATATATATAGCAAACAGAGCTCTTGTGTCTGAAAGATATCACACTGAAAAAAAAATAGAGGTTGACAGAACTTAAATTTTCTAGGCAACGTGATGCATTTGGTTTTTTGAGTTTTCCTTACTTAAATTTACTGTGGTTGAGTTTACAAAGATTTTTGAGTTCTGCCAACTTAGGTTTTTGGAGTGTTACATAGAAATTTTGAGTTCTACCAACTTAGGTTTTTGAGTTTCACCCTTAAGTTCTGAGTTCTATCAACTTTGTTTTATGAGTTTGACATATAGATTTTGAGTTCTACAAACTCAGATTTTGTAGTGTTATCTGCAAGTTGAGTTCTATCAACTCAGTTTTTTTAGTCCAACCAATCGTCTTCACTACCAATCATTCAACACACAAAAAATTATGTTAATACAACATTTTTATTGCTTGAAGTCAAACATTGTATCAATAGATACAGTATAAAACCATGTTCAAGAACATAATCTTAACTGCACAGATCAAAGTAACCTGACACTGGACCAGAATGTTCTAGATTCGTAAGAAGGAGTGATGATGAGGGAAAAAACAGTAAGACACCGATTTAGTAAGAGGAAAACACACAGGTAATTTTTTGTGAAGTAAGTGTATTAACATATATGAAAAAATAACAGTTTTACAAATTTGGACGGCCTTCAGTTTGATTTTTTCAATTGTAGTCTCTTTAAATTGGGTGCACCCTTTAAAAAAAATAAAATGAAATAAAATGTCTTGTTTCCCAACGGAAAAAGAAAAAGGTTTTCCCTTTTTATCTCTGAGTTTTTCTTTTTAGTCCTACCACTCCGACAGGACGATGAATGCAAGAAAAGAAAGTCCTCTTCAGTCCAAATCCTCTTCTTCAGTCCAAATCCAGATGTTCGCACGGTTGGCTCACCATCTCCATTTAAGGAGAGAATCCAGAATCCAGGGTATCCAAAAACCCTGCCTGCATAGCACAACAGGGCTTAGTTAAATCCATTCACTTCTTGTTCTTAACTGTACAGTTTATATCTCTCCAAGTATGATAAATTTCAGTGTGTAATGTAACTTTTCTAACTCATTACGAATTAACTGCTGCATTACAGGGTTAACATATAAAATGTTAATGTCACTGTTTTTCTTTTAAAGCAAATAAAATCATGAAAGCAAAAAATCCACATGTAAATAATTATAAAACCACTTACAGTTAAACAGTAAATATCCACATCGGATTAAGAAAGTAAAATAATGTAGTCTTGTAATATTCTGTGCCTGAGTGCAACAACACTGCACTACATAAAACAGTTTAGAAATTTCATAAGTTATTACACTCAACTTAATGTCTCTTTTCATTTGTACAATGAAAATAACAGGCACTCTTTTCTCTAGCATAAACACTCACCCACACATGCGCGACATAAACACGCACGCGCACACGCGCACTATAAACACGCACGCGCACGCGCGCGGCTTTTCCTTTCATCAGAACGTGAAAAACATGTGAACTCATGCTTCAACTCGGTGGCAATACACCACAAGGGAATATTAACTCACGGAGCTAACCGCTAACTGTCTGTACTTTGCAGCACTCACCGGGAAAAGAAAAGATTCAGAAAACTGGTAAGGTCCCAGGGTCGTTCCTCCGTGGTTCTCCAGATGCATAAAAGGACAATGTCCGCCAGTCTTCTCAAACGCGAGGGAAAAAGGCTGTGCACTTGAAGAAAGGGATAGGAAACCCCGTACCGTAGTGGGCGTGTCCATGAACATAAGCAGTGCGCATGCCCATGAGTTTACAGTTGAGGGAACTCAAAAAATCTTGCATAGGCGATTTAAAACTCCTTGTTAAACCAACTTCTGAGAATTTGAGTTGGGCAAACATGTATTTATTTGTTAGATGTCAAATTTATATTTCTGAGTTGGATTACAATACAATTGTGTGTTAGAACAACAATTGCCATTTACTTTTTTAACAGTGCAGGATCAGAGGTGGAAATGTGGATGTGTGCATCCCTGGTTTTGATGGAGGTTTTTCATTTATTAGAATGTCTTAGTCAAAGGCCGTACATACATCCAATTGAGAATCTACAGGAAAGGATATTTTACAAAAAAATAATAAAAGATGGAGGAAAAAAATCCAATCTTTAGACATGCCAATGTGTTAGAGCCATACGTCAAAAAGGCTGCAACCAAAGCTGGTTCTTCATTACCTTGTAAGCAAGATGAAATGTCGTGAGATTGGTGAATTCAAAACCTATTGAAAAAGCAGATAAAGCCAGGAGCCAGCAGAGGCATTTGTCTGGATAGAGAAATGTTTCAGACCAATGAAATGCGGTAATGTGTATGACGTTGATGCTTCAACCAACCAAAGGCTAAAGGCTGGAGCAAAACAAACATGGCTGTGCCTGTTTCAGCTGGAATACTCTCCATTTATTTTTGAAAAACAAGCAAAAGCACATGTTCATTGCCTTCATGGAACAGAAAGATGTTTGTATGTTCCTCCCAAACAGATTTGGTTGGAGTTTAATCCATCGGTTAACTCCATGAAAAAAAATCAAGAATGTGATACAGCTCAGATTCAATTCAATTCAGTTTATTTATATAGCGCCAATTCACAACAAGTCATCTCAACACTTCACAATTCAACCAGATCATACAGTCGGATTGATTCAAAGTTTTCTGTCTAAGGAAAACCAGTTGATTGCATCAACACATCGACTCAAACGAAACTAAGCATGCTTGTAACGACAGTGGAGAGAAAAAAACTCCCTTTTAGCATGAAGAAACCTCCAGCAGAACCAGGCTCAGTGTGAGCGGCCATCTGCTGAGGCCGACTGGAGTTCAAGGAGACAGAAGCAGAGATAGATAAAGAAACAGATACAAAAGGCATCTGCCAACCAGCTCCACAGGCGGCCCCATACAGGAAACAACCAATCAGGCAGACAAGCTCTGAGCTAGCTCGCATGTCAGAGGATGGAGATAGCACATCCAGTTAGTCACAGCCAGAGAAACAGGACTACACTGGAAAACAGGCAGATCTTGAACATCTATAAACAAAGATGTTGATGGCAGCAACACAGCTGATATTTCTCTCCGCGATGGAGTCACGGCCAAACAGGAACAGACCAGATGAAGCTACTAGATGCTGCTTTTGATTGGCTAAACACCTGACATGGGAGGCAGGTGCCCAATCAGCTACTGGAGGATTTCCAAATCGATGTGTGTAGAATTCAGAATGACTTAAATGTATCAATCTGGCTCATGCCAGGTTAGGTTTTTAACGTTTTCGTTTTTCAGACATATTTGAAACCTTGAATTTAACCTGTGTTTTATTAGTCACCTTAAATCCCACTGAAATCCCACAAAGTTTCTTTTATTTTATCCTATATTTTCATGAATGATCATGTATAGTGTTGCATAAATACATCTGGTTCTAAAGGTGGTCCTTTCTGCCTGCTACAGACCCATGGACCTGTCAGCCATCAAGAAGAACATTGAGTCCGGCGTGATCCGCACCACAGCTGAGTTCCAGCGAGATATCATGTTGATGTTCCAGAACGCCATCATGTACAACTCCTCAGACCACGACGTCTACCACATGGCGCTGGAGATGCAGCGAGACGTCCTGGAGCACGTCCAGCAGTTCCTGGCCACCCAGCTCATCATGCAGACCTCGGAGAGCGCCATCTCTGCTAAGAGCCTCCGCGGCAGGGAGGGAAACCGGAAACCAGGGGAGGCGGCTGAGAAGGTGGGGGTCATGACTGTACGCGTATAAAGTTATTAAATGTCTGATCAATAAAGGTGAAAACCTTTCTATTTTAGTGGATCTGCATGCTTCATGAAACACACATTTGTAGCTGTCGCCTGTTTGTCTCATTGGCAAAATAATTACCGTAAAAAAAAACGCTTCCTCCCATCTGTGGGTAAAACTTGAGGGGAAGCCGATCAGAGGGAGAGTTTACCTCCTCTGACGAGCAGGAAGGGGTTTTAATTTAAATGTAAAACATCACTTATGAGCGATTTTCTGGTTGTTCTTTGCTCCAGACAAAGATCAAATGTTCCATTAAGTTTCTGTATACCGGTCTCATATTTCTGAGCATGACGCTGTGACTCATGAAGAGACTTTTACCTTTAGTATCAGTAAAATACATTTAAAGCACTTTTAAAGCTAATAGTATATTTCTGTAAAAAGTATTAGCTGAAATATTGCTTGTTGCTTTCCTGGACCAACAGCATCTTTTATTTTTTTCTTTTGTGAGACAGATTCAGTGTAAATAATTATCTTCAGTCTCTGGGTAAGTCCTTATGACACAACCGGGACATGTGAAAGAAATCCTGACCAAGATGAGGGTAGAAAAAAACCAACCCTCAGCATCAGTGAAAACTGACTCTATGTTGATCACTATGTTGATCATGCTGGTGCAGTAATAGTCCTTATATTTTATGGAGTTGATCTATGATGACCGATCTGTGCTTCTTTCATCATCCACCTCTATTTATTCTAATAGTACACCCAGTGGTGGTTGTTGCATGGATGGCGCCCTGGGCGAGCCGCCTTCATTCTGCCCAGCAACGCAACCAAACAGACGCCCACTCCCCTGTTCCAACCTTTCTGCTAAAAAAAGATATATTTTTTATAGATACATACAGATTATATACAGCTAAAAATATTGCTCCAATATCTATAATCACTAATTGATTAAACATTTTTTATAGAGATCCTCCTTTTTTAAGCTTTTCTGATCACTATAGGTGATCACACCTGATACGACTTTACGCAAGGTGGCTACGTAGGTTCGACTGAGATAGACCCCACGGCTATTTTAGACGGTCTACGCAGCAATTCAGCTGTAATTTTATGGGTCACAGGAAGAGAGATGCAGGTCTTGGAGTTGCACAGAGCATACATAGCAAGCAGGACACTTTTGCAAAAAGAATCAGTAATACATAAAAAATAGAACACTTTACCCAGGATAGGAGTTCAGGAGGGCAGAGAACAGATAAAGATAGCTCAGTTTATCACTCTCCTTGAAAAAGAAGAAAAACTTTAGGAGGACAAAGTAAACCTAAAATTGGGATCGTCTTTGAACCTCACAAAAAGCCCCCGGAAATAACGAGAGCAGACAGAGCAGCTAAGCACGGCGTATCTCTCTCGCCTTTTTATGAAAAAATTAAAGAAAACTTGGATAAAATTCCCAAATCTCTCTCTGAGAATCACCTCTCTGTTCAGTCAACATATAACCCTCCCCACTGCGTTTATTGCCGCGTTTTTCTTTTCTGTAGACGTAGATCGCATGTTTTTAATATAGACGAATAAGCATTCTCTGTCTGTTCTGGTTAGAGATGCTGCACAGACTCGTTAAATGGGGCTTTGCTTCATAGAATGAGGCAGTGTTTTTTTTTTTATATAACTTTTCATAATGTGTCCAAGTCAAATGTGGGAAATAGTTTTAATTTGTGTTTAGCACAGAGACATAAGTGAAAAGAGCGCTCACCCTGCCTTGTCAGAGCCTCTCTATATGTAGCCAGTGTGACATGGAAAAAAATCAGATCGGAGAATAAAAAGTGGTACGCAACCTTTACTCTCCTTTGCTTTTACTGAAGGAGTCAGACAAATACTAAATACAGCTTTTATGTTTCCATAGGTTGTAAAATGTGGTGATTTAGAAACATGGCAGTTTTTAGAGGCCGTTATTTAATAATCTTCAGAGCGAGGGAGTGGGGGGGGGGAATGGTTTCAGTCTTCAGAGGAAGGAATTGGAAGAAAAGAGAGAAGCACTGATCTGAGCTCATTCTAAGTCCAGAAAAGCATTTACATATACTTTGAATATACTGTGTTTTACATACGGAATAAGAGTTTCATTACTCTTATTCCTAACTCTTATCTGTGGTGTTTTGGGAGCGTCTTTTAGTCGGAGCAAAGCAGCTGGGTTCTATAAAAAGCTGCAGGTTTAATCCCCACAGACTCCCACTCTGGGTCCCTGAGCATGACCCCTAATATTCGCTCTCCGCTCCGTCTGGGCGAAGGGTTAAATGCAGAACACTGGTTATTTTGGAATATTTAATTGCAATGACATATAACCATTATTATTTAATATTAAAGATAAACATTTGATTTAAAATCAGAAAATAATTAAGGCGCTTGATTAAGCAACTAACAGGGGGTAGATAAAAAGGGCTTTTTGTTTGGTTGTAGTTTTTCTAAGCTCTCTATCATGCCGCCCTGGGCAGAATGCTATAACCCCCCGGTGCAGATCTTTCTTTTTCCCCCTCTACATGCAGACTGAGCAGAAAGTGAAAGCTTAGCAGCAACATGTTGTTTTTCCTTCCTGATGCACATCGCCGTCCCACATGCTGCACCAGAACCAGCTGATCCCAGTCCTGCATGTTTAGCTGCTCATCTTCCCTCCATCAGTCTGACTGCATGCTGGTGTAACTGCAAAATGAAACTTTTTTTATGATGATCTCATGCATGTTAATCTGTTATAAATACAGAGGTCTGTCATTAGGGTCCCTTCTGCTCTTCTCTTAAAGTTTGGAGCTTTATTGGTTAGAAATCTGGCTGTGTTCTGCTTGTCTCTTCTGTTTGGAAATATCAAATCTAAACGTGTCCACGTTTCCCTGATGTTTTGTGGGTGTCTGTGTTCGTCATCTGATGAGGTCCAGTAACCTCCTTCCTCGGCGTCTCGTTTGATTCTGACTCTAATGAAACTTGCTCTCTCACACTCGTGTGTCTTTGCTTTCTCTTTTTTTTCCCTCCGATGTTTGTCCTTCTACAGGACAGTGTCCCAATGGCCTCTCCTGCTTTCCTTCTCTCTCTCTTTGTAAGTATTCAGGTTCTTCCCTCAGATCTCACCAGAACCAGGTCTAAGCCCAATGATCACTCACTCTGTCTGTGTCTCTTTTCTTCTTCTGCTGACATTAAGGCTACGTAAACAGACGGAAGCGCTTCAGCTTCTTCATCCAGTCCCTGAAATGTTTCCCATTTTTGTCAGGTTATAACTAAAAACGTTTTATTTGGATTCTTTGTGACAGAGCAGCACATGGTGCATAGTAGTAAACCAGTTCTGGATGCATCATTCTTAAAGCTTTAGCAAGGAGTCTTCTTTGTCTCCACCAGATTTTCTCAAAGAAAGAGGAAAATCGTTCCAGATTCTTCTTTGCAAAACAGCTAAAGCTGAGTTAGATTGGATACGTCTGAGATGTGGACTTTGACTAGGCCACTCTAACATGTTTCTGCTGCTGGATAGTCAACCTCCCAGCATTGGATTTGCATGGCTCTAACAAGCTTTCCACCTGAATTAGTTTTTATTCATTCCCCCAGGGGTTCCCAAAGTAATGTGACGGGACCCCCTGGGGGGTCGCATGACACAGAGCAGGTGGTCGGGAGAACGTTTTTACTATCATTGGAATGTGATCATATACAATGTATCATGAAATAGATAAATAAGAATGTCTCTTTAAACAATAAGTACATGAAGATGTAACATTTATTAATTCAAATATTAAAAATACAATTGTAATTTTACAGTAACAGAATAATTAAGAGAGGATGGATGGATTTAGATCATTTTTATGTGATTTAAAAGATTAGTTTTTTTTTTTAAATGATTGTTCCGTATTTTCCGGACTATAGAGCGTACCTCACTATAAGCTGTGCGCACAAATAAAAAAAAAAAAAATGGAAACGAACATATTTATGCCACACCGGGCTATAAGCCACTGATATCTACTGAACTGTCTCCCACCAAACCTATAGGGGGAGCTCTACATAAAGCCCCTGGAGTAGAGAAGAAGAAGAATGCTAGCTTCTGTTAGCTTGTTAGCTCACAGCAGTAAGAGCTTTTACTGAAAGCTGGCGCGTCGTCAGCTCTTTATTTCAGCTCTGCAGGAGTTGAGCCCAGTGTCTTCGTTGGTTCAGCAGCTTTAATGCTGCAAATAAATGTCAAAATGTGTGAATTAGGAACATTTGTTCCCCGTCATGCCTGCTGCTAGCATGTTCTTGTCCTAACTGAAAATTAGCCCTTTATTCTTTCATTTCCAACTTTGACCTCCCCTTCTAGCGGAAAAATCCACAGAAAAGCTGCACCTTCTTATAAGTCGCATGGTTTAAAACGTGGGGGAAATTATCGGCTTATATTCCAGAAAATACGGTAGTATAATCACTTTATATGAATAATTGAATACAGGGTGAATTAATTATGTATTTTTAAGGGATTGCTGCTCTGTTGCCTTGTTAAATTTGGGGTCACAGTCTAAAATGTTTCGGATCCTTTCCAATAAACCATGACCAGCTTCTCTGTACCTGATGGATAAAAGCATCTGTACAGCATAATGCTGCCACTACCGTTGTAGTGGCGATTGTTTGTCAAACCAATACCAGGCTCCTACATTTATAGAAAGTGGACCACCCACATTTCTTCCTGTTTTACATAATAAAGAAAGAAAAAATTATAAAACAACAAAAAATAAATACACAAAATTCAACAATTAACCTATAAATAAAGTCTGTAAATAATACAAAAAATATATAAGTTTAGAAATTAACACAATTCAAATGGATAAAGAAATACAGAATAAATAGCTCCAACAACCGTGTTTTGTGTCCTTCGACCAAGATTTCTTGGAAAGAAACTGCAGATTAGACTTTTTATGGCGTTCTTTTTATATTTTTTGGAGTGCATACTTTCTTCTCCGTCGTCTATGCTGTTTGAAATGCATTTTTAGAACATTTGCTGCTTTAAACGTCTGCATGTGTTTCTTCTTCTGAGGGCTTCACAGAACAGCCCGGTCAAAGCTGACTATGCAACCATGTGAAAATCTTTTATATATTATTCTCTCCACTATAAAACACACCTCTTTGTGTAGCTCTGTCACATTACAGCTGGAGTCTGACTAAATGTGGAAACATTGAGGGGATCTGAGCTGTCTTCACAGAATCATCCCGATGTCGTTTCAGTTATTGTTTCAGTCAGACATATTAGAGTCGACATGACTGTTTTCCAGTTTGTTTTGGGTTTCTATTTTCAGCATGATTGCCTTTTGTTTTGCTTGATGGGGAAACATTCGGGCCACCTGTCACGGTGTTGCAGCTCCAAACATCGGGGCTCATAGGTCACCCATCAACTCGGAGCACGCTTCAGGTTCTGTTGTCACATCACACTATCCTGTAACCTTTCGTGGCCCAAACTTCGGTTACTGGATCCATGCTGGTTTCCCATTCTTCTGTTGCTCCTCTCTGCATGTTCTTATTCCATTTCTTTTTATTGTTTTTTTTTATTTTTATGATTTTCTATCTTTTCCTTCTTCAGTCATCCGTATGCCTCTGATTTATCCTTCATGTGGGGAGGAGTCCCTCTGAGGTGTTTTCTCTGCTGAGCCCAATCATATAACGATGCCTCTGACCTTAGTGAAACCTATCTGTGTGTCCCGCTGCAGGATGGAGGCACCAGGGGTCGCCGTAGCGCCATGGAGGCTGACCTCAAAATGAAGAAGTAAACAAGACGAAGCAGAGGTTGAACTCGTTACCTGCTGGTCGCTAAGGATGCTTTCTGGAAATGGCAGATGTCTCTACAGCCTGGTTCTCTCTGAAGGGGCTACATCTCTGTTCATTAATAAGCAGCTCTTTAAATTAGACCCCCAGTGCACTTCACGCCATCGCATAGTCTCACTTAACTGCTAAAGGTAGTGAGTAGTCACTCCCATTGGATGAAAGTGAATGAACACTTTTATAAGGAGAACATTTACACCAGCAGTTTGTTTGGGATCAATAATGGAAGGTGGAATAAGACCCGTCTGCGGGGTTGGATCATGTTCATCATTTATACGTTTGTTCGTCTGAGTCTGGATGCGTCCAGTCAGAAGTGGACGTCCCATAAGCTCTGCATGTTGGACTGATGGGTCATGTTAAAGCAGAATTCATTGGAGGTTTTGTTTTATCGCCTCCCGGTATTCTGATCTGTGTGCAAACAGGAGCATGGTTCAGCTTCTTAAAGTGGGATCACCTTTAACTGACCTCCACTTCATAAGAAGCACCTACATCAGACTAATTTTTTAATTTTCTATTAAGTCTTTAGCTGCAGAAGTGGGCTTCAGTTTTAGAAGACAGCTTTGAAATCACTACATTTTCCATAAATGGACTCCTCTTGATTGCTGACGTCATTAAGCTCCTTCCAGCCTAATGTACTGTGAATGGAGAGGGTGCTAAAACAGTGGGTTTAGTTTAAGAAAGAGGGGGTCACAGTTTGTTATTGCTGGAACTAAAATGTTCACTTAGGAAGTTACGTGTGTGTGTGAGCCCTTTGTAAATGGAATAAAAACATGCTGGTGTTACGTGTTAGAGAGTACAAAGTGGAGTTTTGTACATGAGAAGGCTCATTAGTGAGGGTAGATGAGACTTGTATGTTTTTGGTGTACATTTGTTAAATAAAAGATTTGATTAAAATGTAAAAATGGGTCAGTGATTAATTTACTAATAAGATTTACTTGGTTGAAAGGTTTTCTATAAAAAAAACAAAGCATGAAGCTACAGAGCTATGTACATATATTTGTTGGTTTGAAGCAGAGTTTAAATGTTCTGGCCTGTAGGACAGATTAAAAAAAAATCCCAATTCTGAAATTAACAATTTCCAAAGATTGTTTCAAAAAAATAACCTCTCACCACCCATACGCACTTGTTTACTCTTGAAAATAAACAGCGATACATAAGCTGGCTGATTATCAGTATGGGCTTAAATGTTCACTATTCATTAGTGATATTACAGGGAGAGAAGAAATGACCAAGTTTGATCTTTTGATGGAAATATTGGACTCAGTTTCACAAAATAGCTAATTGCAGTTTAAGGTGCTAGTTCTAGAGATTTAAATTAGGACAGTTTATTTTATTGCAAGCTTTTTTCCATCCAGCAGCCATGCAATGCATGTATTATTGCTTCCTTTTTTTAAATCCATTTAGTTTGATTTGTTACTGAATGCATAAATTGAATAGTTTAAGCAATATCTCCTCTAGGAAAAACGGCAGTTCATTGGTTAGACTTGTCAACTAATTTGGTAAATACATTTTCCAAACATCATGGAAACTGCAATCCATTCACATCTGATCCAAAAGAATCCAAATCAGGGGTCTGCAACCTTTGGACCCTCTACAATGGCCTTTAGTGAAACCAACTGCTGGTTCTGAATGCCATTCTTAAATGTTTAGCAGTTGCATTTATTTTTCCATTTGTCACCCAAATGAAAAATGTTTAGATCAGCATTTATCACTTTTACAAACTCCAAAAACAGCTTTTTCTGCTCTTTTGTCTTGACCTTATTTAAAAACTAAAGATGCAAATAAACAGCTTAAAGTAGATTTTCTGTTTCAGATATTCAAGTTATTTAAAGACCATGTAGGATTTGTGGCTCTTAGATTTGCATTTAGCAGGACTCTAAACTGATTTAAAAGGTTGCAGATGGCTGGTCGATCATTTGTCACCAAGGGGTGAAATTACTTTAAGTTTTTAAAGAGACTGATGTCCAGACAAGACTTTATAGCAAGGAATTTATTATGCAGTTCAAGTTTCATAAATAAAAATGACAAAAACAAAAACAGTACTCTGGTAGTGAGGCCAGCTCAGTCCTGATCAAGTCAAACAGTGTCAGACAAGCAGCTGTGCAAAAATACTCTGGAACAGAGTGAAAAACAAAAGCTTTAGGTTGAGGACCTGCTCAAGATGTACAATAGTAAAAAAAAAAAAAATCAAAAGACTAAATCACATTGCAGTGTTTCCAACTCTACATTCACAACTGACATGAAATGGGTCTAGAGTCTATGGGCCCCTAGCTGAAGCCATGGGGCCCCTAGCTGAAGCCATGGGGCCCCTAGCTGAGGTCATGGATCACAGGACTGGCTGAGGAGTAGAGCTTCCTCTTCACCAGCCGGTACTCCGGCCTCAGCTTCAGCACCTTCCCGGAGTCAAAGATGCTCCACCCGTCCTCCTTCTCCACCTTGAACACCACAGAGAGCTCAAAGGTGGGGGTGACAGCCGGGTCCGGCACCACGCTCCCCGCAGCCTTCAGTCCGTCTTTGCTCTCCACGTAAAGCCTGATGGAAGCGCCTCGGAGCCCGCAGGGCTCATCGGCGGAGGAGCGCAGGATGTGCTGTCCGACCCTGCTGATCATGTTGCGGGGCAGCAGCAGCGCCTGGCAGCGGAGGACGGACTGCTTGGCTTCCGTCAGACAGCTCTCCATCTGCCGGGTCAGGTCCTGGTGGAGGAGCCGCTCTTCATCCTCCAGATTTGAAACTGAGGAGGAGGAGAAAGGTCAGAGGTCACAATCACATTGGGTCATTTGATCCTAACGGTTATTTAATGAACTTCCGGCAGGTTACTTACAGGGCCAGCCTCCTTCTCTCTCATCCCAGCTCTCGACGCTTCCCCGCCGGGCCGAACTGGACACCCGGTCCGAGGCTTTGTGCTGGAAGAAGTACTTCCCAATCATCTCCGCCACACTTTCCTCCTCCGTCATGAGCGACACTCCGTGTCCAAAAGGCATAGCGGCGATATAGACCATCCTGGCTGTGATATGTGAAGCTCCCGTTTCTCCTCCGGCTGTTTTCTCGATGTTTCCTCCATATAGTAAAAACGAGTGGATAGAAAACCGGCAGAGTGGAGAGATTTTATAGAGAAGGGGCGGGGCTTCACCTTACATCAGCCAGGAGGGGCGGGGCTTAGAGCAATAAGTCCAGAAACTTCCTGATTTGAGGATCACGCAACCATCCTGCCGATTGCAAACAGCTGAGAGCTGTCACGTCCTTTCAATACTATGGAAGGCAACCGTGTTAAAGCATTACATCAGCAAGAATACTCAAATTATAATAAAATAAATAAAATAGTATAAAGTGAAGGCAACCGTGTTAAAGCATTACATCAGCAAGAATACTCAAATTATAATAAAATAAATAAAATAGTATAAAGTGAAGGCAACCGTGTTAAAGCATTACATCAGCAAGAATACTCAAATTATAATAAAATAAATAAAATAGTATAAAGTGAAGGCAACCGTGTTAAAGCATTACATCAGCAAGAATACTCAAATTATAATAAAATAAATAAAATAGTATAAAGTGAAGGCAACCGTGTTAAAGCATTACATCAGCAAGAATACTCAAATTATAATAAAAATAAATAAAATAGTATAAAGTGAAGGCAACCGTGTTAAAGCATTACATCAGCAAGAATACTCAAATTATAATAAAATAAATAAAATAGTATAAAGTGAAGGCAACCGTGTTAAAGCATTACATCAGCAAGAATACTCAAATTATAATAAAATAAATAAAATAGTATAAAGTGAAGGCAACCGTGTTAAAGCATTACATCAGCAAGAATACTCAAATTATAATAAAATAGTATAAAGTGAAGGCAACCGTGTTAAAGCATTACATCAGCAAGAATACTCAAATTATAATAAAATAAATAAAATAGTATAAAGTGAAGGCAACCGTGTTAAAGCATTACATCAGCAAGAATGCTCAAATTATAATAAAATAAATAAAATAGTATAAAGTGAAGGCAACCGTGTTAAAGCATTACATCAGAAAGAATACTCAAATTATAATAAAATAAATAAAATAGTATAAAGTGAAGGCAACCGTGTTAAAGCATTACATCAGCAAGAATACTCAAATTATAATAAAAATAAATAAAATAGTATAAAGTGAAGGCAACCGTGTTAAAGCATTACATCAGCAAGAATACTCAAATTATAATAAAATAAATAAAATAGTATAAAGTGAAGGCAACCGTGTTAAAGCATTACATCAGCAAGAATACTCACATTATAATAAAATAAATAAAATAGTATAAAGTGAAGGCAACCGTGTTAAAGCATTACATCAGCAAGAATACTCAAATTATAATAAAATAAATAAAATAGTATAAAGTGAAGGCAACCGTGTTAAAGCATTACATCAGCAAGAATACTCAAATTATAATAAAATAAATAAAATAGTATAAAGTGAAGGCAACCGTGTTAAAGCATTACATCAGCAAGAATACTCAAATTATAATAAAATAAATAAAATAGTATAAAGTGAAGGCAACCGTGTTAAAGCATTACATCAGCAAGAATACTCAAATTATAATAAAATAGTATAAAGTGAAGGCAACTGTGTTAAAGCATTACATCAGCAAGAATACTCAAATTATAATAAAATAAATAAAATAGTATAAAGTGAAGGCAACCGTGTTAAAGCATTACATCAGCAAGAATGCTCAAATTATAATAAAAATAAATAAAATAGTATAAAGTGAAGGCAACCGTGTTAAAGCATTACATCAGCAAGAATACTCAAATTATAATAAAATAAATAAAATAGTATAAAGTGAAGGCAACCGTGTTAAAGCATTACATCAGCAAGAATACTCAAATTATAATAAAAATAAATAAAATAGTATAAAGTGAAGGCAAAGGTGTTAAAGCATTACATCAGCAAGAATACTCAAATTATAATAAAATAAATAAAATAGTATAAAGTGAAGGCAACCGTGTTAAAGCATTACATCAGCAAGAATACTCAAATTATAATAAAAATAAATAAAATAGTATAAAGTGAAGGCAACCGTGTTAAAGCATTACATCAGCAAGAATACTCAAATTATAATAAAAATAAATAAAATAGTATAAAGTGAAGGCAACCGTGTTAAAGCATTACATCAGCAAGAATACTCAAATAAAATAAAAATAAATAAAATAGTATAAAGTGAAGGCAACCGTGTTAAAGCATTACATCAGCAAGAATACTCAAATTATAATAAAAATAAATAAAATAGTATAAAGTGAAGGCAACCGTGTTAAAGCATTACATCAGCAAGAATACTCAAATTATAATAAAATAAATAAAATAGTTTAAAGTGAAGGCAACCGTGTTAAAGCATTACATCAGCAAGAATACTCAAATAAAATAAAATAAATAAAATAGTAAGTGAAGCACATTTGTTGAATGCAGAACCACCCATCAAAGAAATCATGTTAGATAAATTAATACAAGAGTATAAGGGCCATTGAAAAAGCTAAAAAAAAACAGAAATTCAATAAACAAAAGTCTGCTAATTAATCTGAATTCGACTAATTCTGATTTTAATCTCAGAATTATTCTTATAGAATTATGATTACCTCATATTCCTATTTAAATGAAGTGAAAATCCAGGGTTTTGGCAATAGAGTTCTAATTTTACCTTTAATTCTGAGATCAAAGGTTACATTTTAAGTCAGAATTCAATAGCCTTTTTTTGGTCAATTTTTAATGGCTTTCATCCTCTTCCATAGTGATACAGCTCGAGTTCATATTTGGGGGAAAATCCATATGAGAACTGATATTCATTTAAAATTTGGCAGTATTTGACAACATCTTCCCATCAGTTTAATTGTTTAAGACTGAACTATTTCAATCATGTTGTCACCCTGAAACATAAAGCATATAAATACGAATAATCCAAAATGAAATAACTTATCTCTATACTAGGTTTTGTTAGTTAAACCTTCTGGGAGAGTTAAAATGCTGAAAATAAAAGCTATATTAGAATTTTTGTTGGATGCATCCCAAAAAGGGGGTCTGGGGAGTAAATTTTTCAAAAGCAGATTTTTTCCAAAACAGGCTAAATGAAAAAATGAATATTGTAATGCGGAAACTGTTTGTATTTCCATCCTTATGTTAACTCTATGCTATGTGGTATGTTTAATGTTTAATTACTCTTGCACAACACCCTCATGTTTTCACCTGGTTTGTACACTCTGTAATCTTACCTGCTATGTTCTTTTTTTGTGACAACCTAAATAGACATTTAAAAAAATAAAAGAATGAAGGAAAAAAAAGGAAAGTTTAGATAATTTTAAATACTTTTTCTGCAAAAATAGATTTTAAATTACATTTATTTTTATAACTAAAGTGTGTTGAAAACCAGAAGAAAAACTGCTGTCAAACTGATTGTCAGGATTACTCTGTTCCGTTTGAATCAACCCAAAATTATAAGATAAAGTTAACCAAAAGTATTCCAGTTTGAATCAATGAGACACATTATAATAATCACCCAGAGCTCTCCCCTTTCTTATGGTGAATATTTCTTGGCCGTTTGTATGTGGGATGCAATATAACTGCAGGCATTACGTAGCGTTTATTTTCCCCTAAAATGAAACAAAGTGACAAAGTATCTCTGTTGGAAATGTACCAGCCTGTGAGTCACAGAGAGAAGATGCTAAAACTCATCCCTCTGCAGACGTTTAAGTGTTAAAAGAGAAGCTGATCACCACAGTGATTCAGGGTCAGACTTCCCCTTCTCTGCAAAAATTCATCTAAAAATAATCTTCAAATAGGTGTATTTGTCCTTAAATTATGATCATTTGATATTATGAACTTGAACTAAGCAAGCACATTTTTTTTCTTATTATACATGTGAATAATATTAATTCATTGAAAAATTATCTTACCAATCCGTGCAAATTAAGGGAAAATATATGTATTTTAAGGAAAATTGGCTTACTTATTATCCAACCCTTGTATTTTCATTATTAATAAAATATGTCTTCATATACATTTTTATCTTGTTATTAAAATGGGAACAATAGTTCATAAAGTTGGATAGTTAAAGAAATAAAGGAGAAATCGTCCAACAATGGTGTAGTTTTGTGTCTTTCTTTTATTTTTTTGTCTTATTAAAATCACTATGCAATTTGGGTAATTTTACATGAATGAGCTTATAATGCTTTATAACAGCTGAAATCGAACTTTGAACATTTTTGAGAAGTAGGTCAAGCTAAATGAGGGATGTCGGCATCTTTGACGTCTGGTCACAGATTATCTATTACCTCTATGTCTGAACTTTGACTCGGCTATTTTAGCACATGGATTTGCTCCGGTCTCGAATATCTTGCAGGTTTTTCTCGCTAAGTTTTCCCCGTATTTAGCCCCAGCCATTTTTCCACCAACCCTGACCGGCTTTCCTGTCCCCACAACAAGCTGAGGCCGCCACCATGTTCCACCATGCTTTCTCAGGGGAGATTATGAAGCCAGTTGGTTAAACAGATTTTATTTAGGATGAACTAATCTGTTATCTTAAAACAGTGTATAATACATGCTGTAAAACACAAAGGTGCAGTTTTAACTCCATAGATCCTTGTTTGTTCATGTTCCTTCAGTGAGCCAGACTGCTTCAGGTGATTCTGTTCTTCTGTTTGTGTCTAGACTGGATGAATTGAACTCTGCTCTTACTCACCAGCAGGTGACTGACTCATTCTGACATGACATCACAGACCGTCCCTCACACGCCCGATGATGGCTGGAGGGGCATTTAAAAGAAACGTACAGACTTTTTTTCCACAATCTATTGCTCAAGATCTACAAAGGCAATTCAATTCTATTTTTATAGCGAAATTCAGTAGATGGAAAATTCAAAGTTCTTTACACGAATTAGATAATAAAATAGAAGAAAAATAAAACCCAAAAAATGTGTAAATTAAATAAAACAATTGGACCACAAAAAAAGCAGAATAACAGCAAGTAAGAAAAACATGAAAAAAACTACATAGAGAAAATAAAGTAGTTGGACCATAATCTTAAACTAGTAATACCTCAGTTAACAGTTTAACTTCAATAGTCAAAGGCAGGTCTAAAATAATGTCTGGATCTGCAGTGAGTTTAAGGCCTTGTATTGCTTGGAAACCTTGGAAACCAAGTCCAGTGGACTGTTTTTTAAACTTTTACGGACACCAAGATTTTAGCCGGAAGCAGTGGTTTCTAGATTTAGTAGCTGAAACTATGAGCTAACTCTGGATCTCTCCTCTTTTGGTCAGAAATTTTTTACCTCAGTTTTATTTTTATTTGGTTGTAGAAAATTATGACATCCACATATTGATCTGTTCTAAGCTTATAGCCAGCGCTCTGACGGGTTCATAGTCACCTGGTGACATTGTGATGTAAAGCTGTGTGTCATCTCCATAGTTATGGTAACTGATCTGGTTGTTTGCTATAATCTGAGCTAAGGAGAGCATGTAGATGTTGAATAGGAGGGGCCCCAGAATGGAGCCTTAAGGAACCCCACATGTGATTTTTTTTTAGTCTCTGATTAAAGTTCCCTACTGACACATAGAAGTCCCTGTCCTTCAGGTAGGATTTAAACCAGTCCAGTGTGGAACGAGAAAGGCCGACCCAGTTTTCCAGACCCTCTAATAAAATCCAGTGTTCAAAGGTATCAAATGGGCCTGTAGTGTAGAAGGATTCGTTTGTCTAAGCTTCTCTTTTTCAACAATCTTTTGATAATTGCATTTTTTAAGGCTTGGGGGAAAACAGCTGACACGAGGAATGTGTTTATGATTTAAATCAAATCAGACCCTAAAGAGGAGCTTAGCTTCTGAACAGTTTCTTCTAAACGTTTGCAGTTAGACAGATTTGGACAGAATTGGGACATTTTAAGAGAGCTTATTTTAACTGAAGTCAGCATTGGTACTGGAATGGGCATTTATTTGCAGGCTGTTTTTTTTAATATCCTGTATCTTTTAAGTAAAACATTTTGCTAAAGTCATTGCAGACCTTTTTAGTGTGGAGTTTATCAGCCGCTGTGACTCAGTGTTAAACTCATCAGGTACTAATTAAATTTTTAAACAGGGAACATTTAAAAAGTGTTTGAACGATTATGATTTGGAGTCCTATGAGTTTTCTGAACACCAAAGTCTAAATCTTCTCCAAGTCTTTTTTTTTTTTTTTCCTCTTTGAAGCAGCAGCTAGAAAGTTTGCTCTTTAATGAATGAGAAACATGAGTCCAAAGCAGTAAACAGAAGGAAAACAAGTCCTATATTAAAGCTCAAGCATCCACTGTACTGGCGTGACATGATAAATGACTGTGAGCAGGCGTGGACTTCTTTCTAAGGTTATTGTTCACCTGAGTCAGACTCCTTGGAAACGTCCCGGCTGTGGCTCCACTGCAGGCAGCCAATCACATCCAGACCTGCTGCAGTCGCAGTGAGTAACGTAGTTCTAAGGAGGAAGTGTGTTTTAGAGGAAGCGCTGGGAAATTACCGAGTGTGATCACTCCACAGGACTGAAACCATTCATCAGCATAATACATGTAACACACTCAGTGAAATTCACTGGTATTTCATTAGTATTAAAATAAACCAGCTTGGTTTTATCAGCTGTGAAGGAAGATCCTTACAGCAGGACTTCCTTTGTCAAAATGGTACCTTATATTTGATCAGGTGTTTATAGTGGAGACACTTAAGCCTGAATAATGGCCAGTTTAACACATTTAGTTCACAATCAAGTTTCAGAAGCAAGAAGTCATTGAATAAGTAACAGAAGGCTGATATCAGCTTAGAGGGTCTGTTTAAATTCAAACACAGGATGACTGTTTCTAATAAAAATAAATAAAAAGTCTCTATAATGATAAAACAATGTAAAAGGAGAAAAAGAAATGTCAAAGGTTATCTCGTCTTTTCTTAATCACCTATGGAATATCTTTATTGCCTGCTTTACCGTCTGATTTAGTAATGGCTGATATCATTCTCCTGGTGTTTTGATGATTTATCCTTAGAGATGACCTCTAATCTTCAAACATTGAACGTCTCCTTACCATCATACTAATCTCTATCAGAGAATCAACAAATCATAAAAAATATATAAATATATTGTGTTCTAAGAAACAAAGACAACTTTAAGAGAAAGGCTAACCAAGAAATATAAATGTTCCATAAAATAGATAAATACAGATGAAAAATTTGTCAAAAAGCAGAGGTTAAATACCTCAAAAAGAGGCACATATATAATATATCTGCCCTGGAATTCATAGGGAAAATGAACACATAGCAGGTGGTCCAGTTGGATCGGCTGCTCTGTTCTCCTTCTTGTTTATCGTCTTCTTTCTCTCCGAAACTTTCTCCAGCTGTTTCCTATCAGTGGTCTCCTTCACCTCTCTATCATTCTTCCATCTTCTGATTTCTGTATTTTCTTATTTCTTGCAGAAGAATCTAGAAATGTCTCCACTTTCAAATCTGCAATGTGTAAACATCATGACTTGAAAAGTTAATCAATTTTTTATGGCAAGACGTCTAAGTCAGGGGTTTGGTTGAGGTTTGAGGACCCAAATGCAGAGGCAGAGAGGCTGAGGAGATTTCCTGCAGTTTAATAGGGGAAAGAAGCAGTAAACAAAGGCAGGAATCCAAAAATCCAACTAATAATGTAAACTTAACCAGAACCATGGAGACATCAGGGGAAAATAATCATGAGGAGCCAGGCAGGGAACGAGGTAGGAAGAAAACAGCATTGAGATCCAGCAACGACAAGGAACCTACAAAGAGTTACAGCAGAGGGAGAGTATATGTAGCTGACTGAGACAAAGGCAGGGTTAACGAGCGGATAAGGAGCAGATGTGAGTGGAGACGAGGAAGCCAAGGGGAAAGGAACACACACACACACACAAGGGCAACAGAGGACAACAACAGAAAAACCTGAGAACTAACATAAATCTAGAAATTACAGCAAAATAGGAATTAAACCAATAAAGCTAGAAAACAAGGAGCAAAGTAAAGCACAACAGAACCAAGACCATGACAGTGTACAGCAATATGAAAAAATAAATCCTGTCACATTCACACAGGTCCCACAAACAGTTCTGTTTACACATCTTGTTTTCATGGCTACGATTTATTATTCTATATAATAGAAAATAGAAAAATGCATATATTTTGATAAATCAATGTTTAAGTTAAATCAATGTTTAACTTGAAGGCTGTGAGGGGCTTTGGAATAACACAGATTGAGTCATATAAATTTTTTTATACACAGAAGTAGATAATAGTTCCCATGATTTCCAACCAGGAAATCATTAGATGCTGCTTTTTATTGCTTACTTTCTGTTTCTTAAAATACGGTTGTATTTTTCATGCTGCATCCGTTTCTAATCCAAGTGTAAATATTTTAGTTTCTTCTCATCCCTGAAGTCAGCGGTTGATTTCTTTTACATTTAAAAAGCCTGGACTAAAGAGTCTTTTAAAAACAGGAACAGTGTTTTTAATGTAAAGATTTTAATAGGTCTAAATCTGCTTTTATTTTTTAAAGATTCTAGTTTTCAAGCTAGTTTTTCACACCATCTTCCTGACATGCAATTCCTTCCTGCATGTTTTTATCTTTTTTTTTTTTTAGCTCTTCTGTTCAAACTTTTAGCTGAGAATAAAAACAGATTTTTTTTTCACAGGTTTGTATTTTTCACCTCTCCCAGATTGTGGGGTTCTGTATTTATTGTTCTGCTGAGTGTTAGCCGTGACCCTCTGACCTCATTTCGACCATCCAGCAGCAGTCAGATGCTCCTGTAGGTGAGGAACAGGTCTGACCTGTCTGCAGTAGTCTTCCACTTGTGACTGCCGTCACGAGTGCTTGTTGTTGTTGTTTGTTTTTTTTTAAATCCTTATCTGACGTAGAAATGATGTATGAAATGATGATGATCAAAGCAACCAGGATAAGTTGTTATTATTCTAACATGTTATTATTACTATATATTTATTGAACACAGAGACATAAAAAAACTCACTTTGTATGACGTTATTATTCCATAAACAAGTTGAGGATGTCCCAATGCAGTTAATATTACAGCAAATATAATGCTGCTTCGAAGGATGAAGCTCTTTCTAGACCAAGTGGTCTAAAAGAGGAGGGTTTTGGAAGATGACTTCGATTGGATGATGGATGGTCAGGGTAACGTTTGCTCCCTGAGGCTGGCTGAAGATCAGACATGGGGAGATGTTAAAAGAAGAATTTCTAGTATGAATTCAGCATCTCTGAAGCTTATGAAGAATGACCAAAAGAAAAAAAAGGAAGAATAATAACTAAGTGAAAGGGAGGAACTGTCAACCTATTATAGTAAAGATCTAGTTCCTACAGCGAAGATCTCAGTTTTTGTCACTGTACAGTTTGAAACAACACTGTGTTTTTTTTCCACTAGGGGCGCTAGACCGTTAACTTCCTATAGGCCAGGGGTCGGTAACCCAAACTGTTCAAAGAGCCATATTGAACCAAAAAATTTATAATAACCTGCCTGGAGCTGCAAAAATTGAAAAGTCTTCTATCAGCCTCGTATGGCAACACGGGCTCTAAGTTTATTATCACACTATAGAAAAGGACATGTGGGCTTAAATATATAATAAGCATTCGTGATTAAATGTTTAACCTGGAGCAAATGTCACATAGTAGCATGAGGTGAGGGAGAAGCAGTGAACGCTCTCACCACGTGGAATTCAACGCACGCCGTTTCACCGCACGGTGAGTTTGGTTGCATTGATAAAATTATAGAAACGGGATAAAGGAATCTTTCTATGGTGGACGTGTGTCTGTTGGTAGGAGTTGTTTGAGTCATTAGGAACCAAGCAGGAACTGACATCCATCAGCGCAGAGCTCTCTAACCCTGAAATCCAACATCCTCCCTCACCAATATTCCTTGGTGCGATTTTTATTTTTAAGATTTGGGGAAAAATGGAAGAAGTTTCCCATCCCTGCATCAGAGCGCTACCTGTTTGATCTGTGGACGGTTTTCCAGCCTTGCAACCAAATTAACAGCAGTAGTGGAGATGCAATCCACTTCTTAAATCTAAATTTGCTCTACTCAAATTTTTACAGAAGTTCTGCAATCACACTTTTTCTCTCACTCACAACTTGGCAGTGGGCTGCATATTTAGCCTTCCCTGGAGATGCCTTTCCAAATGTTTATTTTTTGACAACCTCTCATTACAAAGCAAAAATGCAGGTAATCCTTCCGCATTGATAACGAAAGCAAATCATCAGCCATCTTCCTTTTTCTCCCTTTGGAATCCGTGGTCTGAGACACACCTGCAGCTTTGTTTGCCTGGCACCACGCCACACTGGTTGCAAGTTGTGACCACTGATCTCTATGACTATGACGCAAATTATTGTTTAATTATATGTATTATGCAAATGTTTACAGCGTTAGAAAACAGAATTCATTGTTTTTTGAAAATTTTTAAAAAGCTCCAGGGAGCAGCAAGGGGGACGCTAAAGAGCTGCATCCGGCTCCCGAGCCATGGGTTGCCAACCCCTGCTGTAGGACAATGTCTCACAGCCTCTCGTAATATGAAATAGCCCTCTCAGGCTACTGCCTTCTCCAACCCACTAACCATCTGCTCGTGCATGCGGAGGGTCGGCCATATTTAGTCCCATCTGAATCCAATAATGTATAAGTAGCTTATAAGGCCTTCCACAGCGAGTGAGGACCTGCTTCCCGCTAAAGCAGCACCTGCAGCCCCAAATTATGGTCGCCATGGAGGACGGGAGGTACGAATGTAAATTCTGCCTATTTGTTGCAGACATTCACTGAATAAAGAAACAACCAATATTATTTCACACAGGCTACAGAAATCACTTTGTCAAAGGTGCAATTGTTTTGACATGTTATCGCTATCGTTACAAATTAGGTCATAACTGAAAACTCAAAAACGTGGACCTAATTTAATACTAAAGTATCCTTGATATTTATTTATTTATTAATCAATACAGGCTACAAAGGTTAAACTGAACTGTCCAAGTAACGTCTTCCTATGGGCAACAACTTGAAGGGACAAACTAAACTGTTCATAATTTATCATTTATGGTACGCCAGCATTCATAACATGTGGGCAAATCACTGTCCCCCAGACATCCACGGTTATATTTTTTATATTTATATATTTTTTAAACAAAGTTGTGAGTGTATGACGTCAGCTCCAAATGACATAAAACTCATATGGGTGAGTAAAACATGATGTAATAACATAAAATCAAGGGCCCAATGCAAAAAAACGGTGTTCCTCTTTAACTGCTACCATGGTGATGACAGCTTCCTGTTCCGGTTGTGCAAAGAAAATCCTATTTCAAAAGCTCTGAGGAGTGGACTTAGTTCAGCTGCCAGAGTGCTTCACAGTGAGTGTAGTGAGGGGGTTGATGGAGAAGCTACTGACTGGGGAAGACCCTCAGTGTTTCCCATTCTGCTCGCAGACTACTTCAGACCTGTAGACTGAGAAGTCATGGCGTTCATTGCAAATTCAAGGCCACATTCACCCCTCAAGACTTAATCAAGATCACCAAAATTCACCACACTTTACCTGCCACAACGTTACTGCACATAAGATACTCTATATATATACGTAAGTCACATTAAATCTCTCTTACTTTATTTCTTACCATCCACAGTATTTATCTGAAGGAACTGTGCCCCTTCTGTTTGTATATAAGAGCCAGTGTCACAAGTGAATTTCTCCATTGTGTGATCAATAAAGTTTCATTCTATTCTAAAATAGACAATGTGGTGAGTGTTATATCTGCTTTTTGACTAACAATCTTTTAGGATTAGCTCTGGTTTTTCTGCCATAAAGCTTTGCTCTGGGTGACGGATCAAACCCTCTAAGTTTAGGGAGAGGTGAGTTTTTGAGAAAAGCAAACCACACAGAGCATATCTAAAATTTAGTCTCAAAAGGTGTGCAGTGTTGCTTTAAGGAAGTTGCAGGAGGATCAAGACTGAAAAATGTGGCTTAAAAGAAAGATAGAGCTGGGTGTCATCTGCATAACTAAAATTACAGATGCAAAGGGAGCAGGCAAAAAGAGTACGGGTCCCAGGACAGAGCCCTGAGGTACACCGGTTGTGACAGGAGATGGACATGAATGAGAAGACTTAACGTGGACGGACTAAGTGCGGACAGAAAAGTAAGAAGCCAGTCAAAGAGAGGGTGGCTCATGCCCAGTGGTAGAAAGTAACAAAGTACATTTACTTGGTTACTGTGCTTAAAGCTACAGTGTGTAATAATTACAGGGATATACAGTCAGAAATGTAATATATTATACATAACTATGTTATTTATCATCATCTACGAGCTCAGCCTCTTAACCTTAATATTTGCGTTGCCTTAGAATTTGTTATTTATAATTACATAGGAGCGGGTCTCACAGCCATGGAGGCAGACATCTTTGCGCTACGGCAGCGCAGAGCCAACAAACTAGCAATTGCGAGATCGCCCATTACGCTCGAAAGTAAGTGTATTTATTATCTTAAGTCTACATGAAATCTATACCCTACACAGACTAATGAAATACTATCTGTAAAATTATCTATGTAAACAAACCTCATAACTTGAGAAGGTAGGTGATGCGGACGTCGTGGAAGACATTTTGTCCCGTAACGCTCGCCGTACTGTTGGGGGGGAGAAGCGGTGGGGGGGGGGGGATGTTCATGTTGCTGCGGTCTGCAGTCTGGACGTTAGATGTCGCTGAAAATTACACACTGTAGCTTTAAGTACTTTTATTGAGTATCTTTACTTAAGTAATTATTTAGGAAGGTACTTATAACTTTTTTACTCCACTAAATTTTGATGAAGCTGCTAGTTATTTTAGTTGTTGCTGTTTGTTGCTTTCTTGAAATGCAATTTCAACATGGAAGATGGAATCCCTTAAGAGAGAATTAGGACAGGAGGAGTTCTCAAATCTGAGTTGTAGTTTCTTTGTGGTAATAGATTCAACCATACACCTCTTTTCTATAGTGAAAGTGTGAGGAGAATCAAGACTCTCCTGTTTTCTTTTTGATGTGTTTTTACTAAATCAAAATAGCTTTCCTTGTTATTTTTGCATTGTAGGTAGTTCTATGCATCAGTATATCAGTTGGTTTCTGAAACTTACTCTCAAAATTACTCTAAAAAATTATACAGAAATATACTGATATTAGAAAAAATATATATTTTTTGAATACTCAAGTACTTTTAAATGCATGCACTTTTGATTACTTAAGTATTTTCAAACGTGAGTACTTCAATACTTTAACTTGAGTAGATGTTTGACCATGTAACTTTTACTTGTAGTTGAGTAGATTTGAGAATATCAATACTTGTATTCAAGTACTACTGTATAGTACTTAGTCCACCGCTGCTCATGCCAATTAAAGATCAATTCTGCAGAGAACGGAGTGAGAAGTTGTGTCAAGGATAGCAGAAGATCCGGAAGAATAGGAATGGTAAGTAGAGCAGATTCGGCTGAAATCAGATGATCATCATTATTTATCTTCAGAGTGGTTTTAATGCTGCAGCGGGGGAAGAAACCAGGCATGCAACCTGCTTGCTAAGGTTATTGTGAGCTAAGTGTGAGAAAGGTTGCAAAGAAACAGTTTTTGTAGTATTTAAAATATTTATGGAGTGTAAATTGTTTTAGTTGTTGGGATCTGAGCCAGATTTCTTCAGTATAGAAGTGATAACAGTTGTAGGGATAAGTGAGAAGTGAATAATGGCAATAATGAAGGGGAAGAGAGCTCAAGAGTCAGGGTTTGACCAGGAGCTGTCGGGATGGGCTCAAGCATGTTTGATCAGTCTGGAGGTAGCTATAATAAAAACAAACCACTCCCTGTTTCCCTGACAACTTTGTTTGGTACCTTAAAGGCAATTCTTTTGCAGCCAGTAGTAGTATTTACCAACCTTTGGACAATCACAGAAACCCTTGAAAAGACAAAAAGAAAATAAAAGGACAGAATAAAATAAAATTCATATTCACAAATCTATGTCTAAAATGTATCAATCTACTGTTTGTTTTAAAAGCCAGTGACTGTTAGGGTAAAATAAATCTTCAGTCAGCCATGTTCAGATGCCCTCCAAAATGAGACATTCATATAGAGCAAAAGGCTGGTTACACTCCCGCAGCAGTGTTTGGCAGTGAGCTTGTTGCAGGTATGACGCAGATATGTTTGATTTATGCTCAATTTTGAAGCATGGTCTGGACAATCAGGAACTAGCTGTGGGTCTAGATACGGCAGAGGCGGTGAGGTAATGGGGGCAGGTTTGTGTGACAACGGAGGGACATGAGGGTGAAAAAGAGCGGGGATCCAGGTGGAAAAATGGTCCCAGCGTTCTCATGCACATCACTCTTCTAGCTGGACAAATGTCACGAGTTGTTTTCCGCAGTTTTGGTCATAAAAACAAAACAAGCCGGCTTCCTGTCTGCGGTGCTGTCTGCGGTCAATTGCAATTTAGGAGAGGTGCAGCGGAGTATCTGCGGAGGGGGCGGGTACACCTACGCAGAAGACCTGGTTTCGAAGTATAAATCAGCCTTTATGCTGGGACTTTTAAGGTGCATAGTCATGTTATACAATTATGTGAAAAAGACCAAAAGTATTTGATCTTAGCAACTGCATCCTCCAAAGGCCAGATTCGTCAGCCAATTACATCATAACCATGATCTGTTCAGATTCCAAGACTCCTCGCTATGCGGCCAAACAATGCAACATTCTTTTAGCCTGTTTTGAAGGTAGGTCCGGTGTATCCTACCTAGCCTTCGGTATCCCATGATTAATTGTGAGTCCAACAGAGGAAAAAGGGAAATATGACGAACACTGGTGAATATTTTAAGTGCAGTTTAATATAATACAAGTATGTGAATAGTTCCGTCAGAAATTAATGAAAATAATTGTTTTATATGTTAGATAAAATTTAATTTATTGAAAGGTTTTATTTGTCTCTGCGCAAATGGCTGACATTTAAGCACAGATTCCAACATCTGTGCAGTGTAGGGACTATAAATCTGATATCTGTGATGATGGCACTGTTGCTTAAGCTGCTCAAACATGTAGGCACGCAGAGCAGAAGTGAGAAGTCCGGCATCCATTTTTTGCCTGCTGTGGGTGTCAACTGCCATGGTTGCTAGGCGACAGAGCATACACTGAGTGAAGGGCAGTGACAGTCGGACCTGTTTGATTTCATAGCCGAACTCTTCTGGCCTTATTTTCACCACCCACGAAGGACCCGGTCCAGGTAGACCGGGTCCTTGGATGACACAGTCGTTGAAATCGAACAACCCCCTCTACTTCCTGAACTTCATCCATGGGGACATTGGCCATACACACCTGGACTAATTAGTCTGTCCAGTAATGAAAGACCAGAAACAAAGGAGTTGCTGAAGTTCAGTAGTAGATGGCTGGGCATGTTGCCCCTGGAGGCAGCTAGTGCATAAAGGTTGCTACATCCTGCAATGGCTTGCTTTACAGTTACAGCTAAGCATGGTTTAAAAACAGCCAATAAAAGACAGTAGAGACTATTAAAACAATTGCTGCTGTGACTGGTATCAGTATTTACATCGACTTAACAGTCACATCTGAGTGCCTGGAGCATTGGTCCAATCTCGCCCTTCTTGGAATTTGATACTTTTTCCCTTATTACTCACCGGATCTTTTTACTTTTCCTAGTTTCTCTTACACTTTGCTGGGAGGTGCTAGCTGGCCTAGTTACTTTCATGTTTACCCCCTGTGTTCATGCAAAGTATCGTACCCGCTTTGTGAATGTTAATACACACCAAGGGATTTTCCAACTTAAAAGTGAAAAAAAAAAAAAAGCATAAAACACAGAAATAAGAAAAAAACTTTGTATTCACCCAGAGTGAGCTACTGATGTAAAAAAAAAAGAAAGAAAAAGAAAAAGTCTCAAATAAAAATAACTATGACCATTTGACTAAAACTGTACTTCACCACACTGGTAGAGCTTTGGCTTTAACAAGAGATGAACATGTGGAAATTCCCTTTATGCCCACTCTTGTGTACGGAGTAGGACCCTGGGTGCTATGGGCCTGTTTCTCTTAAAAGACCCCTATTCCACAGAAACCATGTTTAGTGAGCAGAAGAGAAGAGAGGACTCTGGATACCCTCAATCCATCTTTTGCACACTTTAAATAGTTTTAGTGATGCTCTCCAACTAGGAAATAGTATTGACAGGATAGTTGGCAGTAAGTATAGTATCTCTTTTAGTATGACATTTTTGCTAATAAATTCCTCATCTCTAACACTGAGACTCTTTACCTACTTACTGCATAACTAAGAGTCAATGAGTAGCTTATTTTTGCTGCTGAACATTGAGATAAATAAGTTAACCAGCTAAACTGACTTTCTGGTTTAGTTCAGAATGCCTTCTTGCAAAGAGCTATAAATCAACAGGTGGAGATTTCCACTACCCCTCCCAATCTGGAGGCGTCATAAGGAGCCTGAACGTGCCGTATCTCAAGGTTTTAGAGCAGATAATTCTTTGGATCAGATCACTCTGTTCTTCTTCTTACCACCTGTCTTTTATAAGCGCACATCCAGGCTGTAAACAACCTGACAGAGCAGCTTCAGCTGCACCGCTCCGGTCAGGAGGAGCGTGTGTTTGTATCCGTCCATGTGAGAGTCAGCGCCAAGGCTCTATGCCAAGTCGTCTTGTGACTGCATCCTCTGTTTGTTTGGCCTCTTTAGAGCAAATACTTTGTCTGCACTTGAATTCTCATGACCTTCTGCACACAAGAAGTGTTTTTCTTTTCTTCACGCTGCCATTATTACAATGTTATATTCAAATCTTGCTGACATTTTGCCTTTGGTGCAAGTTTAAAATAAATGTATGTCCTTACCTAAAAATGCACCCTGTCATAAAAGTGACTGATAAGAATATTATTCATTGACTTTCAGTGCATCAAACCTTTCCATGAACTTCAGTCGTAAATATAGATGTGACAATAAGAACCTCTGATTTTGTGAAATACACCTTACTCTTTGCATGTTTGCACTGAGATACAGCTCCCTTATTCTCACCATACTTGTGTATATGAAAATAAAATATATTCTGCTCTAATTATTTAGTATAGATCCAGTTAAACTGGTCCTGGAGACCACAAGTGAGTGTCAGAGCAATATTGAACAGATCCAGGGGGGCGATTAGGTCTCAACATAAATCTAATCTCACAGATGTCAATAAAACTTAGGTGTGTAAATGTTGGTAAATAAACAAGTATAAATGTTAGATCTGTATTTGTTCCTTGTGTCAACTCATAAATACTTGTTACTTAAGATGTTTCATCTGTGAGAAAACAACTTCAGAAGTTTCTAATACAAATGAAATTGTATCCAACTACAAGTTACCTGGACTCATTACCAGTTGGGGGCACTGCACCTGAAGGTTGTTCATCAATCACCATTCAAAGTTATATCCCAGCTTGCAGAATCGTACTTGAACATTTGTGATTTGTACTTGTATTCATAACTTCTAAACTTATGTTCACACAGATGAAACATCTGATGTCGCGTGCATGTATGAGTTGACAACAGGAAACATTTTACTGACTAACATTTACACATTCATACACGTACACATCAATTTTTATTGACAATTATATTCAATTCAGTTTATTTCTATAGCGCCAATCCGCAATACATCATCTTAAGGCACTTTACAATTCACCAGATCATCCTGTCAAATTGATTCAAAGTTTTCTATCTAAGGAAAACCAGATGATTGCATCGACTCCTTGACTCAAAGGGAATCCATCACACCAAGCATTTTTGTAGCAACAGTGGAGAGGAAAAACTCCCTTTTAACAGGAAGAAACCTCCAGCAGAACCAGGCTCAGTGTGAGCGGCCATCTGCTGAGGCCGACCGGGGTTCAAAGAGACAGAAGCAGACATAGAAAAAGAAGCAGAGATACAAAAGGCAACTGTCAACCAGCTCCACAGGCGGCCCCGTCCAGTAAACACACAGCAAGGAAGATGAGCTCCAAGCCAGCTCCCACGTCAGAGGACGAAAGAAAGCACATAAGTCACGGAGAAACAGGACTTCACTGAAAAACAGGCCAAGCTCCAACATCTATAAACAAAGGTGTTGATGGCAGCAACACAGCTGATATTTCTCTCCTTGATGGTGTCACAGCCAAACAGGTACAGACCAGATGAAGCTACTAGGATGAGAAAAGGCAGAGAGAGCAGATCGTCAGAGTTGAATCAACAAATGCTGCGGAAGGGGAACATAGAGGTAGAATGTAGCAAAATGATGAAAACATGTCCCTTTGTCCTCCAGCAGTCTAAGCTTATAGCAGCATATCTATAGAGATAGTTCTCTTACTATAATTTTTATCATAAAGGAAAGTTTTAAGCCTGCCCTGTGATGGACTGGCGACCTGTCGAGGGTGTACCCCGCCTCTTGCCCATTGACTGCTGGAGAAGGCACCAGCACCCCTCCTGACCCCACTTGGGATAAACGTGCTAGAAAATGGATGTTTGGAAAGTTTTAAGCCTACCTTTAAAAGTAGACACGGTGTCTGCTTCATGGACTAAAACTGGTAGTTGGTTCCACAGGAGAGGAGCCTGATGACTAAAAGATCTGCCTCCCATTCTACTTTTAGAAATTCTACCTAGTAATCCTGCAGACTGAGAGCAAAGTGCTCTGTAAGGAACATAAGGAACAATCAGATCTCTGATATAAGATGGAGCTTGGCCATTTAAGGCTTTATAACTGAGAAGGAGGATTTTAAATTCTATTCTGGATTAACAGGAAGCCAATGAATATAAACTAGGATAGGAGAGATATGATCTCTCTTTTAAATTTTCAACAGGACTCTGGCTGCAGCATGTTGGATCAGCTAAAGGCTTTTATTACTGCTATATTAACCCACACAGAGGTCCACAACCCTGGTCCTGAATGCTTAGATGTGTCCTGCTTCAACCCACCTGTCATCAAGCACCTTAGAGGCTTGTTAATCACCCATTTATTTAGGTCAAATGTATGGAGGAAGGAAAAAACCTAAAATTTGCTGGACCCTTGCTGTACATCAGAAGTATATGGATATGGAGGGCCAAAATATATCATGAAATACATAAATATGAATTTCCCATAAAAACATTAGTGGACGTAACCTTAATGATTTTTCAAATACATGAGTTTAATATTAAATATACCACAAAATTATAAAATGGACAATTTAAAAAATCAACCTATAGCTTTAAAAAATGAATTATTGTTATTCAAATGTATTTAACTATAAATAATATTGACTTAACTGTCAACCAGCATTGGTGTCTTGAACTCCTTCACAGAAATTGATTAAAGTGATAAACATTTATGCTAAAGTCCTAAAGTCTACAATTGGACAAAACCAACTACTTTGAAAGTTGATGCTGTTTTTTTTTTGTTTTTTTTCTTTCGTTTAGAAATGTTTGTACACCCAAACGATGGTTTGGGTCAACACTCAACTCTGGAAACATTTTGTGACTCAGAAGCTGCAAAGTTTGGGAACCTCTGCTGTAGAAGATCCATTGCAGATATCTATAAAGCCTCAGATCCTGCTCTCAGTCTCCCTCTGGTGGCAAAAGAGTCCAACTGCATTTAGTTGAAAATGGAATCCGTCAAAAAAAGCAAAAAAACAAACTCTCCAAGAAGTTTAAATATGTGCTATAGTTTAATAGAAATAAAACTTGGCTGATAGGAATTTATGCTTTTACTATAGATATATTTTGAAGACACTTTCCGATCATCGTCCCATCTGCAGTTACTCCTGGTTTATGTAAATATTGTTGCTTATATCTTATTAGACCCACACGACAGAGGAAAGCAGTGCTGGTTATCTAACATCTAGAAAAGAATAAAAAGAAAACAAAACATCTACAACAGTTTCATTTATTAAGTGAGTCACTAAGCCAAAGAGCTCTTTGGGGTTCTGAAGTTGCAGGTTTCAGACTCCTGATCTACCAGATAAAATCTGTGATCCTAACTCAATACAACTGAAGTGAAAACTGCAACATCTTATTTACATTTCCCTTAAATCAACAATAACTAAATTTTTTCCTTCATAAAATATTTTCATAGCTTTGGTGATTATACATCGACTTTCAACAAGTTGAATGAAACATCTGTCACAGTCTGAGGGGGTCTGTGTCACTTTACTGATGCTAAGCAACTTTCAGGAGGTTGCAGTAATGCTGCCACACAGAACAACTACAAATGTGCAGACTGCCTTACGACATACATCACTTCCCCCTTTTCCCATCGGTATAATGATGGAAGTCGATGCGCCCACTTTAGCGAAACTACATGGCTGACATTGGCTTATTAGTAGTAGAGATGCATGACCAAAGATATATATTTAACTCTGCATGTATGGATATAATAATAAAACAAATTAGTAGGAGAATGACGGGAAATCTAGGTTTCCTCATAAATGACTGGAAAGCTACATTTATGACAGAGAAGCGGTAAAGAGTAGTGATTAGTCATGAGTTGATCATTAACCCCACAGAGGACAGCAACTGGAATCTACCAACATCATCACATACAGTTGATTAGTGGAGAAAATTAAATCCCACCTCTGTAAAATACACTTGGACTAATTCTGCAGATAATAATCAGTGTTCAAGATTAGATTATTGGTTCATTTCTCAGATGGAATGCAAAGATGCTTAAAAATGTGAAATTTCAGTATCTTAACTGAGCTTAATGGACCACTGCTTCATTGTATTATCTTTAAGAATAATTCAAATAATGATAACCCAAATCATCAGAAATTTAACAATACTTTAATGCTAAATGATGAAGTCTTAACAGGCCCGATATGTCACCTATAAGCAAATGGGAGTGGTTTACATTTGAAATCCAACAGTTAGAGATTACAAGGCGGAAAATTCACAAACAAAATTAGCTATTTGTAAAAATAAATACATGTGGAACAATTGAAATAAGGAGGGATAAGGCTCAATTAAATTTCCCTTCAAGTCAAACCATATGACATGTGCATAGATTAAAAGCCAGATGAATAGACATAGGAGAAAAAAATTCATTATATTTCTATGGATAAAAAAAAAAACAGAGAGAGAGGGTAAAAACAGAATAAAACCACTGAAGAAAAATTATACTACTATTGACCCAAACCTACAGAGCCCAGGAACAGACATGGGTGAAAAAACATATACCTATTCATTCCCATAAAATACAAATTAGTTTAGCACTAAATATCATTTTGTGCAAACGGAGTACTATGTGTGTCCATTATAAGAGCATTTTTGCCATGTTAAAACCATTTGGGGTTTAGCTTTACCTCCCTTTTTCTAATTCATTCTGAAGCGTTGGATTTGTCCCTCTACATCCATCCTTGGTGCAGTGCAGCAATTACTACATTTTATTCCATGAATACCTGCTGAGTGGCTCATCACAGTTTCACTGACTACTGGCCTATCACTGGTGGGTTAAAGGGGGAGCCTAGAATGGAGTCTATATACATTATGTCCATCCAGACCTAGGAATTCACAGCCCCTTTTAAAGTATAAAATGCAAGGTGGCGACTTCATGCTCTCCTTAAACATTCTGGAAGAAAATCCAAGATGTCTTTCTGACCCTTTTGTGTGAGAAGGACGAGGTTGTCGTTTTTGATGAGATCTTGTGTTGTTTCCTTAATAACCTGTGATTGTTATCTATAAAATTACAGTGAATATTATTGATAAATACCATGTCACCTTTGTAATTTTGGTTTTTGCTTTGTCTTCTCACAAGTCTGGTCGATCCTTCTTTGATGACTTTCGTTTAAGCCCCTTAAAATGAATACTTGAGATACGGTGCTGAGTCACAAAAGGCTTGATCATGGCAATGCAGTTTGACTAAGGGTGGCATTCCAATGTAATCCAGAATATCAATAAAAACCCATCAATTGTCAAGAAATAAACCAAAATCTTCAAACTTGGCTATATCCAAATGACAAACAGGGTTTTTTTCCCCACATTTCTTATATGTTTTTTAAAAGAGCAAATTTCCTACGAGCTCTATATTTATGAAAAAGTGATAAACTGTAAATTATTCATATCATCAATGACCGCATATTACATCATTAATTTCCATAGGTTGCTGTATGTTTCAAACAAAAACTGTCCTTTTAGAATAGGATAGAATGGATTAGAATAGAATAGAATAGAAAATCCCTTTGTTGTCCCACAAGGAGGAAATTGTGGTCAAAACAAAAGCTTACTGTACTAAGAAATTTCAGTTATTTTCTTCATTGACCAAAACCATGTTTGCAATGATATAAGTACTTTATCATATCCCCAAGCCTATTTTTTCTATGAAAAAAAAAAGTCAATTTCTATTCCGACGAGTAGAACAAAAAAAAAGGAACAATAGCAATAACTTAAAAAACTAAATAATATAGGAATGATTGTTTTATACATGTTGACAGGTACAGAATATCTAAATGTTGGTACCAATAGATCACTGTAGCTCTAACAGTAACATGGCTGCTTGTCTGCTAGGTGAACATCTGTCAAGCTCTTAAGATGTCGACTTAAGATGTAAATGTGCTCCGAAGCCACCTGCAGGTTTCTGCTTTCCTTCTGGAAAGGTAACATGACTGCTTGCTAATACATCAGCAGACTTGCTGGCCAAAAGCCCAATTGAAGGTTGGAGTCTGAGTGCGCCACCTACTGGTTCTGCAGAGTTAAAGCTGGACACCGTTTCATTCACAACACCTGTCCCATCAACCACGAATCAGAAATACTTTAATAATCCCAGGGAGAAATACTTTCATTACATTATTCCATCTGTAATAGAGTGACTATAGGACCAGTTTGATAGAACACTATTTCATAATCGCTTTGTCTCACCATCAGTTTGGGGGTCCTTGGCCTGGAAAACGTTGAAGACCTCTGCTATAAAACAATAACTAAATAAAGAAAAACAAATGTCATATTTCAATTTAATTTCGTTTATTTATGAAGCTCCATTTCACAACACTTGTGTCAAGGCACTCTCCATAAATACTACTCAATAGGATCATATAGACCAATTCCAAGTTAAGTACCTAAACTCCATTGGATCAAAAGCACTGCAGTCTGACCCTCGATCTTTAATCTAAACAAGAATGACTTTACATTTTTGTGCTTCATTTGTGCCTGTTTGATTTTTGTTTTCTGGCTATCATGTTAAAGATGTTAATAAAGCTCTTTAGAAGTCAATCAGTTTCGCTATGTTCCTGCTGGTCTGTGCAGCTATAATTCCTGTTTGTGCTGCCTTTGTTTTGAAGTTATTTACCAAAGTGAGAATGAGGAACCTGCAATCAATGAATGAGCTCAAAATGACCTGGGACTTCAAGAGGCCTGACAGACTTAAAGGTGAGAAAAGCAGAAGTACTTGGAAAAACAAGGACAGTGATTTTGGAGAAGAATTCCCCTCTTTCTTAGGGAAGTGGAAAGTGAATGTTGAATAGAAAAAACAATAGATATGAAATGAAATCCTGAGGAATGTATGATTTCATTAGAAACGTGATGTCATCTGTTGACGGGTAAAAAAAACAGAAGTGGAGGAAGATGAAGACTTCAAAATGATTTCAGCTAATTGTGATTAAAAAGATGAATGGGGATCTAATTTCCAGAGAAAAAGCAAAATATTTCTAGAATATGAAAGCATGTTTGCTTGTGCTGTGTTTCTGTTAATCTGTCATAAATTTTTTTTATTAATCTCATATGGCTTAAAGCTCCAGACTCAGTTATACCATCTGACTCTGTATTAGGGGTAAATTGAAAATTGTAAAAAATGTGCTATCCATTTAAAAGGATTTGACTGCTGAGACACAATACATGTTAGTTTATTGTATAAAAATGTGTTTTTATTTTCTGATCCAAACCATTCGTGAGTAAAAAAATTAAAAAATGAACTTTATTAATCTTATGTTGGAGAAATTTACCTCCAGATTTAACCCATTTGCATGGGGAGCAGTGGGCTGCCATTGTGGGGCGCCTAGGGAGCAGAGTGGGGTTTAAGTTTTGCTCAGGGAGCCAGAGTGCAGGCTGTGGGGATCGAACCAGGTACTTGCAACCTTCTCAGAGCACAAACACACTGCTCTAACCACTAGGCCAACACTCCCCATAGAGTTGCAGAGGCAAATGCAAAATATTTTGTCCCCATTTTCCACACTTTATTAGTAATACAACAGATCATGGCAAGAAAAGTAAGAGGATTTGTTTGAGGTTAATTATGGTTTCAACAGTCATCATTTATTTAACCTGACATTAAATAAAAAATAAAAAAGTGGCATCACTGAACCTGGGAGTAACACAGGATTTAAATGTCTTCACTCATATATAACACGATATATAACACTGATAACTGATCAGATGTAGCGTCCAGTCAGAATCAGAGTCAAGTTTATTGCCAAGGAGGTTTGCGCCTACAAGGAATTTCACTTGGTATTGAAGGTGCAGACAAATCAGATATATACATACAGAATACAGAATCTATGGTTATATACAATTTAAAACATACAACATATTATAAATAGTATATAGCTATATACTATATACACAGTAGACTGTAGACTTAATGTAACGCAGGAGGTCTGGAGATGTTACTGTCATGTTCGGATTAATGTGTCTAACCCACATGCAGAACACTCGGAGGCAGATGAAAAAGTTAAAAGATTTATTATAATAAATGTACAAAATATGTTCAGATCCAAGAGGGGGCTTGACTGGTCACAAGTGGGTTCACTGCTGAGGAGGACAGAGAGATTAGTGGAGGTCCAGGTCTTTTGCTGGTTGTGAGTGTTCAGGTCTGTACCTGTTCTGGAGTGGAGCAGAGCTGCAGAGGGGGGGAACCTTGAGGGTCCAGAGGTTGTCGGCAGGCTGAGGGCAGAGGCGGAGGCAGAGCTTACTGAGTGCAGGCAGATCACTGATTGAGTTTTCCTTCCAGTAATCTTCTGAGAGCGGGCAGACAGATCACCGGCAGAGAAACTCTCCAGAGTTTCAGGTATTCAGGCAGGATCAACCATTACTGGCAAACACTCTGGCACTGGAGTGAAGCCCTCCGCCTCCTTAAGTACGGATCTCCTGATGAGCAGATGAGAGACAGGTGGTGCGGTCGGCTCATGCTCCAGGAGATCTTGTGCACCCTCTGGTGGAGAAAGTGGACAAACCTCCAGATCCCAACAGTTACGTTGGTGTAGCTCGGGGGTAACCAATTAAAAATCAGCTGGGTCCGAATAAAGAAATTCATCAACCAGTAAAGGTCTGGTTGAAAATCATCAACCACTAAGGTCCAGTAAAATAATTTTTGATTATAATCTGTTACTTTAAACAGAATTTAACACTGAAAAAAATGAGTTGTTATGCATCCATGTTATACATTGAATTTTCAAACTAAAAAATACATAAAAACAGTAGAACATTTTTCCATATTAAAATGTTGTTGTTGTTTTTTTTAAGTAGAGAACAACAATCGTTCAGTTTGGTATAAAGACAATTTCCCGATTCACATATTTTATAAAGCATCTGAACTGATCTGTTTGTTATTTTTTCCTTTTTTCTGTCTTAATGTTGGCAGTGGGCTTTATGCTGCCCTGCAAGGCTTTAAACCTGGGTTTAAATGGAGACAAAGCCATTCTAAAGCACATATCAAGGTGCTCATTTTGAGCCTGGATCCATATTTATTTTTGATTCTGTTCATGGTGGAGAATCCTGCTTCACAGCAGCAGGTTGAGCCAAACATCCTCTAAATGTGCAGGGTCATCTTTGAGCACCATTTCACTTTTCTTTCCCCAGTTCACTGCAGTTCTTCCAGCAGTCCACACTTTCTCTGCTCTCTTTTTCTCATCATCTTCTTCTTCTTTCCCATCGCCCGGCTTGCCACAGGTTTGCCTGCTGTGTCTAAAAGTAGCAGCAGCAGCAGCCCAGACTGACTGCAGCTCATTGGATCATTTGTAGCACCTGTAGCCTGGTCCCGACGCTCCGGTGGGCGTTTACAATATTCACAGGAGAAGCGGCGCAAGTGAAGTTAGACACTGTCGTCGGACAACATGCAGTAATTAAAAATGTTTTAAATCAGGTTGGGTTAGCCATCAGATGGATCCGCAGTCCGATAATCCATGACCTCTGGTGTAGCTTCTAGGTCCTGAACGGGGGAGGGAGAGAGGCGGTGTCAATGTCACGGGTTGACAAGGCTGGTAGTGGAGGGGAAAAAACTGTTGTTGTGGCCTGAGGTTTTGGTCCTGATGGACTGCAGCCTCCTGCCAGAGGGAAGTGACTGAAATTGTTTGTGGCTGAGGTGCAAGGGATCAGCAACCATCTTCCTTGCATCAGAGTCCTGGAGGCGTACAGATCCAGGAGAGCTGGAAGATTGCCGCCAATCACCTTCTCTGCAGACCGGATGACACACTGCTGTCTGTCCTTGGCCTTGGCACCAGCGTAACAGATGGAGGAGGTGAGGATGGACTCAATGGTGCAGGAGTAGAAGTGCACCATCGTTGTCCTTGGCAGGTGGAATTGTTTCGGCTGCCGCAGGAAGCACATACCATGCAGGGCTTTCTTGGAGAGGGAGTTGATGTTCAGCTCCCCCTTTAGGTCCTGTGAGATGATAGTTCCCAGGAAGCGGAAAGACTCCACAGTGTTAATTGTGGAGTCACTGACTCCGCAATTATTCCTGAAATTCTTCCTCAAGTCCACATCCATCTCCACTGTTTTTAGAGCGTTGAGATCCAGGTTGTTCTCCCTGCACCAGGTCTCCAGATGGTCAACCTACCACCTGTATGAGGACTCATCACCATTAGAGTCCAGTGAGAGTGGCGTTGTCTGCAAACTTCAGCAGCTAGACAGAGTTATTACTGTTCAGTTCCCAGCTTCACATGCTGCTTCCTGTCAGACAGGAAGTCTGTAATCCACCTGCTGGTGGTGTCAGAGAAAAGAAAGCATGAGAATAGACGGGGGAAGGTCACTGGTTGGTCTAATATTAGGGGGTAATGTAGGAGCAGCCAACTAATGCCACGGGATTCCTAAATGATACTTATATAGAAAAATATATTAGCAAGATTTGTAATTTATTTACTACTATTTAATACTGCCTTTTAACCAGAGACACTGCATGTGGGGAACATGCTGCCAATCACCTGTTCACTTTTTCTTTTAGGGGAAAATTATTGCAGGCAGACATGATGAGTCGATCCCCACAGAGGAGAATGCGGAGCCAAGAGATGTAGATGAGAGAGAGATTACAGAAAGCCTGTCATAAATTATTGTATTTTATTAATCTATAAATAAATAAATACAATCTATAGCTGTTAACTTAGAATTATGGATGAAATGTGTGATATTATGAGCTGTATAGAAAAAAAGAGTAAACTAAAATGCCTTACTGTTAAAAAGAAGAATCTATTATAAGACAAAAACAAATTATATTATGGACTGAATGTGAGGAAAGAATCAATGGCAAAGTAGTATAAGAGTTAATAATACACGAGAGTTGCAAAGAAAATTCTTTAAGGATTCTTTTAGTAAAGGAGAGTCAAAAGTAATAGAAAATATGTTTACATTATAGCACACAGTATTTGATTAAATTTACAAAAACTTTATTTATTTTCCAAATAAATCCCTGAAGACAGAACAGATTTGAAACAGGAGACTCCTAGATGACTTGCAGAGACACGTTACTTTACCTTCTCCATAAAACACAACTACACGACCTGTTGAGAACTCTGACATCAGCTAGTTCTGAAAAGAAGCACAGATTCTTTTTCCATTTTAATGTTAGTATGCTGATGTACAGTTTTTGTTTTCACTTTATGGTTATTATACTAACAATTAAAATAGAGAAAAAACTGCTTTCAGAAGCACCTTTTTTATACAGTAGAATTGATATGTTTTTTTTAACCATATGTGACAAAGACTGTGTACGGTACTTGTCATAACTGCCAGTTAGAACCATAAAGATCTGAGTCAATTGAATGCCTGTTGACAGCAAAGTCTCGCTTCAACCCCAAACCCCCCAAGTATCTCCATCGTATGAAAGGTTGAGGTGTGCTCCCCCCTTCTTTTGAAGATTCTGATGCTGTTTTAGCTGATGTCCGAGTTCTCAACAGGTCCCCTGAGAGGCTGCGGCCTCTCCAGGCTGATCATCAGGGTGGGCTCTCGGCTCATTGGGTCCGGGTTGTGCCAGTCTTCCATCTGTGCGACCTTATTGGTCTCCTGCTGCGGAGCCGAGCTGAGGCAGAACTCCTCTTTATTCTGCTGCTCCAGATGTTTCAGGATGGTTTTGGACAGGAAGTGAGGGTCCTCCTCGTGCTCATCTAGAGGAGGAAGAGGATATGGTAACTTCAAATGGTAGAATCTCAAAAATCAGGACACCTTCAGTCGATCATCTGATTGACCCAGGACGGGAGAAGAAGCATTTATTTTACAGATCAAATTGACTTGCTGTCCTCAGTACACGTATCACAGCGCTTTAGTTTCTTTAGACTGGGTTAAAATGGGATAATAATAGTAAGATGTTTGAACTAGAAGAGTATATTACTGCATTGTCTGCATACAAAATAATGCGGCAAACAGGACAGACTTAAGAAGAGCTGTTCACAAACAGTGGAAAATGGCCAGTTTTTTTTTTTTTTATGACCAAAACCAGTGTGCGAAATACCTGTCAACATTTGGGGGGGTCCCTATCTCCCGATTGTTGCGCAATACCGATCAAAATTTTCTCAATATGCAGTAGGCCTATAACATTTGTAAGTCAAAGTCAGCTTTAATGTCAATTCTTCAGATTCACCAGACATAGAAGGACTCAAGAGGACGTTTCCTATTCACCAACAGTGAAAAAGATAAAGTGCACAGGCACAACAGATAAGATCAGTTCCTAATACTAAAATTTAAACATTCAATTTCACAATAAAATATAAAATGTACAATAATATAAAATATGCAATACTTATGATAGTGCAAAAAGGCAGATGGTAATGGCAACAGAAAAATTATTATTATTATTATTATTACCAATTATGTAAGATATAGCATTTCTAACAGTAACAGTGCAAAAGAACAGTAAATAAATATAGTATTAATAGTAGTGCAGGAGACAGTTTGTCCGGAGTGATTTTTTTTTTGAGGGGGGGTCAACTTCCTGACTGCTTGGTGGATGAAGCTTTCTGTGAATCTGGTGGAGCCGGCAAGAGCCTGAATAGAGTCAGTCTATGAAAACACACACACGCACAAAGACTGTCTGTCTGTCTCTCTCTCTCTTTCATGCACGCACATGTCCTGCTTTAATCCAGTTTCTGACAAATGGAAATGGGTCCAATTTGTCCAGAGAAGGTCCGTTGAGGTCCACAAACAGGAGTGAAGACCTGCTGTCCTTTATGCAATCTGTTCCGCTTTGCCCGTGTTATTAACTGCGGAAAAGCACATGGCTAATTTGCATACGCGAACAAGATTGGCTGGCTCCACTTGGCAAAAAAACAGAACATATTTTTGAATAAAGTTTTGAATTTTAATACTGGACATGTTGAGCTTAAAAACATTTTAGTGACCAATAGTGACAAAAAAATATTTTATTTTAAATTTTTTTTGACACAATTTAAGACCCCCTTTAAATTTTGCTTTTGAGGCTTTCAGGGGGTCTCATGGGTTAATCGGGGGGGTCGAGCCACCCCGGACCCCCCCGTATTTCGCACTCTGACCAAAACTATTCTCCCCTACAACTCAGTTCCTTCATATAATTAAAATTGCCACAGTAAGCATCCATTATAACAAAGAAGAATTGAGAAATATTTCCTGTTCTACTACCATCTCAAAGAAATTGTTGGGATCTGGAGGTCTGTCCACTTTCTCCACCAGAGGGCGTACGAGATCTCCTGGAGCCTGAGCTGATTGCACCACCTGTCGCTTATCTGCTCATCAGGAGATCCGTATTTAAGGAGGCTGAGGTCTTCTCTCCAGCACCAGAGTGTTTGCCAGTTACGGTTAGCAAGCCTGAGCCAACCAGCCTGTCTGAACCTCTGACTCCCTGATAACCTGAACCTGATCTGTTCTCTCTTCTCTGCTTCCTAGATTGAACCTGCCTGAAACCTGAAACACTGAAGAGTTTCTCTGCCAGTTATCTGCCTGTCCGTTCTCTGAAGAACCCAGGAGAATTATTCCTTTCAAAGTTCTGCCTGCCCGCTCTCGGAAGATTCTGGAAGGAAACTCAGATCTGTTATCTGCCAACACTCAAGTTAAGCTCTGCCTCTGCCAAGCCCTCAGCCTGCCGACAGCCTCTGGACCCTCAAGGTTCCCCCCTTCTGCCGCTCTGCTCAACTCCAGAACAGGTACAGCCTTGCTCACTCTCAACCTGCAAATTACCTGGACCTCCACTAACTCCTCTGTCCCCCTCTGCAGTGAACCCACTCGTGACCAGTCATGGATCTGATAATTCTGTGTGCTTTTCAGAACCCACTCGTGACCAGACGAGTTCCCCCCTGGATCTGTTCATTTATTGTGTTACAAACACTTCAATAAACCTTTGAACTTTTCTCCTGCCTCTGAGTGTTCTGCATGTGGGTTAGGCACCTTAAGCCAAACATGACAGAAATTGAGCAATAATGCTGACTTTCTCATTTTTAAACGTGAATCCAGACTTGCAGTCTAAAGATTAATGCCACTAGGTGTGTTGAGGACACATATAGGAGCAAACATGTGCTGGAAGGTGCTCTGGTGAAATAAAATCTAAATAAAACTTCATTTACATGTAAACCATATATAATGAAGATTCCATCTCCATTCTGAGTTATGGGAGCAGAAAAAGGCTTTTTAATATCAGCAAGAACAGAAAGATTCCTTCCACCAAACTAACAGACCTAAAACTAGGGTTAGAGACAAAATAGAATGGTTTAGAATAAAGCTCACTGTGGTTTTAGAATGGCCTAGTCAAAGTCCAGATGTAGAATAAAGTTGAAAATGCTAGTTTTGTATTTGCAAAACAATTTTATCATGTGCCTTTTACTCCACAGTTTTTGTATTTTGTATTGGTCTCTCACATTAAATCCATAATTTGTGATTCCATTAATACAAAGTTTATCATACAAATAGCACTTCTTAATGGACAGCTCATGGTGAATTATTTTGAAGCTTCTCGTGTTCACCCGTCAGGTTCTTACCATTGAGCAGGATGAGCCTGTAGCGGTTGCGGCACTCCAGTGACTGCTCCAGGATGTCCTGCAGGGTCCTGTAGAAGAGCAGAACCTGCTGTCTGCGTTCAGGCTCCCCAAAACCTGCGTTTCTGTCCTGGGACATGCGGTACAATGTCAGCAGGGGCGTTGCGTACTCCACTGGACACTCGTGGGTCTGCTTACAAACATGACCAAATACAGAAAGCAGTGTTTTAATCACAGAACATTATAAGTAACGTCAAGTTGTGCTAAATAATGATGACATGTGGACTAGCTATGACATAATATGACTAACAAAGGAACAACAGACAGACATGAACAAGAGAGATAATATGTCACATTTTCTGGAAAGCTTTGGCACTTTCAAATAAGAGTGATTTTTAACTTTTTATGGGTAAATGATGCTATTATAGTACTGTGAGTGTTCTACTTAGTGTCATAGAAGCTTTTGTTCTTTAAGCTGACCGATTTTTTAAATGAACTTTAGAATTTGCTGTTTTACGTATACCGCCTTTTTTAATGCTCATTATTAATCCTCGAAGCTAAATTTTATGTCAGTACTGCCCATCCAATCAGACAAAAACAAACAGACATTACACAGATATTAGTCATTGGGGGGGACGCGGTGTTGGATGTGTTTTTCTATATCGTTGTTCAATATAAAAAAAGATATAGAAAGACACATATATTTATTTTATATTGTAAATGTATGAAATCATGGTTAATGGCCAATTAATTACTCAATAAATTAAGTGATACCAGAAGCCAAAAGTGCTATCTGGCCTGCCATTTTAGAAAAATGACATTTACCATTTTTCAACTGGCCCATATCCCTTTTGAACTGGCATATACCATTTTGAAGAAGTTGCATGCCAGATAGTACTTTTTGCTCTAGCTACTGCACTGAACTTTTCTAAGAATGAACCCCAGGTAAAAAAAAAAAGGGGGAGAGGACCGAGAATTGAGCCCTGAGGAACCCCATAAAACATGAGGTAAAGGTGAACAGTAGATTCCACAACAGCAGAACCTTTTTAGCTGTTACGGTAAAGAGTGTCATTAAAAACATTTAATATTGCAACTGTTTGTAAATGATTTCTTTTGTGCACTAATCTGATATTTAACTAACAGAATAATCCTTTAAACCTTTCGCTTCACTGTGAACTCTGTATAAAACTGATATAACTGCTAAATTTCAGCCTCCGCCAGCAAACAAAGGCTGCTGTTGGGGTTTTATTCCATCAGTACTAGATCTCAGCATGATACCTGATTCGTTGATTTTATCAAACAAGTGAATCTGCTTTGAATTTAAAACAAACTTCTGATTCAAGCTGTGAAATTATAACCAGTAAGTGAACTGTTTTCATAGCTATGGTGTTCACCTGCCTTCCCATGCTCGTCCTGCACTCTGTACACGCTGTGCTTGTAGACCCGGCCCCGGATTCCTGCCATGTCCATCTGGCTGTTTGGGAGGCTGTCGTAGAATTTGATGTTACTGTCTTCGTCCTCCAGCTTGTGCGATATGTTGGCGTTGATAGGAATGAGGACGATGAGTTTCTGGGAGCCACGGCTCTGGAAGCTGCCTTGGTGAGAGGCACGAAATGAATCGATGGACGCTTCCAAACCTGGACAGGGCCAAACAAACCCACTCAGAGCTCCAAATTCACACAGGAAATCTAAACACTGTTGATGAAAATCAGAACAATATATACCACATCTTTTAAAAGTATTCTTACTCTTCGAAGTGTGTAAATTATACCACCCCAAACATGAATGTATTTTATTATGTTTATATCTCATAGCGCAGCTGTTCTAAGGCCTCGGGGGGCTTTTAGAAAACATTACAGAACAAATGTCTTCATGAAGTCTGAGGAGGCTGGCAGACAGGTCCGGGGTGGAGTCCAAAGCAGGAATGGGTTATAATCAAAATATCACTAGCTTTAAACATCTCAAAAGAAATAGTTTGGAACCACAGGAAACCTGCCAAGGCATGGACAACTAGCAAAACTGACAGAGTTATTGAGGAGCAACAGGTTCGTAGATATTAGTTGTGAACTCCCCAAACATGGCGGTAGCAGCAATATGCCACGGGGATTCTGATCTTCAGCAGAAGAAGGACGTTTTAAGAGTTGATAGGAAGATGAAAACAAACTAAAAATGCTGGAAGAAACCCAATTAGAGTCTCGGTAGAGATTTTGTAAATCCTTTTTTTCCACCAGAAAAAAAACAAAACGTAAGTTTAAAGGTGTAGTGGAGCATTTATGCAACGTTTTGAAAAGACGCGCCCTCTCCACTTTAAAAAAGATCCACATGCACAACGCTCTGTCCGCTCCCAAGAGGGAACGCCTATTTAACACATGCGAGAGCATGCAGGAGTGCAATTTTTCCTCGTATGCTCTGGTCACAAGTTGCTGTTTGCATCGTTCATACGAGCTTAATTTCCAAAAGAAGATTTGCAATTTTTTCACTATGTCAGGCTCACCACCGGTAAGTGAAAATGGGGACGAGCATGTAGGACGGCCTTAGGTGAACATTTCACCAGACAATTTAGAGGACCACTTATTCTGATGATCCACCCGGGAATATGTACATCCTCATCTATACCTTTAAATATATATTTTCGTGGTTTTCCTGGCAAAAACAGGCTGCTGCAAAGTTACAAATGCACACATTAAAAACAAGAAATATACATAACAACCGCCTCCATGGTTGAAAACATCACACATGAACATCTGCAGGCCGATCTGCCTTTAAAAGAGATTCAGAGAAAAAGCAAATCCAACATTTAGTTTACAGATTTTTATATTGAAAAGAATCTGAAAACAACTAACCCTTCTTTTTCTTTCTTTTATATATTCACTAGTTTGTGTTCGTCAGTGTGGTTAAAATGTCGGTGAAATACACTAAAGTTTGCTGTCGTAAAATGAATAAAAGCCGTGGAAATGTCTCACAACTATGAAAACATTTACAAGGCAGTATGAGTGTATGGTTTCTATGTGTGTATGCTGGTGTGAGTGTGTTCTGTTACTGACTCGGGAGAACCAGCTGCAGGTAGCCAAAGTAGAAGGACCAGGCCAGGCCGTGGGCCACGTTCATCTTCCTCTCCTCACAGATGACTGACACCTCCACCTCAGACAGACCCTGTATACACACACAGCACCTTCATTTAGGAGACAGCTGACTCTTTTTAAAAGGGGGGAAACTGAAACAATTAATCAGATTAAGTGAGATTAATCAATTATTGAAATTATCATAAAGACTAATAAAAAATTAGTAATTGTTAATTGGAGTATAGAGACTCTGAAACATGCCTTTAGCTGACAGCAAACCACTTAGAGTAGTAATTATACCAAAATAGTGAAAAAATATATAAATATTTTCCATTTTAGATAAAAGAATACATTTTTTTCTTTTCAATATATTATATTCAGAACTCCAAGTTGAAAAGTTTTAGTTTTATCAGGTTTAATTCTGTATAAAATCACCATTAAGAACCCTTTCGCTATCTGATTATTATTTAAAAAAAACACTCAACAGATTAATTATTACATTAACAATAATATGGGTATAGAATAATAATATCAGTTAAATTAATTGATTATCAAAATGATTGTTAGTTGCAGGCCTAGATATATGAACGCAGGTAAACCAGCTATACAGTAGTTTATATATGAGGCAAGCCCCATCTAAGCAAATAGCTCTTTTTGAAAAACCTTCTCACAGAGCCGCCATCATAGCCAGCGGTCCTTCACACACGGCTATGCTGAGAGAGGGCTGCTGCAGACGGGCTGCGGTTAGACCTGGCTGCCGCGGTCCTCTCAAGTTTGTCACATTTTCTTTTCAATTACGCATTAAATCTGTGAATGGGCCATATGGTGATGCTTAAAAGCATAATGTTCTCGCCTCAAATGATCTTAAAACGTACTTTAATTGAACAACAGCAACAGAAAAACAACATTTAACTTAGTACTCTGAGCTCTGTGAGTTAAGAAGATGGGCCGCCAACCAATGAGCAGATGTTGACTCTCTAGGACACACCCCCTCCTCATTTGCATAATGAGACAGAAATGCATAGAGAAATGTAAAAACAACAGACAGAAATCTAAAAAGGGCAGGCAGAAATAAACAGCGGCGAAGAAATAACCAAGGTAAAAAAAATACAAAGGAAGAATAAAACAGACAAAAATGTTATAATACGCACATAAATAAATACTTAAAAAGTAATAGGTAATTAAAAAATAAAGTTGAAGATTATAAAGGACAAAAAAATAAATAAGGTAAATATTACAAAGGCAAATAAATAAAGAAGCTAATTAAGAGTTATATACATTTATGTCTCACTTTATAATTTAATTTCTACTTACATTTATTTGTTTATTGTATTTTTGTTTCCAATTAATTGTATGCTTATATATTTATTGAGCATTTATTTATTTCTGTATTTATTTTTAAATATGGCAGAGTTGGTCCTCCATAAAAAATCTCACCAGGACTGCCAGACTTTTCAATAGTGTGTAAACAGCAGGAACGAGAACAACAAGCTCCCAATGTTGGTCTTTGTGGTGCAGAGAGTGTTTGGTGGCGTACAGTAGGAGGCAGGCCATTGCTGCCGCCAGCAGAGTCTTACCCCCCAACCCACAGGCTGGCATAATGTGGCCGAGCAGCGATCTGCCTCGATACCTGACAAAAAAAAAAAAACACAACAAAAGGGTGGACACCAAGAGACAGAGACCAAGGAGGAGCCTTTTTGGTAACTCAGCATCACAGAGTTAAATTCATAGTCTCAACAGAAACGTAAGTTGTGTCTCCAAACTATGTCATACAGGGTTTCTATAGGGAAGTTAAAGGTAGCAGTTCAATTTCAATTCAGTTTATTTCTATAGCGCCAATTCACAACACACGTCATCTCAAGCTACTTTCCAGTTCACCAGATCATCCAGTCAAATTGATTCAAAGTTTTCTATCTAAGGAAAACCAGCTGATTGCATCGACTCATTGACTGGAAGGCAATCCCTCACACTAAGCAAGGAAGTTAAAGGTAGCAAAAAGCAGAACATTTATCAACTCAAATTAGGCCCATTGATGCTGACTTTTTTTTGCTTTAAGTGAATTTAACTATAAAATCTGTATAATAATACGACAGGACCGGAGCTGTGCTCACAGAAGAACGTTGGAACCATCTTATATGTTGAAACTAGAGAAACATTTTGCGCTTCATTATGGGAAAATGTATGTATTCACTATAAAACTTAATAAGTAAATTAAACTAAAATGATTCGAGGAAAACCAACAAACTTAACTAAAAGTTAAAAACATGGGTATTCACGTTTAACTTCATTTATATTAAAACTGATTTTAAAAGCAGTAAGAAATGGACTATTCATTTATATCAGACATATATCAATTGAACTTATTAGTCCTGAACAAACCTTGACATAAGAGAACTTTAATTTTTTTGCATTTTTTTTTCAATATATCTATAGCATTCAATTGCATTAAATTATTCTGTATTCTGTTTTTTTTTAATTAATATTCAAAACATTAAAAGGCTTTAATCTAAAATCAACGTTGTTCAGGGTGTTGCAACACTAGCCACACCCACTGTCAACTAACCAGCCAATGAGGTCTTTCTGACAATATCTGCAAAATTAATTAAAAATTCAGCAGTTCCTTATTAAGTTATTTAAGTGATTACTAATTAATATAAGTCTGACTAATCAATACAGTTAAATGTACTGATAAAGGAAGGCGTCAAACTACCTGAAAACATCAGAGTGAGCAGAGTTTTTACAAAATAATGAGTATTTTGTTTAATTAAATCCAGTATTAGCAGCAATATTGACAGATAACAGACCTTTCTGACACCAACTTCAGCGCTCAGAGCTGAGGTTCTCTGGTCCCTAAAAACTGCAGCCAAAGCATCACTTTTACTTCATACATGGAGTTTTTACTTCATCAAGGAGCTGCTCCAAAACATTTTTAGACTCTGACATCACCAAATGTTTTGCATGTGTGAGGAGGTCTTAGTCAAGACCTGCTTGATTTTGTGTTGTTAGTGAAAATATCGTAGGGGTTCGTAAAATAGGTAGTAAAAGGTAGTAAATTCAACACGGGGATTGCTGTTTTAACCTTCAAGGCATTTCCCTGCAGAGGTCACCTTATAAGTAACCATCCACCGAAAATGAGCAGATGAGTAAGGATAACATTAATGAGAGAAACAAAAGCTACATACTTGATTGATCAAAAATACAGTGCATGCTACAGCATTTCCACTGAATTAAAATCCAAAATATGTCTAAATACCAACTTGCTCTTTTTTAGCCAATGAGAATCAGACCTGCTGTGTTCTGCATCATTGTCCTTCTATCATCAATAGATTCCTTTACCTGCTAGGTGTCTGTATTGATTAAAAAAGTCTGCATAATGACTCTGAGAACTTTAACCGGAGATCTATGATCTTCTAAAGGGGAATAAAACACCCCATAGAGCAGGAAGCAGCCTGACCTTGTGCTTGAATGGTGCAGCACCTCTTCAGCCAGCAGACAGAGTCCAGATAGCAGAGGCCCCAGAGTCACAATCAGAGAGGCCAAAGCTACCAGGTTAATTATCCTCTCAGGCGATGTAAACAGCAATACCCCTGTTGCTATGGCAGCCAGCAATCCAGCACAAACTTTTGGTAAACTCCCACGAGGCTGGGGGATGAGCACGGCCTCATCTCGAAGGCAAAGCATCTGTGGGGGGGAAGAGGAAAAGGAAACATGTAGGTGAGAGATGAGCAGCTGGTTGTCATTTTGGTTGTTTTCATAATCTCAAATCAGATTAACGACTACAGATTGTGGCTTTTGTGACCTGACGGAGGGACTTTCTGCTCTGTGTTTAGAACAAAATTCTCATGAATGCAGTAAACAATTCATACATGTGTTGGATATATTTGGGCATCGTTAGTTACTTTAAGTATAAATAAAGATGCTAATCCAGATTAAACAGATGCCTGAATTCTTTAATTAAGTGTATTTTTACAAAGCAAACATTTACCATGAGGTGTGTCTGTATTGTTGTTCTACTGATCCGTAATCAGCATGTATGTCTTTAGGATCAACCTTAGCTGCTGGTCATTTTTAGTCAGTCAATTAGAGAAATGGGGACAATTGTTACTTAAAGACTTCTGTGTATAATACATGACTAAAGTCATTTAAACTAGGTTTTTCTTTTCTGTTTTGAAACAATCTGGTTTGAGTTTTTTCTTTGTAATAAACTGTGGTTTATAAAGGGAAAAAAAGGGTAATCATTCCTCAGAAAGGGATCGTAAAGAGGATTACAAAAGCACAACCATTTCTCAAGATCTCTGAAATGAGCATTAGCCCCCACACAGTATGATAGGTGTTCCACCTCTGTGAAATGCACAGGAGGAAAAGATAATTTGGCAGCTGATCAACACCAAGAGTTTATTGCTAAACTATAAAAAAGGAAGTACATTTTTGAAGAGACTCACCTCTATGCGTCTGAATTCTCCTACTGACTGAGCGTTAGAGATTTCTGCTGTACACTGATCTCTGTCTGCCACTCCTGAACTGACTCCACCCCTCTTAACAACTTTCAGTTTCATTTTCATCTAAAGTTTCAATATTTGTTTTCTATGTAATTTCAAGTAAATGGGTTGGTCTAGCTCAACCCATGCTAAAATGGGAAGGGTGGGAACCTTACAGGAACACTTCAAACATGTTCAAGCAGTAAAGACAGACATTCATCCTGGTTTTACCACATCTTTATTTATAAAGCCATTTATAACAAACAGAGGATCACAAAGTGATGAACAAATTGCAAATTAAACATGCAGGAGACAGACAGGTTTAAAAAAAAACTGTTTAAGTACAACACCCTTGTGTAAAAATTTATGTTTTGCATTGCAGAGCTTGACAGTTTTCATAGGGGTGAGCAGGAGGCAGGGAGCAGCATTGAGGATAAGCAAATAGACACCAGTTCAGAGTCAATCTACTCTGTGCCAACAGGAAAATAAACGACAACATCTGTATTAAGACTTGTAAAGACTTGTTTCCTGAAGCGCTTGCAAATAAATATACTGCATGAGCTTGGCCTATTTACCATCCCTGCTTTCTAAATTAAAGGTATAGTGCACATTCTTTTTCACCTTAAACATCCAGTGGCATCTTTTGGTGTACTCTTGGTGTTCGTGAATGTTTATGTATTCAGTGAGCTTCAGTTTCAGCCCTTCATTGTGTCACAAGAAGCAAATGATTTTAAAGGTTAATGAAAAGAAGGGGAAGGCCTGAGAAGAAAGAAAGCATACCAGAGAGCATTTAGGAGGTTAGGTAGGATGGTATTTATGCGCAGTTGTTAAAAACGGGACATAGATGTTCTTAAACTCTTAAAATCTCTGGAATAATCAACCACTATACCTTCACAGTGTTTTCAATTACTAAGAAGCGCTTACAAATACTTCAGATACTTTCTCTAAACTCTTAACCCAGACTCACACCTACAAACAAACAATTGGCCAAACGGATCATTTTCTTCTCAAAAACATATTTTGTTAAATATATACTAACTCTTCATTCAACATAGAACCCATTTTTCTCTGCACACACTATCTTTACCAAAACACTGGTAATCTGACTCAAAATGAAATTATTCTGACAAAGAATGACACTTGTTTTCACTTAACAAAGTACATGGAGTCAATCAAAGTACACCAGGTTTCAAAATACTGGCTATTGTTGACATTACAAAACTACATAGACTTTTACGTTTTAGTTTTACAGGTATTTGCATGCAAAACATGCATTCCACATTTTTTACACTAAATTTCTTGGCTGGTAACTGTATGTCCACATATACAGTAATGTTTAGATTAAAAAGCATTCCAGTAAATCTAGCAAATCAGTTTTTTTTCCCCCTGTACTGTTTCTACAGTAGGTACAGTAGAATCGCGGTTTGATAGAACATAAAAGGTTTTACAGTATTTCTTACAGTGAACAAAATATCCATGAAACACACAAGATCATTCTGAACAAAAAAACAACAGCAACAAGTCCAGATAAATATTGGGGGAACAAAGAAAATATAAAGCACTGCTATATCTAATCTCTGAGATCTTCAGGGTTAGGCCACATCTTTTCGTCAACATCACATTTGATATTATCCAAGGCGATGCAGCTGGGATAAAACCGCTTGAACTGTGATGTCCCTGCAGCCAGCATCCATGGCTTCAAGGAGGGACATGTGATCATGTGGCTGATGGTCATAAACCTTCCACCTCCATGCTGAAAAGAACTCCTCTATGGGGTTGAGGAAAGGTGAATAGGGTGGAAGGAAGAGACTTACCGGTCTTGGGTGAATTTAAACAATGTTGTTATTGCTTGCGAATCATGGAAAGCCACATTGTCCCAGCTAACTGCAAAGGTCCTCATGTATTTTGTTTTTGAATTGATATCATTGCAGAAACAGAGTTTTTATACTGTATCTAAGGTTTGAAATATTGTTTTTGCTATTGTGGGATGGTGTGTGTTTTCAATTGAAAATACTACAAAAACAATCCATTATTTTGGTGGAAGGTATAGCTTGTCGGTTAAGAAAATGTAAGCGTTGTGGAAATGTGTTCACTGACTCCATATTGTGTGAAAATAACATGAAATGTATAAATGCTATGGCCCCAATCGACCGATGCTGTGCTAATTGTGTTTAGAGTTTTGAAGACTTGACAACTGATTGGACAAACGCTTGTTAGTGACTGAAAAAAAACTGTAATCAATCTGAAAAATATTAATATATACATAAATTATTGCATATCGCATTGAAATAGTAGATATTTATCTATTTTTACATAAGAGATTCTTTGATGACTTGCCTTCTCTATAAAACATAAAAACTACTTCCGAAAAGTGCATTGATTTGGTATTTTTTATCTTTACTGTTCGTACATTGATGTCAATAATTAACTACTGCTTTTTTTGTTGTCAGTTTATGGTTAATATACTAACATAATTTCAAATTAGGCTTAAAACTTTTTTTTTTTTTGGGATAAAGCTTAAAAACAGTGATGTTTGATTAGTCTCTGGGTAAGTAGAGAATTAAGAGGAAAAAAAGTGAAAAGCATGATTAAGCGTCCTAGAAGTCAGTCCGGATAGACGTTTCTCCTTAGAGCTACCTTGGCCCTATTTTGGCTCCAACTTTCTTTTACCTCATCCAAAATAGTTAGGTTATCCTGATTTTCTATAGATTTGCTGCTATAAGTTAGGATGCCGGAGGACATAGGGATCACTTTTCCTCATTCTACTTCATTCTACTCTCTGCTTTTTCTTGTCTTAGTAGCTTCATCTGGTCTCTTCCTGTTTGACGGTGACTCCATGTCCAAACCAAGCTTGTCTGCTTGGATTTGTCTCTCCTGGACGAGGCCAGCTAGTTAACAGTTATCTTTTGTATATTTATTTCTTTTTTAATTCAGTTCAGTGTATTTATATAGCGCCAACTCACAACATATGTCATCTAAAGGCACTTTACGGAGACAGTAAAGTTACATTGGATAAAAGTTTCTGTGAAGGAAAACCAGCTGATTGCATCGGCTCATTCACTCTTCGGCAATCCATTACACCAAGCATGTATGTAGCGACAGTGGAGAGGAAAATTCCCTTTTAACAGGAAGAAACCTCCAGCACAACGAGGCTCAGTGTGAGTGGCCATCTACTTAGGTGAACTGGGGTTAAGGAGACGGAAGCAGACATGGGGAAAGATGACTTTCACCAGAGCTCGATGTCTGTTTCTATCTCCATCTCTTTATTAAAGGGATTACTTTTAAAAGGGATTGAGGGATTGCTGAAGAGCTAAAGGCAAAATGCAAGTGAAAATCATTGCTGCAAGCTCCTTCAGGAGGAAAACATCTTGCAAGAAATTATTGGATGCAATCAGCTGGTTTTCCGTGAAAGAAACTTTTAACCAGTCTTATTGTATTGTTTCTGTAAAGTACCTTGAGATAACATGTGTTGTGAATCGGTGCTAATGTATACAAATAAATTATACCGAATTGAACTGGAGCTGCTAAGTGGGACAGTGGGTAGCACTGCTGCAAGAAGGTTCCAGGTTTGATTCCCGGCCTGGGGTCTGGAATTTGCATGTTCTCCCTGTGCAATCCAAAAACCTGACTGTTAGGTTAATTGATTTCTCCAAATTCTCTTTAGGTGTGAGTTTGTCTCTGTGTTGCCCTGCGATAGATTGGTGACCTGTCCAGGGTATACCCCGCCTCTCGCTCATTGACAGCTGGAGATAGCCACCAGCAGCCCTCGCAAAACATGTCGGAAAATGGATGGATGGATGAATTGAACTGAGAATATCACTACCCGCCACCCTCTAGTTTAGAGAGCAACTGCTCGAGAACAACAAATCACCTACCAGAGTTGGCCAAAGGGCCACCTCAACCTATTTAACATGGATTGTAAAATATGCAGGTAACCAATGGAGTGACATTAAACCAGGGGTGACGTGCACACACTGTCTTGTTTCAGTCAAGAGCCATAATGCAGCATTTTGGACACTTTGCAGGCACCTAACAGATGTGTCACTACTCCCTAAACATGATGTGTTACAGTAATCCAGTCACAATGTAATAAAAGCATAAATTATTGTTTCAAACTGCCTGAAGGACTTTATTTTGGCTAACTGCCTCAGATGCAAGTCGATAGATTCCACTACCCTAAGTTTCAGGTGTATAGAGGTTTCTCTAAGTTACGGTAGATTTAATTGCAGAAGCATTCACACCCCTGGAATCTTGCCATGTTTTACCATATTTTATTGGGTTTCAAAGGAGGCAGATGCTTTGTAGATTTACCAGTGGCTCTCTTGCTAGTTGCATGCAAAGCCCCTTAAAAAGAAGCAGCAATAAGGGGCAACCGTGACAAAAGTCAACGAATGAACAGTTTTTCATTGCTTTAAAGTTAACTGATAACAAGGTACGATCCTTTTTCCAGCGGTTTGAGTTAAACTCTTCTCCTTACATTACTGAACAGGTTCAGCGTTAAATTCTTCAGTCATCGATACAAGCCTGAACTTGCTATTAACTGCTCTGTTTGTCTGCGGTTGTTTTTAAATTAAAGGATTTCAAGCATACATTTAAAGTAATTACTTGCCTTTTATCATTTACCCGAATCTCCTCAGTCCCTCCCTATTTCTAATTAACATGAACCAGAACTGTTGGAGAGTTACATCAGCTACAAAAGTGATTTCTTCAACATAAAAGCCTGAAACTGAAAGTCAGTTTGATGCCTGGGATTTGTATTCATTTTTTTGTTTTGTTTTTTTTTTACATCCCGTCCACTTCAAGAATACAAACCCTCATTGGCTTAATTAATAAGCAATCACCTCTGTTTTGGTTATGCAACCAAATCTGGAGTCGCCTGTAAAGTGCACTACCCAGAGGGAGGATATGGGTTATAGAATGTAAATATCTGGCTGGCTTGCCAAATATGGAAGCAGTTGTACTACGTTATGTAGTCCTGTGTCTGACCTTATGCTCACTTAGCAACACAGAGAATGCAGCATGCAGGGGCGCAACTACATATTTTTGAGGCGGATGCGAAAACACATGGTCATCACAAATTCAAACCATTGTGGTATATATGTTTTTGCTGCCTCCGTAATGTATTTATTGCTACCTGATGTCCTCACTTGTCTCTTCTATGACCGACCTCATGTCTGTCTCCTTCACCCCTTGTCTGTGGCGTTCTCCACTAAGTCATATGGTCAAAAAGCATTATAAATTAGTTGTAAAAATTACAGATCTTAATGTAGTTTTTAAAAATAATGTTTAAACATTATCTATTTGGATTAAGTAGCTGTTCCCTCACTTCCACCTAATATTAGACCAACCTGTTGCTTTCCCTGTCTGTCCTGATTCTTCCTCTGTCATCTTCTCTTCTTTCTCTCCATCCTCACAGCTGAATTAAATCAATTTTATGTTAAGTAGGGTTAAAAATACAGCAGTCAAACCACAATAAAAATTAATCTTTAAATTTGAATGATCTTCTTGTTGGATAACAGCTACTGACTGGACACTGCATCTGATCTGACTTATCAGACACATCACAACACCACTGTAGTGATACTGAATAAAACATTTAAACTCAAGTGCCCCCCTGCCAAAAAGGTTGGTAACATGGGTCACCGAGTCTAAGGGCTATAATGACACTGGATTAATGTGTCTGATACACACATACACTTGTACAACTCATCTTCAATTAAAAAAAAACAATAATTAGAAATGTACATATGAGTGAATAAATTGCAGCTAAGCGTTGGACCATAGCTGGGCACTGGCCAAGACATTTTAGCTTTCCTGTGTTAATATTTCACAAGTTTTATTTCGGTCTTTCTTACACTTAGTGTGTGGATATGTGTGGGTTACAGCTTAACCAGACCAGGTTAACAGTTACCAATAGGTTAACCAGCATCTATGTTTGCTCAGAAAAATATCTTCTTTGGTCTCGTTTTACTTTTACTTTTAAATGTAATGTCTGATGTTTGTTTTGTTTTTTTATGACACCACAAATTTCTGTAACCATTTTAATTTTCTGAGCTCCCTGTTTAGTGTAAATATAACACTAATTTCCTAATAATGTTGAATTTATACTGTATATAAAAATATAAAATCCTACATATTGTCTTTAGATGCAGCAAAAGCATTTTATAGAGTAAACTGGAAATGTTTATTTGCTACTCTACATAAATTTGGCTTTGGCAGTTCCTTAATAATTTGTTTAAAAATATTATACAGCTTCCCAACAGCCTGTGTCAGGACAAATAATCAAATATCCTTCAACTTATGTCTCCAGAGGGGCACCAGGCAGGGATGCCCGCTCTCCCCCTCACTTTTTGCCATTTTTGTTGAGCATCTAGCTGCTACAATCAGACAAACTAATGTGGTTAAAGGTATAAAAGGAACAAAAACACAGCATAAAATTAGTCTTTACGCAGATGATCTATTACTTTATCTCCAGCACTCAGACACTTGCCTCTCTCAAGTAATTAGATTACTAGAATCTTTCTCAAAAGTCTAAGATTACTCTATTAATTGGTCTAAATCTATATTACTACCAATTAATTGCTCTCTAAACCTGATCATTTTAATTGAATTGCATTCTGACCGACCCAAATTAAAATAGCCCTCTGAGTTTAAAAATGAAACCGCTGTGAATCCAAACCGTCCAGAGTTTAATTTTAACAAAATAAATGACCTTATTGTTTCGAAACTTTTCCCATTTAGAAGTATATCCTGTCCTGTGGGTAAACCAGAGGAAGGAGAGCCCTACTGTGTGTCTCTGTGTGTGTGAATAAGAAAAAAGACTCGTAATCCGTAAAGGTTCATGCATATTTTATTCAAGAGTAAAAAAGTGGATCGTCCCATGGGTCATGCTTACAGTGTTAGTGCATGGGGAATCAGCAAAAAAACAAAAGAAAGAAAAGATGAAAGAAATAAATAAACAAAAACACAAATGTTACAATTAATAATCAAGAGTAACTCAAAAAATAAACAAAAACAAAGAAATAAACAAAAGAAATGAATAAAGAAAAAAAACTAACAAAAAAATGAAAAAAAATGTAAAGAAATAAAGAAGGAAAAAAGAGCCATACAATAACTTAACAAGATAAACAGAACAAAAAGAACCAGCAGAAAAAAATAAACAAATTTGAGTAGATAGAAAAAGATTCTGAACCGTGGCACAATTTCTATGGCACAGGGTCTCCCAGGGGGGTTCACCTCACCCAAAGAAGCACAAGATCAACCAAGGAGCAACGCAACATGAAGAGCAACCAGCAGAGAGAGAGAGAGCGAGTTTACATATTAAGAATAATGTCCATAATAAATAGAACCATAATAATCATAAATATCATCAAATAACAAGAGGAATCATCAATGATGAAAGAGAGAACATATTTTTCCGTTGAACTGTGACACACCGGCTCATCTGGTAAAATGTGTTCGCTGCTTTTTTGTTTTTCAACAGCGCAAATTTCAACCATGCAATCATGCTTTTCGGCTGCCTGGATGCCTGTGCCTCGGTATATAGGATGGTCATTCATCGATGCTAGTTTAATATTCGTTATTTATGTTTATCATTTAAAAACAACTCCTGTACAATGGCGAAGAAAGTAGGAGAAAAAGTGGACTTGACACTCTGAATTGAAGCGTACCGTCATTCTGTACAGCGTCCAAAACGAACCCAAGAACACAAGTTGTGAAAAAAAGAAAGAGAACACTCTAAATAATAGAAAAAATAAATTAAGTTAACAATATATACAAAATAAACGTTTCCTCTTACCTCTGTTTGCTTATATTAGCCAAAAAAAACCCAGTAGAAGAAAAAAAAAGTTCCTACCATAGCCAAACACATAGCACAAATATACTCTTCACATATTATCAAAGAACTTAACTGTGCATGCATTGATGCTTTAATATAAATGCTTTACAAAGACCTTTTCCTCTGACTTCTGCTCTCTGCTTTGGCTGCTTCCTTCACCAGAAGAGTCTGTTTTCCTCTGAAAGATCACTTCCTGCTTTGAAGGCCAGCGAGTCCCGGCCATGGCTGCTGTTTGGCAGCAGGCGGCAACATGGCAAGAAAGGAGGATGCAGAAAGAGGACGGAGGGCATGACTTCACATTTTAACCCCTCACACTTATATAAAGCATTCTTCTTCTACTATACTGCATCTTGTACCTTGTGATAAACCTCTATGTATTTATATGCAACAATTGGGGGGGGGTTGCTCATACATGAGCCCGTCTTCAAGCCTTTCTTGGGAGCCAACTTGGCTGGGAAACCAGAGCTCTGATTGAGGGGATTGAGGGGTGGGAATCCTCCACCTGACTATAAGAGGAGAACACCTACAGAAGCAAACACCATTCGCAGAGGTAAAGGAAAGCGAGGGCTCTGATTTGAATACAGCTGAGATCATCTCTTAAACCCATTAAATTGACTCTCTTGATGCGAGCTCCAAACATGAAAAAAAAAAAACCTTTTCAATCTAATTCTCACAGACAGGTGTTAGTGCATGGCAGGTATATCCTCCCAGACCCACTTCCCCATCAGTTGTTGGATCCACACAGAAAAAAAGAAAGGAAGAGACTCCTTTTATTTCAAATGTTTCCAGCCTTGATCGCCATCTCTCAACCCCCCCCTTCCCCGCCCGCACCCACCCCCCACCCCACCCCAACACACAGCACACACACACATAGCGACGCAGGCACATCACGCTGACACCGTCCCCCAAAACACACGGCAAACCGCAGCAGCTCTCTTCAGAGTCCTGATCTGCTCTCCTGTTGTTGTGCAGGTACAGGGGAGTCTCGGTTCTGAAGAACCGGGCTGATCAGTTCAGGAAAGAACCCCCTCCCCAAAGCCTCTCTGTGGTAAAGTCCGGCTATGTCATGCCTTTAAATAACAGCTGTGGGCATCAGGGAAGGGGCTATATATAATCATGTCTGTGTAGTGTAGTGTGTGATTTTGTCTACTAAATGTGCGATGACTTGTTCTGGTGTATATATGCCTATGTACACGACTGGATAAATATCACTGTAGAGACTGCAGGCAGGTGGGAAAGTTTTTTTTGTTTGTTTTTTTTTCTGACGATCACTGGATATTGCTGTTGTTGTCGGTGCCGTTGGGTTCGCCCATGTTCATGCGGCCCATCGACAGGCCCACGCTGTTGACCGCGTCGCGTCTAGGCGGCATCCTCTCGTTAATCCGGTCCAGACCTTTGGCCTCCTCGAAGCTGCTGATCCGGTGCTGCGGAGAGAAGCCTCGAATGGCTGCGGACACACACACACAGACGCATGCAGTTAACTTTGACCAAAACAGTCAGCATTGGCTGTGTGTATCCAAACCCTTTAGGCTCTGATGAATATGACAGGAATTGAATGCATATGTGGATATTATTATATATTTGTTCCCAATGTAATATGTGTTCATGGCTGAAAAGCTGCAGATGACTCTGAGCCCAATGCTCATAGCTGGGGGTTTGGATAAACAATGATGTGCCACATCTGGACATCTCTTACAACGAAGTCAGCACACAAACACACACAGGGAGACTCTGCTGGTCTGAATGCTGAGCTAGGATTAATCTGACCCAGGGTTGGCATGGCAGCGACACTGAGCAGAAACCCTTTATTGATCCTAGATCAGTAGTCTGAGAGCCACGGTGACTGAGCCACTGCAAACAGGAAGCACAGCTGCAAAGACGCTACGTCTGATCGAAGACAGTCAGCCGTTTGTTCAAAACATTCTTTGTTTTTTTGGCAGGTTATCACTTTATAACATTTTTTCCTAATCCACAAATGTAAATTAAAAGAAAGACAAAGAAAGAATGCACCAGTAATTCAACTGGCCAGTTCTAATGTTGATTGCGTTATCATCAAATCTCTCAAACTTATGAAAGCGATTTATTATTCCCTTCTTTACGTTTTAATGAAATTGATTTTTCCTACATGGAGCCTTCCACCATAACCATTCCACTCTGGTTTTATTTTCATTTTGTTTTAAATCTCAGCCTTTCCCATCACTACAGTGGTAATAGTTCATCATCATAGCCATACATTTTACTGTATTAAATTCAGATTTTATTGCGGTAAAAAAAAAAGGATTCATATGATCAAAAACCAATACAATGCATTGTCCAGTGTCCTTACAGCTGTCATTACCTACATTATACATTTGTTACTTATAAGTATCAGTACTTTTAAAGGCTTTTACAAATAAAAACAGAACTGTTGAATTCAGCTGCCTTTACTCTGATTCAGTGGTGGCAAGTAACAAAGTACATTTGCTTGATTACTATACTTAAGTACCTTTTTTGAGTATCTTTACTTTACTTGAGAAATTTTTGGGGTACTTATACATTTTTACTCCCCTACATTTTGAGGAAGCTGCAGTGATTTTAGTTCCTTTTGGCTCAGCTTAGTTTTGAAATCCACTGTTGCTGTTTTTCTCTCTTGAAATGCAGTTTCAACATGGAAGATAGCAGCCCTTAGGATGGAATTAGGACTACACTGTTTTAGAGATTAGCATGACATTCCACACCAGGGCAGATATTATTTTATTAGTTTAATAATTTAATCAAAACGTTAGTTGCTGCCATTTTGCCGAGTTCTTAAAGCAGAGTTGTAGTTTCTTTGTGGCAATAGATTCAATGTTAAACCTCTATTCCATAGTGAAAGTGTGTTTGGAAAATCCAGACTCTCCCGCCTTCTTTTTCATTTCTTTTTAAAGAAGAAATAACAATCAAACAAGCTTTCCTTATTTTCTGTGGGTTTTTTATGTTGAGGTTCTTAACAGATGGTGTAGACTCTGTAGCAGGTAGTTCTATGCATCAATACATCAGGTGGAAATGTACTGATATTATAATTTTTAATTGTATTTTTGAATGTGAAGTTTTTTCAAAAGTGAATACTTCAATAATTGAGTAACTTTTACTACGAGTATCAATACTTTTACACAAGTACTATAGTCGAGTACTTCGTCCACCACTGCTCTGATCCCCTTCAATAAAAAATGAATTAACCATAGACCATCTATCTTATTTCTAGCATGTTCCATTCTGCTTCTTCTAACTGAGTTGTTTTATTGCCAAGAATCACTATAAATTACACCATTTAAAAGCTGCCTCACTATGAGCTGACAAAGTGTGGTCTAACAGGAAGAGCTGTTTGCATGATGAGTCACTCAACAGTCTCAAGACTGAAAGTGAAAATCGTTGGCTTTTCTCTTCCACCCGAATGAGAAAACAAAAAAATGCCAATAAAAATTAATAAGCGAAAGTAAATACCTTCTCATACCTTCGATTTTATACTTCTGTTCTTTCCATTTTTATCATTAAACTAATTACTCTGAAGGAGTTTTATAAACAGTTTGCCTTGTTTTATCTTTAGTTTTCCCTTTTAAAGTATAAACTGTTTGGTAAAACCAATGATTCGAAAATACATAGGGGTTGAAATCAGCAGGTTCCAAGACCCACGATGAGCAGTTTCACTTTTGAACAAAGGCGACTGTCAGAAAACTTTTGATTATATTCAAAATCACCATCTACAACATCAGCTTTAAATCAACGTACACAAAGGCAGTAAGCTGACACAGGAGGTTTCCATAATTAATTCAAATAAACAAATTATGGACTGTACTTCAGGTAAGCTGAAGACAGCACTACACAGTAAAACATGCAGACGGATCACCAAGTACTTCACTCAGCACAGAAGCCACAACAACGATCTGTTCAGAAGCACAAAGGGACATAATGGACCTTCCCAGCTTCAGATTGAAATGTTATTCAGCTTCACATCCCTGCGTTCAAGTCTAGAAATGTCTTAAACACAAATACAGGGGTGTGAATAAATATTTTCTCCCTTACCGATTGTCTCAGTTTTGGCTTTTTTTGGTCACACTTACTGTAATTATTTAGATTGTCGAACATTTTTAAATATTGAAAACAGATATCCTTGGTAAAAGGTAGTTGCTGTTGTTTTAATGATTATTTTATTAAATCAGGGAGAATAACCTATCCAAACCAACCTTACTCTGAGAGGAAAAGTGGTTTAAAATCATGAATTAACTGTGATTAGAAAGCTTCGCTCTCTTTCACTGAAACAGGATCTGAAACATGTGACGGCAACAAAAAAATATATATATTTGTAAGGGGGGAAATGTGTTTTCACAGGACTGCATATCCTGAACCAGATATAGGCATTTTAAAGAAGTTAGCCCCAAATAAACTTATCACATGACTGGCATCACATGATTGACTTTCTATGACTCTGCTCTGTGGTCTGCTGGGCCCCGGGCAGCGCAGAGCAGCGCAGGACAGGAAGAGACTGAACAAGATGGTGAGGAGGGCCATTTCTGTCCTGGGCTGCGCCCTAGACCCTGTGGAGGAGGTGGCCGCGAGGAGAGGATGGCCAAGCTCACATCCATCATGGACAACACCTGTCACCCTCTGCAGCAGACTGTAGAGGAGCTAAGCCGCTCCTTTAGTACCAGTCTGTGTTCATCCCTTCTGCCGTCAGACTTTACAATACCACTCTGTAATAATTACTGTTTAATAAGAGCTTCTATTCACTTATACATCTACCAAACCTTTGTCACAATGCACCCTAGCAGATCATAAGATAACTTTACTGTTTTTACACCTTAAATGCATATATCCGATATATGCAACATATATACGTGTATGTAAGAAACTATTCCTGCAGAGGAGACTGAAGTCTTTTCTATGACTCTGTTGTGGCATCAGCCATCTTCTATGGAGCTGCCTGTTGAAGCATTGGCTTATCTGTAGCTGAGAGAAAGTGGCTGGATAAGCTGATCAGGAAGGCCAGCTCTGTGATTGGATGCATTCTGGACACAGTGCAGGAGGTGGGAAACAAAAGGATCCTAACTAAATTAACATCTCTGTAGGATAATGTCTCCCACCCCATGCATGAAGCTGTTGCAGAACTAGAGAGCTCCTTCAGTGACAGACTGCTGCACCCTAAATGCACCAAGGTGCGTTATCACTGATCCTTCCTCCCAGCAGCTGGAAGACTCTATTCAATTACTGTAAAAATGTCCACAGCTGTTTATTGATTATTTATTATTTCCAGATGCACAGTAATAACATTGTAAAAACACTTCAGAGTGTAGAATGTTTTGTTTATTTTCTTAACTATGTCTTTTCTTTTCTTTTTTTATATATACAGTTTTTTTAAGGTTCACATTTGTGTGACCACTTATGCAATAATCTCTTGCTGTTGTAACACCACAATTTCCCCATAGCGGGGAAATAAAGGGCTTTTTCTATTCTGTTCTATTGTATTAAATCTCTATTCTTTATTTTTTACCTATTAGAGCTGATGTAACAAGTGAATTTATCCATTGTGTCCCATCTTATCTCTATCTTATGACCCATGCACCTATGGGACTGTTTCTGAAAGAGGCTGGGAAGCTGGGATTCAGCATAGATGTTTGTAGAGTTGGATTGTTTCTTTATAAAACCCCTTTTTTTTAATTTTGTGATCACAGGTAACTCAAGCTGCAACGTATGGAAACAGATGAATGCATCATCCCTAAACATGAGGGGAAGAAAAAACTAACAAACCACATCAGAGTTAGCCCATCCCTCACCATATGGATATAAAGGAACCTTATGTTCTGACGATTGTTACAGTGTGAAGTGGAGACGATGTGCTGTTCCCACAAGGAGGAAAAAGAGATGTTGTGTTTCATGTGGCGGCTTAGGCTGTTGTTCTGAGCGCTGATGCGGCTGGAAGGGCTTGGTGCATTGTGGGTAAAGGAGATCTATGACGGCTGAGCGCGCTGCCATGCCGCGCACGCACAGTGGAATGAGAGTGATTTTACCTTCAGGGTCCTTAACTGTCTCGATAGCTTCAATGGCCTCAATGGTAGCTGAAGAATGGCGAAAGAAGAGAGGAGGAATGACAGGAAGAGAGAGGGAGAAAGAGAGAGAAGACAGAATCCGGAAGAGAAGATGGCATCCAGAGAAAGAAGGAGGAGAAGGAAAACGAAGTGAAGGCTGAAACATGCTTGTATGGATTCAAAAATCAGCTTCAGGGTTAAAGAAAAAAGGGTGTGAAAGGCACCACAGCTATTAGCTACACTCCTAAAACAACTAAAGTATGTGCTGGAGGGACATTAAAAGAACCAATATATCAATGTATAAGATTTAGGAGTTTCTTCATAGACCATTTATTCTGCATTAACTGATACATTATTAGGAACACCAGAAAATAGGCTAAGCTGAGACTAGCTGGGCAGAAACTCAAAAATCCAGTCTCTTTCTAATCAGTGAATGCATCATAACTCTGTTAATGTTGAAGAATACTAAAGCATGTCATCGCTACCAGGGTGACTTTTAAAATGATGTCTGCTGAAGTAAGCTGTGCTTCTACAGCCTGTCTGCAGTTCACTCAAGCTGCAAGAGAGCAAGACTTCCTACAGATAACAGGAAGGCTGGAAAAAAAATAATAGCAGAGTTGCTCTATTTTATCCTTTTAGACTTTCATTAGATTCAGAAACATTGTTGGTTAGGGTCTCAGAATCTCAGTTATGGAATAGAATACAAGCATAAAAACTACCGCTAATGCAGACTTTGCTACTAATGCTAAACCTCTATGATAACTTCTGTCGTCATTTAAAATGATTATTATATCTGTTTTACAGTTATACTTTTTCTCAAATATTTTTCCCCTCTACCGGTGTGGAATAATATAATGTTATAGGGGAAAGATGGACACAGTTCAACCTTAATTACTATCAGAACTGCTTTATTACACAGAAGAATAAAATATCTGTTTAAAAGTACTTTTTCTAAAGAATATTTCTTAGTTTTTTCATTAAATAAATGTTTTTAATGCTTATCGCATGTTAGCTTTAAGTACACATTTGAACAGCATAAACAGTAAACAAGGAATTTATAATGTCAGCTCAAATAAGCATGTCGGGGTAAAACCTGATTTAAACGGGTTACAGGTGTGTTCAAATGATACCCCTGGGTGTTAAAGTGACATATTCATGGCATGTTTCAGGCTTTGGACAGGAAAAGAAGCCCTTGAAAGCATTACTGAGATCATTGCAGCTTCAGAAAGCAGCTGGTGTTAGCAGCAGCCGGAGTTAGCTCAGTAGCTCTCTGTCTCACACTCACACACACCTAATTAATAGCACCCTTGTTCCGTTTTTTCTGACTTGTCTCCACAGCAGGACTCATACATGATCTCTCACACACACAGTCAGCAGGCTGTTAGTATCCTGGGCGACGTGAGGTGAGGTGGAGTGAGTGATTCAGTGAGGCAAAAAGGTGTGAGCAGAGAAAAGGGGGGAGGATGATTCAAAGCAGGTCAGTGTGTTGGGAGATTCTCTCAAGGTGTGTTTCAGGGTAAAAACGGAAAGTGTCTTTGTCAATTAGGAAGTCTCTACTGTTACAGGGTTCACACTTATTGGAGAGTTTCACATTTTGTCATGTCACAGCCACACGATTCAATGAAATTATTTGGGATTTTATTTTAGGAACCAGCTAAACGAAATGCACAGTTGCGAGGTGGAAAAGAACCTGTTATTTTTTTAATTCTAAGGAATCTAGGCCAAATAAGCCGATATTTAATTTTAAAAAACCATCGACAACCATTGCTGTCCAAGTTGGGGCAGTCTGCTTTGACCCACTAGAATCATGCATAACAGAGAGATCTTTGATGTTTGTGAGTGAGAATGTGGATTTTTTTTTAATCAAATATCTGCTTGGATGGTAAAAATTACATTTAATAAAAAAAAAAGAACTCCATCGTTTTCTGAGAGCTGACAAATCTTTCCTCAGACCCGCCAAATCTTTCTTAAACCCCGATAAATCTTTCCTACGACCCGACAAATCTTTCCTATAACCCGCCAAATCTTTCCTAAGAACTGACAAATCTTTCTTAAGCCCTGACAAATTTTTCCTAAGACCTGACAAATCTTTCCTCAGACCCCCCAAGTCTTTCCTAAGACCCAAAAAAATCTTTCTTAAGACTTGACAAATCTTTCCGTAGACCCGACAAATCTTTCTTAAGACCTGACAAATCTTTCCGTAGATCCGACAAATCTTTCTTAAGACCTGACAAATCTTTCCTCAGACCCGACAAATCTTTCCTCAGACCCGCCAAGTCTTTCCTAAGACCTGAAAAATCTTTCTTAAGACTTGACAAATCTTTCTTAAGACGCGACAAATTTTTCCTACGACCTGACAAAACTTTCCTTTGTCCTGCCAAATCTTTCCTAAGAACTGACAAATCTTTCTTAAGACCCGACAAATCGTTCCTAAGACCTGACAAAACTTTCCTACATCTTTCCTCAGACCCGCCAAATCTTTCCTAAGAACTGACAAATCTTTCCTAAGACCTGACAAATCTTTCCTATGACCCGAAAAATCTTTCCTAAGAACTGACAAATCTTTCCTAAGACCTGACAAATCTTTCCTATGACCCGACAAATCTTTCCTCAGACCTGCCAAGTCTTTCCTAAGACCTGAAAAATCTTTCTTAAGACTTGACAAATCTTTCTTAAGACGCAACAAATTTTTCCTACGACCTGACAAATCTTTCCTATGACCCGCCAAATCTTTCCTAAGAACTGACAAATCTTTCTTAAGACCCGACAAATCGTTCCCATGACCCGACAAAACTTTCCTAAATCTTTCCTCAGACCCGCCAAATCTTTCCTAAGACCTGACAAATCTTTCCTATGACCCGACAAAACTTTCCTAAATCTTTCCTCAGACCCGACAAAACGTTCCTAAGACCTGACATATCTTTCTTAAGACCCGACAAATCTTTCCTACGACTCGACAAATCTTTCCTAAGAACTGAAATATCTTTCCTATGAATCTACAAATCTTTGCTAAGACCTGAATATTTTTCTTTCGACCTGACAACTTATTTCCTGAGGCCTGATAAATGTATTTCTAAAAACTGAGAACTGACTATTTTTTTCCTGAGATCCTTAAACAATTTTCGTAAAACCTGAGACCTCATGGCTTTTTTTTCCTAAGACCTGGTTCCTTATTTCCTGAGACCTGATGGTGCCCTTAACTTTAAGCTGTATGCTGCGGGATGCTTCCATCATGGCGGGTGTGGTGTGTTCAAAGACCTCTCCCACATGTACACATGTGATCAGAGCACAATCTGCCACATGTTAGCTACAGCTCAAACAGGGTCCATGTTGACCAAATAAAAATCTGAAAGCCATCTGTCATTTTGATATATAGCCATTCACACCCTGACCACTTGGTAGCATATGATGTAATAATTCGCTGTTTCAAGCAAATTTCATCCCTTATCTTACCCAATTCTGATCAACTCACTTGGTGAAATTTTCCCACATTTTTCAGCTTTGGCTAAAGTGGCTCATCTAATTCCAATCTCTAGTGAGGTGGCAGAGTAAAAACAGAAAAACATTGATGAGAAGTGATCTGTTTGATTCAAAAGCCTCTGCAGGTATCCAACTTGAGACATGTAATTACAGACAAGTGGGCGTACAATTCATATCAATTCAGGTCCATGTGAGGCAGGAGGATGCTGTGAGAATGTTTGTTGTTACTGCAGAGAAAAAGGTACCCATATTCATCTGTTTGAAAATAAATGCTTTAATTATTATCATTAACAAATATAAAATGATAGGGAAAATAGATTATGACAGAATTTATTAGACGTTTACTATTAAAATGACAGGCTGAGAAAAAGCCTTGTGGAACCTCTGGTCTCCAGCATGCTTTGTGCTCCCTTTTATAATGGATGCCACTAAGGCTAAATTATACTATATTATATCTTTATATCTAAAGGAAACATATTCCAGGACATTATAATTTTGTTATGCTCTCTTGTACTATAAACACTCTTTTTATAGTGTCTGCTGTATCTTTAATGGCATCTTGCTTTAACTCTGCCTTTTGAGCTCTATATAAGCTACTGGAACAAGAATTTCCCTGAAGGAGTAATCCCAAGGAATAAATCAAGTTGAGTCTAAGTATAAGTGTAAGTCTATCTCTTTTAACTGCGTTTTTCCTCCTGAGCGGTTGCTTGATAGTAAATTCTGAAGATAATAATTAATCCAGTTGATCAAACCTCTACCCTGAGATGTGGATCTCTGCTGCTCCTCCAGAGTAACTCAGAGCTTGGACGTGTATCTTATAAAGCGCTTCTCAGTAGATTCTCTTTTCTGATCTGTGATATGTTTAAAGTGTGGTATCAATTTGAATGCATTACCAGACTTTAAACAGTGTGTTCCTTATGATGCTATTTTCTTTTTCAGTTATATTCTCTAAAAGCCAAAATCTACACAAATCAACTCTATTTCTAGTAGTTGTTCCAGATTTAATCTAAGGATATCACCGTAAAAAGGGTTTAGACCAAATTAATGTTACACTTTTCATTCCACATTTTGGAAAAATGTACAATATTCATATAAAATCACAAATAAAATGTGTTATTGGTTGTAACATGACAAAATGTAAAACCTCCACAGGTTTGACCTCCTCTGTAGATGGCTGTGTAGGGCTGCCGTGTATGTAAAACGCTCACCACTCTGCAGGGTCTGCTTGCCCCCGGACAGGACCCCACTGGGCAGCATGCCTGTGGGAGTCAGTCCCTTCAGGGTTAAAACGTTCTCGCTCTCCTCCCTGGGAAGAAGAGAGAGACAAGGAGGCATAAGAAAGGAAGAAACAGGTGAGAGGTCTTCAGAGAACTACATGCTTCCTCTCTTTCACACCTGCACACCTAAAATGAAACATTTAGAAAATACAGAAGTTATAAAAAAAGGAATGTGGTGACAGTTGGATTCCTGCAAAAGTTAAGGAAGAAAAGCAATTTGTAAACCTCCACACAGAAATAAAAATAAATGCATGGCAGCTGACAGCCTGGGCTGGGCACGGGACAAAATGGAAAGATATGGTTCCCCAACAATAACATTTACATTACTAAAAATGATTTTTTTTAATATTTTGTTCAGCTTCCTGTGCTAACGCTTATTTTGAAAGACAGCTGCAGATGACCTTACAAACCCACGTCATCATGACTGACTTTCTCACAGAAAGAATGAATTGAGTTCCGGTGTCAAGTCTCTTGTTTTGATTGTATTTTACCTGTCCTTCCCACTTTCCTCCCATATTAGCAATTTCCTGTAAATTTCCCGTATTATTGTATAATAAAATTATATTTGAAAAACATTGATCTGTCGCTATGAACAGAACTGTCGCTGGAATCGCAAGTCAAAATCTGATCGCCTTAATGTAGTTTGTAACTGGTTTGTTTTAGGTTTCTTGTGCACATGTCTACACTGCAAAAAGTGGAAATCTAAGTAAGTCATTTTTTTCTTAAAATAAGTGCATTTTTTCTCGAATTGAGGACGAAAGTGAGACACTTTGCCAATGGAACAAGACATTTACATTCAAAATAAGAAAAAACTATTGCATTGTCTTATTTCAAGTTCAGATTATTATTATCTTATTATCTTACTTTAAGACTAAATATACTAATTTCATTGGCAAATCCTCTTATTTACCTACTCAAATTAAGGGCATAGGCGGATCTACTGGGGTGGCATAGGGTGGCAAATGCCACCCTAAATGACAGCCTTGCCACCCCTGCTGCCACCCCAGTTGGCGGTAGGGGTGGCAAGGCTTATAAATTATGGATCATTTCAGAATTACGACCGCTAATTTCTAATGTCGGACTGCAGTGAATGCAGCACGAGATGACGCGAGAGCGACTGAGACTGATTGTTTTGAAAACCGAATGGGGCAAAGCGAGGGAGCCAGGGGCCATGGGGAGAGGAGACACGGGATGAAACAGGTAAAAACTGATTAACTATCTATCGAGAAATTAAATCATAATGAAAGCACAATGTTGCTAGCATAGCTGCAATGCTGAATTTGAGATGATAAAAATCAGGTTGCAGAACGTTATTTCTCCAACTATGATGTTAGTTAGGCCTGACGTCTCAGCCTCATAAAGACATATTTGCGGTCAACTATGACAGAAAAGAGACTATCAAGTTTGGTTGTACTCAAATCAAAACGCACAAAGGCATTGGATCTAAATAAAGTTGTGAAGCGTTTTGCTGAGCAACATGGAAATCGCTGCATTCAGCTGTTATAGTCATGTCAACTTTATGTTTGCTCTCTGGTGAGCCTTTACAGAGCTGCTACATTTTGTTTTGGCTCCTGAGAAAATCTGATATTTCCTTTAATAAAACCAAGTGTTAAAAGTTAAAAATGTGATACTGGTGTGAATCCTGCTTAATATGAAGCAGTGTTGTTGTTTCTTTTTTTGTATATATAATATGAAACTATCCAGAAATGACCCGTATGAACCTACTCACAAGCAAAATGTATTTTTATGTTGCTTCTTTTCAGATTTGTGGAGATTTTGATGTAACATACAGAACCCGCCTTTTTGTTGATTTGTTGATACAGCAGTATGGAGGACCAACTCTGCCATATTTAAAAATAAATACAGAAATAAATAAATGCTTAATAAATAAATAAGCGTACAATTAATTGCCACCAAAAATACAAACAACAAATAAATGTAAGTAGAAATTAAATTATACAGCTAGTCATAAAGGTATATAACTCTTTTAATTGGCTTCTTTATTTCTTTGCCTTTTTAATATTTACCTTATTAATTTTTTTGTCATTTATTATCTTCAACTTCATTTTTTAATTACTTATATTTTTAAGTATTTATTTATGTGCATGTTATCATATTTTTGTCTGTTTTATTCTTCCTTTGTATTTTTTTATCCTAGTTGTTTCTTCGCCGCTATTTCTTTCTGCCTGCCCTTTTTACATTTCTGCCTGCCATTATAATATAATTTCTAATTACATTTATTTGTTGATTGTATTTTTGGTGGCAATTAATTGTATGCTTATTTATTTATTGAGCATTTATTTATTTCTGTATTTATTTTTAAATATGGCGGAGTTGGTCCTCCATATACAGCTCTATCTACAGCATATTTACATGCACGAAATGTCCCTTTCATGTTGCCTTAACTGCTGTATGTCAAGTTACTGAGGAACAAATGGGGTGAATGTGTGTTCAGAGTAAACATTACATAGATGTCCAGTACCTTGTTCGGGTGCCTTGACCCTTTTATTTCTACTGTGTAGTAATGCTCACTTTAGTCCAGCTCAGTCCATAGATCTCTGATGGGAAACTTTTTCTTTCTATAGTTTCTTCTTGTGCAAATGCTGCAAAGCTGCCTCTCCGACAGTCAATCTCACACATCTGCGACTCAGCACCTGTGTCTTACCTTAATACCTTTCCTGTCATAATGCCCCTCTAGAAGTAGTGTTATCATTCTTCTATCTCCTATTAAGTGAGATCACATTGTACAATGTATTATTAATATGAACTGTTTCACATGAAACACTAGTACTGTACATACTATTCTCACCAAACTGTGATAACTGTGATTAAATTCATATGCCATATGTTGCCACCCCTAAAAAATTCCTGCCCCCCTCTTGCCACCCCATAAATATTTTTCTAGATCCGCCCCTGATTAAGGGTAAATACACTTAATTTTAAAATGTTTTATTTATTTCTAAATCGTTTTTGCAGTGTAAAAGTATAATGGATACTGGAGCTTAAATGGGGTAGTCGAACGGTTTGCAGTGGAATTTGTAAATTTCTCGTATTTTTAAATTCAAAACCTGACAGGTATGATTGAGTTTGTGAAATGAGGCAATAAAATAAATCACTGTCTCTGCATGTGGTAATTTAGTAAAAATATGTAAAACATAATTACTAATAATTTGAATAATAACAAATATATGCCAGTCACATTGAAATTTTCACATTTAAAAATATAAATATGACTCTTTTCAATGTAATGATTTTGTGGCACTTCTGGGTCTCCATACCTGCTGCAGAGCAAATAATTCCTTTTTTTAGACTTCTGCTTAAGTGACATGTTAACCTCCAGCCTGCAGGTGCAGCCATTTTAGATCAAATTAGGAACAATGCAGCCTCTTGCTGATGCCTTTTGGAACAGTCCGTATTATAACCATCTAACAAAGATAAACAACAGATGACAAAAGCCACTGGGTTTGTAAGCCCCATTAACGCACAAACAAACACTGGTGACGGCCGGCATAGAGTGATCAGAAGTAGGCTTCACCTGTTTGTTTCACGTTAGAATAGAATATTTATTTAACTTAAATATCAAGCTTATGTATTTCTTTTAGGGAGGAAACAATGAATCAGATTAATTGAGATTATTTGATTATTGATCTAATAGTCAACTAATTTAGTAATAGATTAATGTTTAACTGGAGTATAGAGACTATAAAACAGGCTTTTAGCTGACAGATCAACCTACTTAGAGCAGTAATTATAGCAAAATTGTGAAAAAGTAAAAATTTTGCATTTAAAATTTAAAACATTTTCATCCATCAATATTCAGGATTTCTTGATAGAGAAAGTTTTATTTTCACCTGGTTTAATTTAACAAATAGGCTTCTTTAGGGAACATTTTGCTATCCGAGTAATCGAAAAAAACAACAGATTAATCAATTTGCAAAATAATCATTAGCTGCAGCCCTAATTTCTTTACATTGCTAGTTTTTGTAAAAAAAAAAAAAAAAAAAAAAAAAAAAATAGGAATAAAGTTGGAACTGTTACAGGGCTGCCCCCTGTACTCCAGACCCAGGACGCCCCCCCTCCCTGCTGTATGGTTGAGGGAGACCTGACCCACCGTAACACAGAGAACATCTTGGCCATCTTCCCGATGGCACGGATTTTATTCTTGATAACCTCTTTCCTTGCTGCTGCTGCACTGGCTGTAAAAAAACAACATATAGATCTTAAAGTTGTAGAGCAAATAGCTTTGATTCTTCCAGCAAATGCTTAATGTGTCTCACCGTCATAGATTTCCTCTCCGTCCATGAGTTCATCGTCTGAGCAGATGCTCAGGACGTTGACCAGCATCTCCGTCACTGTCGGACACAGACAGACAAACATCGTCACATTGTTCTCACTCAGTCAGCCCCAAATGGAACAACTATGAAAACTTTTATTCTGTTTGCTGTTTTTACTGTCAAATCAAGCCAAACCCATGACTGAAGAGCTCATTATTTACTTCAGGAAGAAAGCTGTCCATAAGGTCGATATTATCATTTTCTCAATTTTCTTCTACTTCTTAGGAGTCACTGTTAGGGACTATTAAGGAGTTAAAACAAACTGTAAAGTTTAAAAAAAATAGTTACAAGGATCCATTTGTTACAATGCCAGTGGTTATCATCATAAAACATTTATTTAACATTACAGCTTACAAACAGGGACCTTAACAAGCAAGGATCAGTTCTACAGAGGCCCTAGCCCCCATTGGCCCCTGTTCTTCCCTGTCTAGAACCATCCATGGCTTGGAAGAAGCTTATTTAAACTTACTTTAAAAATATCTTTATTTTAAGCACTGAATCATTTTACAGCAGCACCGCTTAAATCAGTCTGTCATTTTCGCAAGATTGAGGCAACATTTAAAAGATCAATGAGATGATGGTTAGAAAACATCTTCCTACAGTACACTTCCTCTTCAACATGGCACCACCCTGTGGTCAAACTCTACTCCTGCAGGCTAGTCATAGATAACGGTCTGGAACAGCTCTGTGTTTAAACATTTCTGTCTTATTATGTATTTAAAAAGACGTGCATGGATGAATGTGTAAGTGAATGTTCAGAGTTTGCCTTAACATTTGAATCAAATGAAAGTAACCAAAGTGGAACTGATCCAGCAAATAAAGCCACTAATATACAGTTTCCCCTTTATACATAAAAATAAGCATATTACAGATTTTTTTTGTAGTTTCTAAGCAGATCTTTGTCTACTCCTCATATTGTGCTTTAATTTATTTATTGTCATAACAGATTGGTTGCCTTTTTAAGACCAACAGACTTTCACCCTTAACCCCAAATTTCTGCCTAGGGGCTGCAAGTATGGAGTGGATTTTGTTCCAATATTCCTCCAAGCAAACAAGACATTTTGTTAATGGAGATTTGTAAAAAAAAAAAAAAAAAAAAAAAAAAAAAAAAAAATTCTGAATTTTATAAATTAATCCTGGAATGAAACTCTCCTTAACGTGCTCTTGATAGGCACATTAACAACTACAGTGTTGTTTGTAACATCTATGCAGATCTGTAAAACGCAATTTCAAATAAATGGAATTCATTTAACTAAATTTGAAAAACAAATAAAAAAAATTCAAAATGCAATTTCAAAATATGAAAATTTCAACAAAATGTCTTTTAAAAACTAAGTTAAAAAAAATAACATTTGAAAAAATAAACTATGAAAAATACATAAACAAAAAAACAACAACCAGCAAAGTTACTCTGAAAATCTTTGTTTGATTAAAACACTTAAAGCTTCATTTCTGATTTGTAAATTTTTTTAAATTTCATTTACAAAACGTGTTCTTTACTTGAAACAATAACGGAATATAATTCACCCCATATAAAGCTGCTCCCTAAGGGATCGATCGATTCATTCTGCATTCATATGCTAATTAGGGCCATTAGTACAGCTGATCGCTCTCCACATACGTCACGGTACGTTTTCGACAATTTGTGGCACGACAAACGCGGACAAGCACGGGTTGCAAATTGTCGGAAACTGACGAAAATCAGGCAGATCTGCGGGAGTTTACGGGGACGAAAATCTCACTTTTCATGCAGTGAAAATAAAAATTCTGCTGTCATTTGGGAATACCAGTAACTTTGATCTGTTTTTGCAGTACAGCTTTAATGGTTTCCTGTTCTAGATCCAAATTGCTGCCAGTCAATTCACCAAACATTGCAAATACATTTTTAAAACAATTCGAAGTCCGTCACTCAGCAGGGACTTAGTGGGGCATCCCAACACACATGCTGTAAGCTCATACCAAAGAGGTCTCAGTTTGCATGGGAAAAGTTTAATCAAATCAAAATGACAGTTACTATAGAAACAAAATACATTTGTGTTGCTTTTTCAGAGGGGATGTCAGGAGACATCTATGCTCTCTTAAATGGTTGCAAAGCTGCAGAAACAACAAACCTTTAAACATGCTGTTTTACCCATAATGCACAGTAACCTGTTTGGAGAAAACTAAACTAAACAGCTGAGCATGAGAATCTCATGCCAACTATCAAAAATAGCTTCAAACAGGTGATAAATGGATTTTAATTTACAGCAAAGGGAATTTTGAAGACACTAACCCTTGTATAGACCAAAGTATTGTAAATTGAAAGTTGAGGCCATCTGACTGACAGCCTGCAGTAGATTTAGCCTAAAACTGCTTCATTGACACATCTACAATTTGCATCTACAACAGAATGCTTAAAAGTGAATATATTGAAAGCAAATCACAGAGTGGAAAAGTAAAAAAATGCCACTGTGGGACCTTAAAGCAACTTCCTCAAGCTGCTGCTGCTAAAGCTAGCTATTAAATCATGGTGCTGAAACATTTTCAAGATCTGATGCATAACTTTACGGATTTCAGCAACAGTTTCCTCTAAATGCAGCCATTCCAGAAAATAAATGTATATCAGAAATGCTGCATGCTGGATGTAGGGACCATGCACTGTTTATGTACGGTACCTTTTTCTCCTACGAAGGGCAGCGACCACGTGAAGACGTCCATGAAGTTAGGCAGCCAGTAAGGATGCGGAGAGCAGTTGAACTGACGGATGTTCATCACATTGTTCTCATACTTTAACACCGCCGCTACACACACACACACACACACACACACAGGCACACAGGTTTTAATTCACTTGCTTTGTTCATGGGGCTAAACACTGATTTCAAATGTGTGTATTTTTTTTCATTTTTGAAATCAAAAACTGTAACATGTTTCATTTCACAAACTAATGCAAAAAACTGTTTTTGAGGTCTCAAGTAACGAAGTACAAATACTTCGTTACTGTACTTAAGTACACTTTTTAAGTATCTATAATTTACTTCATCACTTAATTTTCTTCCTACTTCTGACTTCTACTCATCACAATTTCACACAAGTGTCAGTATTTTCTATTCCTACAATCATTGCTTCCCCACAGTTAGACACGGTGGTGGCAGCATCATGCTGCAGAGAAATGTTCCTTTCAGCACTGATTAAGAAGCTGGTGAGAATTGATGGTATGATGATGGGTATGTCTAAACTAAAGTTGATCAAGGACAGATAATAATCAGAATTGAGGCAGAGGTTCATGTTCCAGTGGGACTAAATATTTGAATAAGTGACTAAAACTCAGATCCAGTTAGAAATACAGTTATTTTCCATCTGATATGACTCAGCTTCATCTATTTTCTAAATTACAACAGGAAACTATTTGAGTCTCTAGATTTGCAAAGCTGCTGGAAGCATTCTCCAAACAGACTTGCATTAAAAAAAATGCCTGAAGGAAGTGTTGGCGCAATGGCATGGAAATAAATACATGACATCTTTTATCTTGTTTCCTTAAATTATTTTCCTACCCTACCTGTGTCTATTAAACAAATCCAAATAAAATATCTCCAAGTTTGTTGTGTTATTTTAGTGACAATGTAAACATTTGAAGGAATTGGAATATATTTACAAAGCAGTGTAGACGTGCTTGTGTATACTTATGCAACAAACCTTTGTTGTTGTAGACATCCAGGTAGTTGGGAGCAGAGAAGATGGTGATGAGGGAGGGGAAGCCTGTAGTCTGACTCTTCCTGTACATGCGGTATCTGCATGGAGAGAGACAAACAAGCCGCCCACGTTACAGCTATTCAGATGAGACACCAAGCTGCAGCTGAAAGCTGAAGGGGTGGCTTCAGAGGTCTTTGAAACCAGACGGGGACTGGCTCAAAGTGAGACAGGTAGGCAGTGAAAAAAAACAACAAAACAATCTGTCACGAGGGAGGAGAAAAAGCAAAGCAAAGACCTCAGTGTTTGCGAATATATTAGCTTAGTCGCAATGAAAATGTTTGCATGCAAGCAGCATTAAATACAGGAACCGTGTATCTATACCTGTACCACCAATGGCAGGTTAGTTACCTCATTTAGATTTAAAGTAGGTTTATGTTTATGCTTAAAAGTTTGTGTAACCCGCCAAAAAAAGTGAGAATATAAAAATAAGCGCTGTCATGTCTTACTGCATTAGCTCTTGTTCTATTATCTATACCTGAGCCGTGCAGGTTTATGTTATGCTACTATGAACTTTAATGCATTTCAATTTTTTTCTGATACTAACTATTTTAATTGCAATTTAATAAGGATTGCATGTGTAAAATACCAGGTTATGACTCCTTTAAAGGTCACCAGGGAAGCTGGACGAACTGCAGCAATGTTGCTTCGTGTTGATTGCATGTTTGGTAGTAATGCTGCAGGTGCATCTAAAATCTTTGAAACTCCTACAAATTATAGGTTACTGGTCAAAATATACCAACTAGCAGCTGTTTGCAAAGAACAGATCATTACATAGGCAAACACAATCTAGAATTAAGTCAACCTTTCTTAAATTAAGTGTACTTACCCTTAGTTTGAGTAGACAAATAAGATGATTTACCAATGGAATAAGTATTTTTACTCCTAAAATAAGATAATTAGATAGTGTGCGCTTGAAATAAGACAATGCAATTATGTTTTCTTATTTTAAATGTAAATTGTCTTAAACTATTGGCAAAGTGTCTCACTTACCTCCTAAATTCAAGAACAGATGCACTTATTTTAAGAATAAATACTTATTTAGATTATTTGATTTTTTCCACAGTATATACAATAGCACAACTTTAACTAGAAGGGCTTTCTCTTAATTAAAACCAAACAGTTCCCTTTAATGACCACTACAACTAAAATATTCAAAGCCCCTTTAATAAAAGAAACGTCACTGCTTTTTGCTGCTATGAGTTGCTGTAAACATGATTCATAGCCACTCATCTACTTCTGACAGTGTTAAGAGTTAATGTCAAGTACAGTAGTTCCTCTGAAAACGAGCTTTAATGGAATCTGAGGTTTGTTTGGGATCACTGTCTACTCATTTGAAGCTTCAGCTGTCTTCCCATTTTGTCCCAGGACTTTGTGATATATGACTGAATCCATGATGTCCTCCCAGTGCAGCAGGTTTCCAGGGCAAGAAGAAGCAAAACTAAACTATGCAGCAACTGCTTTTTTTTTTTTCTTAGCTTGTGCTTTTTTATGCTCCAGACATGCCGTCGATCCCCAGCTTGGAAAATTTCAGCATTGACAGATTTCATCATGGGGCACCCGGGGAGCAATGTGGAGGTTAAGGGTCTTGCTCAGGGACCTCGAGTGGCAGTCTGTGGGAGTGGGGCTCCAACTCAGAACCTCAGGATTACAAGCTCTACGCCCTAAACACTAGGCTGCAACTCCCCACAACCTTAGATATAAGTGCTTTCTCTAAATTAAACCCAAAATACCCACTTTAATGACTATCCATCCATACTTTTCCCGTCACGCTTATCCCATGCAGGGTCGCGAGGACTGCTGGTGCCTATCTCCAGCTGTCAATGGCGAGAGGCGGGGTATACCCTGAACAGGTAGCCAGTTCATCAGAGGGCAAAACAGAGCCAAAAACAGTCATGTTTTTGTACTGTTGGAGGAAGCCAGAGTACCCAGAGAGAACCCATGCATGCTCAGGGAGAACATCCAACCTCCATGCAGTAAGACCCCAGACCAAGAATCGGACCCAGAACTATCTTGCTGCAAGGTGGCAGTGCTACCCACTGCGCCACTGAGCAGCCCCCACTTTAACGAATACTACGACTAAAATCTTCATACCTGTACATAGCTGACTTTGATCCGTAGTGGCAGAATAATGAAGGCTCTTTAACAGCTTGACTTCTCAGCAATTTGATTACAACCATTACTATGTTCCTTTTCCTACCAGCAGGTGGTGTAAACACCAGTTCTTTAACAATTAACCTGCAAATTCTGCCTTCAGCTACATCTCCAGAGACATTCAAGGCATTTTTTGTAATACTCTCCTAATTTATGATTTCTTCTCTGAACTTTTTGGACATGTATTTTTTAAGTGACTCATACCTCTAACATGCAGTGAAATGTTATGTCTGTCAGTCAAAATATGTGAGGGTTTCTCTCTCAAGCTCACTTGCTGCCACTAATGAAGCCCCCTCATCGGTTGCCATAATTGCACCAGAAACTGATGTACAGAAACCAGGGTCAGCTCTGATAAAAAGCTTGACTTACATGCTTTAAAAATTTGGACAATCACTTAACCATGAAATGTTGAATTGTGTAGTTCTTATGGTGAAAATGTTTATTTTATAAACCTGAACTATTTAAATTTCTTCCGAAAAACTAATTTGAGGTGAGGAGTGCATCATTTTCCAAATGCCACAGCACTCATAGCGCAAACCATTAGCAAAAGATGCCAAAGGTTTTTAAACATCAAGTTTAAATCACATTTTTCTGTGTTATAAATCAGTAAAAGCTTGTTTTCCCCAACAGAAGGTCTCACAAACATATCAAGATGTCCTTTCACATCAGATAACTAATCAGGGCACGGAGGTTAGAGAAAACTTTTAGAGAAAATGCTCTAAAAGTTTATCTCAGCAGGTCAAAGCTTCACCAAACCAACGTGGGACATGTTTTTATCTTTTAATAAGATGTCAAATTAATGCATTGAGTGTTTTTCCACTTTGAACTCTACTCACCCAGCATCTTGGGCTTCGTGCGCTCTGATAATGGACAGCAGGTTGTTGGTCTGTAGGAACTCGCACACTGCAGGATAGCTGGCACAGGAGATCAAAGGAGGTAAAAGATTATATTATTGTCTGAGAAAGATCCTAAAAGCATCATAAACTGTTTTTAAAAGCTGCTTTACCACTAAAAGCAGACTGAAGCATTTCCTGTCTGCCAGTGAAGAACAGGCCTGTGGTTTTCTGATGCTGAGTCTGAATTAGATCAGTAGGGGGCAGCAGTGAGGGCAACATGTCATAGGAAGGCTCATGGCCGCCTCAGTGCTGTGAATGCACAGTGTTTGCTCCACTGATGCTGCGTCTCCTAAACATTCATCTCCCTTGCTGCTCCTCTTTACCACACTCATCTCCGTCCTCTCCCCCTTCACGCCGCCATCAGTGCCCCCCTCCTCCTAATATCACTCCATATCTGGCAGGAGTAGCCAGTCGTCATAGCAACAGAACCGTGCAGTTCTTTCCCCAGGGATTGTGGGAAATCTTTTCATGCTGAAGCTGAGCCGTGTGCGTGTGCTGGTGAGCCCGTTGTGTTTGCGTGTTTGCGAGAGCCGGCCTCCGCTACAAATCCCCACCATTATTAAGTGGGTGTCGGATGTGACGGGGCTCTGCCTGATGGATCTGTCTTTCCGAGTCACATCAGCAACAATCCCAAAATAACAGCCCAAAGTCTACCTGAAACTTATTAGATTCCTGATTTATAGTTGAGCAGCACATCTCACCTGCGCCAGGCGCCCAGATAATTGAAACGCAGCGAGTAAGGCCGGTGAAAGTCATCCATCTCTGTTTCTGCTGGTTGCCATAATGATATTGCTCCTGCAGAGTAGTTTTGTATGTCTGTATATTGCATTTCCCCAGGCTTGTTTGAATATCAGGTTAGTTTTATATCTCTGAGCTCCGTAAGCTAACCCACTGTATTGTCTCCTGTTTAAATGGACTAGAAACTCTCAGTGATTGTAGGTAAAATCTAATTTTATTGCTTTGAGTTTGTATGAGGTAGCCAGGGGGTTGGTGCGTACGCTGAGAATAACTTTAAACATAAACATCACAGTGCGCTTAAACAAAGAACTCATATAAAGATCTGATTGTTTTTCTTTACATCTCTGTTCTTTGAAAATAAAATAACACATTGATACTCAGTTGAATTGTTTAGCTATTTTTATACATCTGCTCACATTAAAAGAGTGAAGACAGTCTGCTCAAAACGTCACGCATCCTGTTACAACAACAGATACTTTGAAAATTGAGGTTGAAATACTAAATTAGACTGAAATATAGGGATGAAAAGTTGAATTAATGCCAGAAAGCAAAAATATACTAGAAAATATTGCTGGACAATTAATTGCTTTTGTAATATTATCGGGAAAATATCTTTTAATCGACTGAAGTAGCGCTAAAACAATTAATCGGATTAATTATTGAAATAATCGTCAAATAATTTAGTAATTGATTAATCATTAAATGGAGTATAGAGACTCTAAAACATGCCTTTAGCTGACAGAGCAACTCAGACAGACTACATTGATAGTTGATTACAAGCTTTGGCTGAACTGCAATAATCAGAATCAGCTGTGCTAAAGCAGAGAAACCTCTAAAACCTGCAGGAAGGCGGCCCTCGAGGACCGACTTTGTAGATGCCTGCTCTACTGCATGCTCCATACAACAAGAGAAAACATCTTCTTCTCCGGTTCCCCATTGACAGCAGAGACGCACAGATCAATTTTGTTCCGATCCAGTCCGATACCAAGACATGGGCTGAGTTTATTGGCCGATACTCGAAACCCGATTCTGATTTGATGAAAGTACTGCTGAAAGGATCAACCGTACATTGGGAAAAAATGGAAATCTAGATAAGTAATTTTTTTCTTAAAATAAGTGCATTTGTTCTTGGATTGAGGAGGTAAAAGTGACATCTTGCTAATGGAACAAGATAATTTACACTTAAAATAAGAAAACACAAGTGCATTGTCTTGTTTCAAGTGCATTTTATCTAATTATCTTATTTTAGGAGTAAAAAGACTAATTCCTTTGGCAAACTATCTCATCTACCTGCTCAAATGAAGGGTAAAGACACTTAATTTAAGAAATTTTTACTTATTTCTAGATCATTTTTCCAGTGTATACCTCTCCATGAGGGTGAAGCCAACATGCCTAGCATAAACATTGTTAAAAAAAGGTCTCAAATTAACTCAGATATAATCTGGCTGTTAAAGACACTGAAAGCCTGTAATTCTTTTTCTGTGTATGATATTACTAAAAAGGTATCTAAATGCTGGATCTGCATCATTCATCCGATTGCAGATCCAGCTACTTAGACAATATCAGTGACAATATCCGATCTAATACTTTAATCAGGGCATCTCTAGTTAAGAGGAGTGGTTTTGACAGAAATTATTTCCGTTTGGATTGTGTAATTTCTCTTTTCTTTTAAGTATCTTCGAGAAAGGTGTAAGCTTGTGGCTTTTTGTACCTGTAGAAGTAGGAGCAGCCTCTAACTGTGTTGTGGCCAAAATACTCCTGGGTCTTCTCATTGCCAAAGTCTTCCAGGGGGTCGGACCACAGCAGGTCGCACATGGGCCCGAACGCCGGGGGCTCCTTGAATCGGTCCAACTGGGACACACACACACACAGACAGACGTCAGTATATGAAAACACAAAATACTCATATTTCCAAAACCTCCCAAACATGAGCTGAAGAATATTTATGTGTCACAGAAACATTTTACCGCTGCAACAAAATACAAAGCAAAAAAAAAAACGACAAGTATAAATCAAAGAAGAAGGAGAAAAATAAATAAATAAACACACAAACACACACTGCCAGAGCAGAGCATCTCCATGGCAACCCTTACCGCACAGGAGGGAGAAGATGTCACACCAGCAGATTCACCATGGAAACGCTGCCATTAGAGGAGGAAGTGTGTGTTTTCTTTATATGCCGTGGGGCTGAGAACTACATATTCATGCTATGGGCTCTCTCTGTGCTCTGGTATTATTTCATCACTGATGCCTTTGGGTTTTTTGCATTCATAAAAAGTTGTTGCATGTTTGCGGCTGCCTGCAGGTGTGTTTTCATTGAGCTCATCATGTCCCATTAACCCTGATAGCAACGTCTATGAAGGCCTCCCACTGTGAGCGAGCAGAGAGTGGTGAGCCATACAGGGGAGAAAACCTGAGAGCAACAAGATCTATTGACTCCTCATAGCAGAGTCTGTGACTCATTATCAACCAAGCATAGCAGCGATAATCTAAATAAACCAACAGAAAATGCAGGTGAGGAATTCAGCATTATAATTTAGTAAAAAGATTCATCTGGACCTAAAGAAAGGGAGAAATTCTCTATAAAATATATTGAATATTTTGTGAAAATTGGTATCATAAAGTATGAATTTAATGAATACAAGGATTTATTTTAGTTAAAATATTAGTTTTTTATAAAATATATATTGTTATGATGACATCGTTGACAAAAAAGGAACATACACCGACAGAAAAAGTACGTTTTGTAAAGCAAAGATGGGGCCCTGCCAGACAGCAGATAAATGGCTTCTTCTCGTTACATTTCTAAGAATCAAAACAATGAGAAAACAACAAAAGAACCAAAATGAGGGTGAACACTGCTCAAGCTTTCAATGGTTTCTACCAATCGTGTCATGATCTTGGTGCGGATGATTGGCCTGATTACTCATTTCATTCACCTGCCTAGCTCCGCCCAGTTTCTCCTTACCGTTCATCTAATCCACCTGTTCTAGCCTCGATTTAACCTGCCTGCTCCCAGTCATCAGTGCCAGATTATTCGAGCCCTTGTTGAGAGTTCTTTAGAGTACCTGAGTGTTTCTGATTGCCTGATCCTGACCTGTTCTGCCTCTGGATCACTAAGCCTACCTGTCCCCTTTCTGATCTGTTTTACTAACCTGCCTTCGGACATGCTGGATTGTTCCTGTTTACCAAAACTGGAACTGGTTCTTGACTCAGTCCTGGATTTCCCTTCAGTACCTCTTCGGATCTGTGATCTTTTGGCCCGGATTCCTGAGCACGTCCCTCACACCGGCTATGGTTTTGCCCACTGGATTGGTCTTCCTTCCTCTGCATGATTCTGATCTCTTGGTTGTTCTCCGACCTCCGGGGCTTAAATGTCAGGGCAGTGTCCGCTCGCGTCTCGCACAGCCGACCGGCTATAATCAACCTCGTCCTCTGGCCACGGACTGAACTATAAGACCAGGTTAGTGACTCGCACGTTCATTATCATCCTCTGCCAGATAGAGTACCCAGAGAGAACTCACGCATGCACAGGGTGAACATGGAAACTCTATGCAGAAAGACCCCGGGCCGGAAAAATTGAACTTGAAACCATCTTACTGCAAGGCAGCACTGCTACCCACTGCGTCATAGTGCAGCCCCACTCTCAACAAAGTCGTTTTTTAAATATTATATATTATGTGGTGTAGGGCTGCTCAGTGGAGCAGTGGGTAGCACTGCTAGTTTGCAGCAAGAAGGTTCCAGGTTCGATTCCCGGCCCAGGGTCTTTCTGCATGGAGTTTGCATGTTCTTCCTGAGCATGTGTGGGTTCTCTCCAGGTACACCGGTTTCCTCCTACAGTACTAATTCATGACTGTTCAGTTAATTGGCTCTGTGTTTCCCTGCGATAGTCTGGCGACCTGTCCAGGCTGTACCCCGCCTCTCGCCCATTGACCGCTCGAGATAGGAATCAGCACCCCTCACAACCCCAGCAGGGATAAGTTTGTCAGAAAATGGACAGACAGATGGATGATGTAGTTTAATATACTTTAATATTGAATTATATAAATAAATAATTCATTTAATGTGTGGATGATTTAATTGACAGTAAAGTGCTTTAAGATTACTTATGTTAAGATTTGGCAAATAAACTGAATTCACATGAATATTTGCTACGGTCTGTTAATGCAAGGAGGTGATTTTTAGGTAGACTGAACATTGTTGAATCAATTAATAGTAAACCGTTGGAAGGAGAAGACTTACAAAATATCATTACAGTTGTAAAGTTTTTAAATAAAAAGCCTGCAGGGTTTCATAACTTTGAGCAACAGGATTCATGTCATTGGCTATCATTGATGTTACATTCTGCCTGAGGGTGTTTGGCTTCTGTCGTACCTTCTTGATGTCGTCCAGCGTGTGGATTTCCGGTGAAAGCCCCCCATGCACACAGAGAAACTGCTGGTTCATCAGCGCCGCCAGAGGAAGGCAATCAAACGCCTCCATGCAGGAATCGTACACCTGCTCCGAGTACTTGATCTTACCTGGAGGCCAGAGGAGTACATGGATGTTTCAGCAATAACAAAGCTAGTGGCCCTGAGTGAACACTGGCAGGTTTTTAAAGGCCCAGCATGCTTGGAAATCTGCACCACTTTGATATTCTTTCATTAAATGATTACTTCTGGCAGCAGCTTGTGTAGCAGCATTAAAATGCCTTCATATTCCTACAGCCAATAGAGTGTTTGCAAAATTATTCACAACCTTTTAACTTCTGTTGCAACCACAAATTTTCCCATACTTATATTTGTTTGTGCTTTTGGAGTTATTTTCTACGTCACCATCCCCCTCCCTCCACTTATCCTCTTAAAATTCAATTATCGAAAATAAATCCAGCACAACCACTTGCCTTCAAAATTACCTAATTAGCAAATAGTCTGTTTAAAAGAAAAAATTCTCAACCTAAAATAAGATGCAAGGAGAGGATTGGTATCCTTAGTGAAGCTGCAGAGATCCACAGCTCAAGAATCTGTCAGCATGAGTTATTACACTTATTACTTTTTATGGAAGATTAGCAAAAAAGGGTAAATCCACACTGCAAAAACTGAAATATAGGTAAGTCAAATTTTCTAATAATAGTTATAATTTCCCTTGATTTGGGCAAAAAAATAAGACAAATTGCCAATGGAATAAGAACATTCATGTTTAAAATGCTTTAAAAAATAGCTCCGCTATCTTATTTTAAATGCATAATATCTAACTAACTCTTCTTAAAACTAAAAAATTAATCCGATTGGCAGATCTACTTATTTACCAGCTCAGATTTAGAAGATCAATGAAGCTGAATCTAGGAGGAACTGAATCCATACTGGAATGGAGGATGGATCTTCCTATAGCTTAGAAGGGTGTGGTGGCCTAGTCAAAGTCCAGACCGACATCTAATTGTTAATCTTATAAAGACTAGGAAAACGACTGCTCACAGATCCTAGGTGTGTTTCCATCAGCTTTTTCTGATGCGCATTTTGAAATATCGCATTGAAAAAGCTTGATGGAAAATGCAAAATTCAAATAAATTACTTAAAATTCGCAAAAAAGGTGTTACGCTCTTTTGGCATTTACGAAAATGAATTTGTGCGTAAAACTAGGGATGGAAAGACTTTTTTGGAATCAGCTCTGATGTTGCAAACTTTTACTCATACATCTGTTCCGGTGTTTCTGTTTGTGTCTTCCTGGATTATGATCGTGAACATAGCTGGAAGCAGCAGCGCCAATACTAACTGACATGTTAACGTAAGAACAACACATTCAGTAAGAATTTCCTCCATTACGGATCTGTGGTCAGTGCTAGATTGCAGCTTCTACTTCCTGTTTACTACAGCCATGCGTGACGATTTAATACGGATGACAACGTTGGACGCTTTTACGGTGCTTGGCTAATTCGTTTCAGACCAAAAACACTTAAAACTGGCATTTGCTTTTTTCCTACTTTTTAAAGGTTCACCTGAAACTCTAATTTCAGTTGAATGGGAACAGGGCCACTCTCAATCAAATCTAAGTGAGTTTGAGCTGAGCTGCAAATGAGAAAGAAAAACTTTAACCCTTACTAATCCTTTAATGCATTCCTTTCATTTAATATTTACTTAGACTGTGTGTTGTTCCCCTAAAATAATCCCACGTAAAAACTAAAATTTAAATTTTAGTCTGTAATGTGATTACACTGTAAAAAATAGCAATCTAAATAAGTCATTTTATTTTAAATAAGTGCATTTTGTCTTGAATTGAGGAGGTAAGTGAGAAACTTTGCCAATTGAATAAGACAATTTATATTTAAAATAGGAAAAATCAGTCGCATTATCTTGTGTATTTCATTTGATTATCTTATTTTAAGAGTAAAAATACTCATTCCATTGGCAGGTTGTGGTATTTACCTGCTCAAGGTAAGGGTAAATACACTTAATTTAGGTAAATCTTTGTTTATTTCTGGATCGTTTTTGCAGTGTAGATGTGATAATTTTTAAGGTGTATGAATACGCTTACAATGGAGCCCGGGATTGAAACCCTCCACAGAAAAACACCACTGACCCAAATAAAGGCTTCAAGCAGCAAAAAGGTGTGACCAAACAAAATCAACATCCTAACTCCACGCAGTATCTTTTTAAGAATATTTCACAAGCGGGTGTAACAATCCATCTGACACAAAACAGGATTAAAAATAGCTTAAAACGGAGCAGAGGAGAGAGATAAGAAAAGATAAAGAGAACAGTGGGAGATTGATGGAACAGTAAAGGAGAAGGGAAAGCGTCGGTATTTTAGGCTAGGCTAGTGTGTTTGTCATCCTCTCCATCTGCCTTGTGTAGAGCAAGAGCTCATTATTGCCAGTCCACCAGGTGTCAGCTCCTTCCACACACTTAAACATTTATGAAGACACATGCATAAACCCATGCAGTCACTGCGCACGCACTTGTCCCCCACACACACACTCACACACATAGCAGATGGTAATTGAGGGCAACCACTATTCGCCATGAGCACCGGGGGAAATTAGCTTCCTCGTCCCTTGGCCAATCAGACACAGAGGAGCAAGTCCCTGAGCCAATCATTAAGGGCCAAATTAATTTGCTGCTAATCACCCACACTCGGACAGGATGCCGAAACTACGCGGCGGAGGAGGCATAGCCATGAGATACGCAGAGGGAGGAAAGGATTGAAGAGAGCGATGGATGGAGAGACGAGGCAGTGTGGGAAAGGAGGGACACAAAGAGGGAGGATGGAGGAGGGAAGGAAGAGAGGAGATGAAGCCGATCAAATACATGTTCCCAGTGAAATGTTTCTCCTGTAATATTCTATAAGGTCATACAGAAAAGAAAACATGAACCTTAAAGGTTCTTATTTCATCAATTTATACACGTCATTTATTAGGGCTGGGCGGTACGGCCTTAAAATCCTATCATGAATTTTGTGGTACTATCCTAATAATCAACAAATTGATGATAAAAAAAACGTCTTAGTTAGTTTTTTTAGGTTGTTCTTAGGCGTCTATACATTCTCTATATATAGATATATCTATATAGAGTGAGAGACATGTTGCAGATGTTCTGGAATCCATTATTTCACCATGAAGGCCTCTGTATTGTTAGATGGGGGGGTCACGTCGCTGCAGTCTGCAGCCTGACCGTTAGATATCACTGAGGATGTCGCTTTTTCACGTTTCGCACGTGTGACTCCATTGCCTCGATTCCCATCATGCCGAGCGTTAATGACTTGTTGCACAAAATACACCCTGCCTCGTATACTTTCCCTGGTTCTGGCTTAAGTCATGCAGAAAATTCTTGGCTGGATAGCACATTTTCATTGAATCTAACACTTCCCCATGTTGGTGGCTTATCAACCCAAGGTCTGCCCGGAACATTGTTTTTATTTGTTCCGCTATCAGGATAAAACCAATAATGGTTAAAGCAAGTCGTTCAGTAAATGTAAAATGATCAATTATTATGTTTGAGATGGATTCCAAAAATAAAATACTATATATGGCATGGTAGGAATTTTAAGACTTATAAAAGACTGATTTAAGACATTTTAATACTGATTAAGGCCTAGGTTTTCTATTGAAGAATTAAATGCCTATTAAAGACTTTGTAAGGATCTGTGGAAACCCTGTTTAATCATTTTACCAGGTTCTGGAAAAGATACCAGAACCTGCACAAAAAAATGTCTAATAACAATAAATAAATACTGTTTTCCTCCTACTTGGGTAATTTCTTAGATGATTACTTTTTACTTTAACTTGTATAAAAAAGTGTTGAAGTAGTGCTACTTTTACTTGAGTAAAACTTTTAGTTACTCTACCCACTTCGGCTCACTCCTGTCACCTTACATCTTCCCTGATTCCTACAATCTTAATTCTTATTTCTGCATCATTCATCCCAAACCCAAAGCTCCTCTTCCCTTAATGACATGTGATGGGTCCCTATATTTTCTGCTGCGATTAAAATTCATCTCTCCTTTTCTCTGAAGCCATCTACAGTCCTCTAAAACCCTCCCTGCTTTGGCGTATTCTTCTCAACTGAAGAACATGTTGATTTTTTTTCTCAGGCTCCAGCTGGCGGCTTTATATTTTCTACAAGCCATTAATAAAACATTGTTCCCAGTAGTCCTGTTTGAACAAGTAAAAAATAAAGCAAATAAAGCAGACATCTAAATTAACTTAAGCGCTGCATGTTGGAGAGATATTGTCCCATGAGTAGGTAAGCATGTGCATGTAATGTGACGGGCGCAAAAAGAGACCAAAAACTCACATTCTTGTTTGAAGGTAAAGTATTCTGTCAGATGTCTACATTCATGGTTTCCTCGTAGAAGAAAAAGCGTCTTTGGGTAGAGGATTTTCAGTGACCACAGGTACAGCACACACTGGAATGTTCAGGAGAGAAAAGATGGTTAGAAAAACATCAGCCCTGTTTCTAAAGCCACATTTAACTTCAATTAAAGACACAACCGTTTAACAACTTAGAGAAAGAAAGGACATCTCTACGGGGTTGAAGCTTGGAGATAAGTGTTCTCACTGATCTTTGGTTTATTTTTTCTTTATTGAATTGAAAAAAAATTATTTTTGCTATCAATAAAGTTTTGTTTAATTGGGCCACTTCTCCAATCAGAAAGGGTCAAGCTTATTCAAATCGGTTGGTTTCTTGACTTCCTGACTCTATCCTTATACAGTGGAAAAAATATCTAGAAATAAGTAAACATTTCCTAAATTTACTGCTTTTACCCTTTATTTTAGTAGGTAAATGAGATAGTTTGCCAATGGAAGGAGTATTTTTACTCTTAAAATAAAATAATTAGATAATATGCACTTGAAATAAGAGAATTAAATTGTTTTCTCTTATCTTAAATGTAAATTGTCTTGTTCCATTGGCAAGATGTCTCTTTTACCTCCTCAATCTAAGAACAAATGCACTTATTTTAAGAAAAAATGACATATCTAAATTCCGATTTATTTCAGTGTGTTATTGTTGTTAGAATTAAAGGCGCATCCAGAGGCATAATGCTGGTGTATTATTTCCATTTCCAAAAAATGTTGTTGTGAGTTTGGGTTCATTTGTTTCCCAGATTTTAACCATAAGCTCAATGTTTCAGCAGGCTTCCTGGAGGACTAATCTGCTGCATGTCAAATCCAATTCAACTTTATTATAATAAAACCCTTTAGAAAAACATTGTGTTTTACAGTTAAAATAGGTTAAAAGCAACAATATACAATAAAAATGTTGGAAACTTTTTGATGATGAACTTATCACCAACAAGCTTCCTCTGTACTTAGTTTCAAGCTGAGCTGAACGTTATTATATACACTGCAAAAAATGCAAATCTAAATAAGTCATTTCGTCTTAAAATAACTGCATTTAATTGTCTCACTCCATTGGCAAACTCATTTACCGACTCAAATTAAAGATAAATACACTTAATTAATTAAATTTTTACTTATTTCTAAATCGTTTTTCCAGTGTAGCATCTTTCATTATAAGATGGACCTGAGAGTTTGTTGTTCCCAGTTCTCTCATAAATAAAGAGGTATTTTGGGACAGATGGGTGCATTTTTTGCACAACTATTTTCAAACAGGGGAATGATCTCACATACAATATTCAATATTGGCTTTATTACACAGCAAAAATTCAAAAGTAAGTCAATTTTGGTTCAAATATTTCTGTTCCCTTTAATTGAGCAGGTCATTAATACAGTTTACTAACAGAATAAGATAATTTATATTTAAAATAAGTTTAAAAAAAACAGCCCCACTATGTTATTTCAAATGAACAAAATCTAATATTTAATTGTAAGGGCAGAAATACTCCTTCCATTGGCAGATCATCATATTTACCTCCTAAAATGATGTATTTAAGGACAAATACACTTGTTTTAATACATTTTCAGATCCATTTTTGCAGCGTAAGGTGAAGAAATACATCCAATATTTTCAGAGATGGGAAGTAACGAAGTACAAATACTTCGTTACTGTACTCAAGTAGATTTTTCTGATATTTTTACTTTACTTTACTACTTATTTTTATGGCGACTTTTTACTTCTACTCCTTACATTTTTACACAAATATCTGTACTTTCTACTCCTTACATTTTTAAAAATTGGCTCGTTACTTTAGTTTTAAATCATTTCAATGGAGTTACCGTTATTATTTTTCACGTCATCAATACCAAATTCAATCTAATTGGATGGGAATCTACGTTGCATTTGACGCACCACTACAAGATGAATCGACAGATTCGGCGGTATTCATTCGCAGCAAATCATTCCAGCTTGGTGGCGGTGGCGTTAGCATAGTAGTATGGACGACGAGATGATTGAAAATGAACACAACGGAGATCTAGTCCTATTGGCAGACATCCATTTAAAATGTAGGCAACGGCATGAAAAAAGTGGTTTCTACTTTTACTTTTATACTTTAAGTAAATTTACAAGCCTGTACTTTGTTACTTTTACTTGAGTAAAGAAGTTTAATCAGTACTTCCACTTTTACCAGAGTATTTTTTAACACAAGTATCTGTACTTTTACTCAAGTACGGAAAGTGAGTACTTTTGCCATCTCTGAATATTTTAGGAGCAGCCCTCAGCTTAGCTCCTATCAGCGCTTCTGCAACCACACCAACTCATTTAGGCATTTTCTACATCTGTAAAAGTTGATAAGTATGCAATTGATTTGAGGAAACCAATTACCTTAAATTATTTAAGTTTATCTATTTCTCTCACCCCTTAATTCTTATCCTCTTTTTTTTCTAACCTGCCTTTTTACTGCCTTTTCCGATTTTACTCCATAAATAATATTAAACAAAATTTCCTCTACAAATATCAGAACCTTATGGCAACAGTAATGGTGGTCTGCTGGTGAAAGCAAAGTCATTTGGGTCATAGTCATTCCAAAAAAAAATTTTTTAAAGCTTCCTGGATGGGAAGTGTCTTCAAAATTGGAAACAAAGTCCAGTGGATTGTTTTTTTTATTTTCTTTTTTTTTTTGGAATATATTGGCAAAACATGACATACAAAAAAAGTTAATCAACTCATACTTTTAGGTTAGATTAAAAAAAAATCAATCAATTTGAGTACAATTAATTTAATATTTTGGTTAAAGAGTGGGTGTATTAACATTTTAATATATTAACCAGTAACCTAACTGCATTTTAACATATGATCATTATCTATGTATCAGTTCTGTATTTCAGTATTGCACCTCTTTGATTTAAGATAGGAACATTTTTTTATATTTTCTGTTTTCTGCTCAGTTTGGAATTCAATCTGTAATATTTTTTATTGCTAAGGCCTCAGTCTATTGTACCATGACATTGAACAGTCCTCAACAAATCAAAGAGCAGCCTCGCTCATGGTGTGCTAGCTGCAGCCACTGTCAAATTTTAAACATCTGCAGAAGTACTTCTCCATTAAAGTTAATTTGTTTAAGTTATTTCGGTTAGAGTTAATTAATAAACAAATAATTGGGATAAATGTAGTTCAAAAACAAGTACATGTCACACTACCTCAACACATTTGAGGGGTTTTGTTGTTTGTCTTTTTCACAAATGATGTTTTAATTACTTGGTTTAAATAATTACTTGAAACATTCAGGTTTACAAACATCCATGAAGAAATGGGCCACAAACTTAAAGGGGAACACCGTTTTTTTTTTTTTTTTTTTTTACACTGGGCCTTTGATTTTACGGTATTACATCATGTTCTACTCACCCATATGAGTTTTGTTCTGAAGATATTCCGTTAGGTGATATCCAAGTAACGTCTTCCTATGGGCAACGACTTGAAGGCACAAACTAAACTGTTCATAATTTATTATTTATGGTACGCCAGCATTCATAACATGTAGGCGAATCACTGTCCCCCAGACATCCACAGTTATATTTTTTATATTTATATATTTTTTTTAAAACAAAGTAGAGTGTGTATTGTGTTCCCCTTTAAGGGTGGCTACAAAAACATTGTAGATTTAAGGAAAAACAACAAGAAAAAACATCAAGAAGAAAATGAGACTATGTTGCAACTGGATCTGCCATTTAATGTAAAATATCATATCTTGTGTCTGATGCCATGATTGTGAAAAAAGACAGTTAAGATACTCCAGATCTGTTTATGGTGGCTTTGATTACATTTTCTTGGCTGAAGGCACTTCCTCCCACAGTCCTTCAATGGCAAGATGGTTTAAAAATCTACAAATGAAAAACGATACTGCAAAACATTGGAAACTGGATCTATTAACAGATTACTGGGCTTCTGTCATTACACACACTGCTAGTCATGGATCTGGGCTGCCTTCCTTTGAATTGTGACACAACATTGTGAAATATATATACCTATCTATTTTATTTAGCTGGAAAATGTTTCTAAAAGCATTACTTCTAGAGTATTTTGTTGTGATTGCGTCTGAATAAATGTTAATAAAAATAAACAAAGATTTAAACTTGACCACCAAATTATTGCTCCTCAAATTAATTGAAGTTGTTTAGTTGTTGTATACACTGCAAAAACTGATCTTAAGATGAGGGAAAATGTCTTAAAAAATGTATTTACAATTAATTTGACCAGTTAAATAGGCTGATCTGCCAATGATGTGGGTATTTTGTTATTAAAATAAGATAAATAGATAAAAATGATATCTAAGATATCTAAGTAGATAAAATGGCCATATCATCCTATGGGGCAGTGCCCATGTGAGGTGTCAGTAGGCAGTATTAAAGGAGGTTAATAAGTACATCTGCAGATAGAATGAGTGTTTTTGCACTTGAAATAAGAAAAATTAGTTGTCTTTTCTCATTTTAAATATCAATCATATTTTTGCGTTCCAAATTTTCTTTCTGAAATGCTAAAATAAGGGGAAAAAACACAAATTTTAAGAATTTCTAAAGTATACAATAGAAAAACAATCTACAAATAAGCAAAATATTTCTTAAATTAAGTGTATTTACCCTTAATTTGAGTAGGTAAATGAGTATATAAATAAGATAATTAGATAACATGCACTTGAAATACGAAAATGCAATTGTTTTTTTCTTATTTGTGCAAAATGTGTCTTTTACCTCCTCTATCCAAGAAATAATACACTTATTTTGAGAAAAAATTACTTATCTAGATTTCAGTTTTTTCCAGTGTAGTAATGCAAACCCAAAAAAGGAAGGTTTAAATGTATAATTAAAGTCTAAAATGTAAATGTTTTTTTATGTCAGTTTCTATTTGGGCCTCTGATCACAACTGTGCTCAAAACTGGTTTAAATCTTGTTCAAATGTATTTTCTTTAAACAGAACCATACTAACAGTTGTATGTACGCTAAGGAATATCTGTTCTAGAGCTTTAAGGGGATGTACTGTAAAAAGGAACTTACACTACGAAGGATAATTGCATGAGACAGAGCCTGAGCCTTTCAGTTCCCATTAATAAACTCAAACTGGAAATCCGTAGCTCATCGCAGAACCTCAGTGGAGCTCTAGCAAGGATTTCCTCCACTGAATGAGCAGGCCATACTGCCGTAATTAACCGAGCTGGAGGCCAAATGATCCTGCCCGGGTCCAAAGATAGACACAAACAGCCTTGTTTGACAAGAATCGACCTGAATCAGACCGTGCTCATTAGGTTAACTGGGGGAGAGAATTCATTAGGAAAACATGACATGTTCACCACCCGACACTTTTTTCTTTTCTTTTTACTCCTCTTTCTTTGCTAGCCCTGGAAATGACTCAGAGGATCTTCTCTTACCTTCACACAGTGTCGTCCCTGCTCTACATTAAGTCCCTCGCCTCGGTGCCCTTGGAAAGTCGTAACAAGGTGGCCTAAATATTGCTCCCTCTGCTCCAAATACTCTCCATATACTCATCTGTTACTCAACAGGCTTGCAGATGTGAGTCGCATTGGAGATCCGGTGCTCATCTCTGCCAAAGATTGCATTTCTGCTTTGTTTACATTAATCCTGTCTGTGTAGCTGTCAGGATTTATAGCAGGTATATTTGTGCGGTTATGTTACACAACAAAGAGCACAGTGTTGCGGCTTTCTATCCCAAAGGGGTAGGGTTAGCATTCTCCCAGGATACTACATATTAGACCTCTGGGACTGGACACCACTGACACGGTTTCCCCTGCACGGTCACTGCATATGCACTACAGCAGAGCAAACAGCTTTTCTGACTGAATGCACACCCATAAAGATGAGATTTAACCCGGTATTTGCTTTGCAGCCTGCAGAAAGCTGCACAGCTGTCCACAGTGTATTCCTCACCTCGATACTGAAGTAGCCCCTATCCACATAGTCCCCAAGGAAGAGGTAGCGTGTGTTGGCAGGAGAGCCTCCCACTTCGAACAACTTCATCAGGTCGAAGAACTGGCCGTGGATGTCTCCACACACTGTGGAAACAGCAGTGGACATGCGTGAACAATTCAGCTAACAAAAAGCGGCAGTGCTTTTGCCTCACTGGCTCCATATGGCCTGGTTTGCATCTGCAGTGCTACACTGTATCTTTCCTGACTGCTGATCTAAAAACATCACTCATCGGCCTCGCAAACAGAAAAGAAAGTTGAACACAAGCGTGTTCTTTGTTTGTTGCAGAACCACTACAAAAGCCTAAAACTGATAAAAGAACCAACATTATTATGGAGCTTTTTTATTTATGGATTGAAGAAAACCCTAGTACTGCATAAATTGATCTAAAAATAAGTAATTACTTAAAAATAGGTGTATTTGCCTTTAATTTGAGCAGCTAAATCAAATAATTCTCTAATTGAATCAGTATTTCTCCACTTAAAGTAATATGATTAGACATTATAATGCAGTTTTTTTTTTTCTTAAACAGAAATCATCCAACCCTCTGAGTAAGCAGGAATACAAATCCACACCATGATGTTCTTATCTTCATCAGAAATCTGTTCAAACAATGCATCATTTTCTCCACACTTTGCAAATATGCTCCACTTTGTTTTTCTCTATCGTATAAAATCCTAATAAAACCCACAGAGGTTTGCCAAAGATTAGCAACACTCTAGCAAGACGGCTAGAGTTTAAAGTATGATTCATCCCCTCCGGCAGTTTGGTAAAAAGTAGAGCTTTTATATGTTTTTATTTTATATTCACATCAAATAAAGGGGTCCAAATATAAACAAAGCGTTTTCTACTTTTGATCCATAAATTCCCACCAGCAGCAGAAACATTTCCGGTTGGAGGACGAAAAACAAATTTAATCCCATAAAACTTGTAAAACATTCTTAATTGCTGTTTCCGAATGTTTAATTTAGATAAAAACATCCAATCTGTAAATAAAGGACAAAGAGGTCCTCATGCAGAACATTTTTAAGATCTATGCAGTATCTGTCAGCACACATCTCTCTATCCACCTCCCTCGCCATCTGTCTGGTCTCTCCTTTCCCTTTCAGTTGATGTCATAGTTCCCCTGTTCTGTATTTTACGATAGCCATTTGCGTCTGTCTGGCTGGTGCCCTCTGTCTGTATTACTATCTTTCTGCTGCTCTAACGTCAGTTTTTCTCATACCCAAAAGTATCTATTTAATTTGATCTGGTAACAGGCAATGTGGTGTGTACCATGCCTATGCTTTGTGTCCTAGAGGCTTTCATGTCACATCCTTAAAGGCTGTCTGTTCAACTCTCAGCCTACATGCAAAACCCCTTCGAGGGCTAAACTCTTTCGAATATGTAATCAGCCTCACTCTCTGTATCTCTCTACAGGTTATTTCTAAAGTTTATCTGTGTTTTCCAGCCATAGTCTGCTGAAAGTATGTTTCCCTCTGGATCAGAACCTATAGAAGTGGAGGAACCTGACAGTAACGATCAATACGGAGCTTGTTGGGAGCGAAAAGGTTGGAGGACCTCTGCACTAAGCTGCTTATGATTGGATGTCTCTCCATCTGCCCGTCTGTCTGTCGTCGTCCCCGGGGATCTGTACCTGTGAAAGCTGAGCGATGTTCCCACAATGCGTGGGCAACCACAGCCAACACGGAATTATCTCACTGCTCACATTTGCATAAACGCACTCACACAATCACACAAATGCGAGCGGGCGCAAAGGTGCATTTACCAAACAGAGTCAATAGGTTGTTGGTGTCTTAGTCTAGCTTCCTGCCTGCTGGCTTCTCTGTTTCTGAAACATATTTTTGTTCAGTCTGTCCTTCTTCCCACAACAGTATCCTCCAATCAAAATATTGTAGAAAGAGTAAAATACATGCAGAAACCACTGAAATCGCTGCATCGCTCAGTGAAGAAGGACTGAAGCCATGAACCCATGAAGCAGACAGTGAAGGGATTGTGAATATTTTGGTGCTAAACAGTCAGTAATAACCTGTCTTTTGACAATATAATAACAAAACCTCTCAACATCCACAAGTAATTAGTATCCCTACACATAGTACTTGTATTTGAAACATCCATATAGATTGTTTGCATGGATATATGTAGGGATAATACATTTTACGTAACAGTAATACCATGCTGTCCATACATAATAGTATTATCTGGTTTTCAAATGCGGTGTTAACTATGTTTCCCTTTCTTTGAGTTATCTGCCTTGGGGAGCTCACATCTTCCTGTTTGGACAAAGGGTGTAGTTAAGGGTGAGAGGGTTTGTGAGAACAATGCCAGCTTAAAAGGGACCAACCACTGGCTTAAGTGTCAGGGTCTGGTCGTATGTCTGTGTTGCCCTGGGAAACACTATTGAGCTGTCCAGAGTGGACCCATTTTTACGGTTTAAAAGGAAAAGGTTGATTATTCAGTATAACCTGCTGATGGAAAGGAAGGAATATTTAAAATGGAGGTTTTATAAAGCCTATATTACACAACAAGCTTTTCACTTAAGTCGGGCATACACTGTGCGATTTTTTTTCCCTTTTCGGGCCAACTTTCCAGTCGTGCGATAATTTTTCGATCGGCCTGACTTTCAGCCTGATTGTGCGTCGTGTAGCGTACGCGGGGTAACAAGGGGCGATTAGCCTCTCACAACCACCTGCCAATCAGGAATTGTAAAGTCGGGAGAAAATCAAACATGTTTGACATTGAAATGGATGAGAATGTAGAAATTAGGTGATAATAAGGATGAGGAGGACTAAATGAAGAAAGAGGGGAGGGTTGGCCAAAAAAGCTGGTGTTTGGAGCAGCTAATCAATTAGGAGATGCTTTTCCCTATCCGATCCGTCCTGGAAGTGCGAACAGATATACATCCAGGTGTCCATAAATAATGTAATTATGGTACTAAAACTACGTATTTCTATCCTTAACTCACTAAATAATGACAATTCACATCTTTAAAAAATGTTCTATGACTTTTGTGAGACAATTTTGATGCTTTTTACATTTTTTTCGTTAAACTCCTGCTCTGACATCATCATCAGACATGCTCAGAGCAGTCCCGCAAAATATGATTAAACCATGTTTATCTGCCTTTTAGTTGTTTCTTTCTTTAGATTACACACTACATACCATAAGGTTAAAACGAAACATGAAAATAAAACTCAAAAAGTCTAGATTTATGTTTAAATCCAAAGCCGAAAAAGTTAGCCACCCGAATTAGCGTAGGATCCCATTTCCGGTGCACATTAGGAACAGATGAGTGATAAATACATTATTAACCTTTAAAACATTGTATTTTAGTAGGTTTACTACTTTTTTTTTTTTGGGGGGGGGGGGGGGGGATGTCATTCAGGTCTTTTTAACAAAATAAAATCGAGGACGACCCGGGAGTTTATCTGGAATGCGCAAATGAGCCGATCGTGCTTTTGGGACCGATTGGATAGTGACAATGCTAACTTTGATGGAGAGCTATGCTACATTTAGGCTTTTAATGGTTAGTATCAGGATCAAAACATTTTCTACAGATACATCAGAAAGACTGAACAATGCTTCACTGTCATTTTAGACAGTCATTCATTATCATCTAATTTAATTTTTATTTCACATTTGCTTCTGCTAATAGTGTTAGCTCTATTTGTTCATTATCTTCCAATTAGATTTATATTTCTCATTAGCTTCTGCTAACAGTGTTAGCTCTAGCTAATGTAATAAACAGCAGATCACTGGTGAAGGTTCTCAGTCATCCGGGTCAGAGTCATTCCAAAAAAAATTAAAAACAATCCACTGGACTTGGTTTCCAAGTTTGAAGATGTTTCACCTTCCATCCTGGAAGCTTTTTTTAATTCACGGATATGGGGTATTATCTAAGAAAAGAAGCCAAACAGACCCCATTCCAAAGGAGTGGACCCCTTCGTCCATTCCACGTTGCATGTTCTCCAAATAAAACAGGGCCTTGTTGGGCTACTGTATAAAACCTCGAACTCAACACTATTCCTGACATTTTGAATTGAAAAAGCTTCCTGGATGGGAAGCGAAACATCTTCAAACTTGGAAACCAAGTCCAGTGGATTGTTTTTACATTTTTTTTTTTTTTTGTGGAATACACAAAAAATCCAATTTGATTGTTTCAACAGATATCTCATGCATAACGGCTCATGAGGTAAGTAGGTAGGTAGGTAGACCTAAATATGTCATAACCCAGCCTGCAGGTTAAAAAACAACAACCTATATGGGTGAGAAATACAACAAAAGATATATAATTTTTTGAAGTAATTATACGTTTTTACGCATCACATACAGCAATTTTTAAGTAAGAGAATTTAAAACATATTTAAACCAAAATTTTCAACAATATATATATTTTTTTATCTGAAATAACATAAAGTCCATAAACTGTTAACTACATTATGCAAAGTTATGCTTTACTGTTCTCCAGTCTCCACTGAAACACCTTACCCGTGACTGGCGCCTCAATATCCAACATGGTGCGCTCCTGGCGCAGGATGGCGGCGCCCTCATCGATGATGCGCAGGGCCACAGCTTCCTCCAGCCGGCCCTCCTTTGTGAGATGAGCTTTGAGCAGGTCCACCCGTGGCCGGCCCTCCGAGTCAAACACCTCCTTCATGGTGAGGCGGTGGGCCAGGGGGAAGGGGACCGCTGAAGGAGGAAGACAAAAAAAGGGCGTTATTATGGACTACTGGATGGACTGTTTGGACGATGGGGCCATCTCATGAAAGGGAGACTAATGTTGAACAATTATAACAATATAAAATTAGATTTATTGATTTTCTGTGGACTGTTTAAAGAGTTAAAATCACCCCAAATCTGACTTTAAAACCCTTATCTTAATCCCAAGCCTGGTCTTTAAAGGGTGCTGTTGTAAGTGTGAAACTCATTGCACTAAGCAGGGGCTTGCCAGAGCTATCAGCGCAGCCCGCCTCTGTTCTGCAGTAACGTCTTTCTTACATAATGAAGGCCCCCAGGGGCCTGCTGGAAAGGGGGCTGGACCCACAACGATCGTGATACAGCAAGAGTGCACAGATGCACGTGAGAAGGCACACACATAGGAAGAAACACTCCAGTAAACACCCTTACACTTAATTACACACCGGATTGTGTGCAAGCAAAAAAAAAAAAACAAAGAGCAAAATCTAGGAATAAACAAAAGGTCTATATGGTAAATACTGCACAAATAATGCATCGTGTCCAAGTATACCGAACACACGTAGACACACTCATTTTAAAGAACAAGTTAGTAAAAAGGTATTGTAATGTAGGATCCACAGAGCCTGTAGGAGCCCCATCAGTGCTAACACAGATAATGGCCTAGATCACACGCTAAAACTAGGCCTGGCTCACACACACTTTCAACTCTCTCACTTTGTTTCTGATTTGGACTCCCTCTCGTTGCCCTTTTGCTTCTTCTCTTCTTTGGCTTTCCCTCTTTTTTTTTTCCTGAAGTGTGCCTCTTGTTGCATTAGCTTTGTTTTTTTTACTCAGAACCTTCATGAATATATGTAGAAATACGCAACGGCCCACAAAAAGCATGCTCTGCTTTTTTTATTCTGTTCTGAAATTTAGGCCATCAAAAAACACCCTTTCTCCTAAACCTTTTTCAGGGCATGTTGAACCTTCTGGGAAACACATACAGACTCACTTCACTGCATATTAGGATACCTTAAAGTTTCCAATGGCACCTGAGGAAGGCCCTGTGAGAGCACGGCTCCTGCACCAAAGACACTTTAACTCGCCCTGAGGTTAGACGCCAAACACAAGAGAGCACCTTGAGACGTCCCATGACAACTTAACCATCCGAGCTCCAGGCTTCTGTTTTCCTTCACTCCAAAGCAGTGGCTCTCCATGTTTAAAATGGTTTTGCATAAGAAGCCTGGGCTGATTAATATTTCAAAGGCTTTTGGGCACTGCAGGCTGTCAGAGAACACAAGCCAGGAAAATAATTACTCATGCATGTTGGGAAATGTGTGACTTCATATTTAAAAATAAGGCAGCCAGTATTTAAGCAGCCATCTCAACTTCTTGTACTCTGCATTCTGTGACACGATATGAGCTTTAAAATGACCTCATATCCGTTTTACAGTTCATTTCAACTCAGGGGCAAAACTTAATTTTCGATGTATGTCGAGCCGTTATGGACAGAGAGAAAAAGAGTAAAACTCATAAAAGTATGGCAAGTATGAGAGAGAGGAGAGCAGCTCAGAGTGGGGAACAGAGTTGGAAACTTTAAACCGGGCAAACACTGTGTGATATTTTCAATTGTTGCTTGCACCTACAGCTCAAACTGTACGAAGAAACCGCAGGGTTTAAAAGTTCACAGCTCACCATTCATATTATTGCACTTTGCAGCGCCAATGCTCTGATGCTATCTACCTGCTCACACTGCACATCCAAAAATCATATGTCGGACTCAGCGCCGAGAGATGGCGCTGGTCGGCCAGAAAAGGGCAAAAAATCATACAGAGTACGCCCGGCTTAAAGGGATAAACGAAATGGGTCGGCCGCGTCAAGGACTAATGCTACGTTCAGACCGCAAGCAGAAAAGGCAGCAGTAGGAGCAGCTAGTGTTGCATCAAGGTGCAGCAAAATGTCCCGCAGCGCGTTTTTAGCAGCAGGAGCAGTGTGTCGTGAGCTTCTGAGCATCTGACACGCGCGAAGCGCTGCAAAAGCAGCAGCTGCTGGAGTTGGAAAGTTGAACTTTTGCTGCTCGACCGCCACATCAACCAATCAGAGACAAAGAAAATGTGTCATTCTCATGTGTCACTAAATTCATTGTGTCTTTCTTACAATGAATGAGCATCATTCTGAGTCTATGAGTCTATGAGTTTATGTTTTTGTTTTTTTCTACAGTTTACAAATATTCCTGTTGTGTCAAATGATGTCTCTGCATCAGGCAGTCAGGGCCTTCTGCCTACATGTGTTAGCCCTGACCTGTCCCGAGTGTGCCATGCTTCTGGGCCAACATCCATTGGGTTGAACTGCAAAAAAGGGAAGAAAAAAAACCCTCATGTATTGATGTTTACTTCCAAAGCTTTTTCCTCTTCAAAGGCATTTTTCAGGCACAGTAACAGATTGATCCAACATTAATGAATATTTAATTGCAGACTGGGGTTAATAAGCCTAGAGCTGAGCATTAAAAGCATGAAAAGTGTATTATGATAACTAGTAAACTCCATGCAATTTTAAGCTCAGCGGAATATCTGGGGCGTTTGATGTTTTTGCCTCAAGTGTTGCAGGAGTGGTTTTTAATTTTGGCTTTCGTTGCATGTTGCTTGCCGAAATAAATTGTGGCATGATGTCATTGTGCAGCTTGAGTAATGATCGCTGTGACACACTGGAGGAGGACATCATTATGCAATCTATATCTGAAATAAACCTCAATCATGATGCTGCTACTCTTGGTTCACAGCATATAGGATTTAGCCTAATATTCTCCCTCCACCTTAAATGCTCTCATGTGTCACTGACTGCACTCTTTGCAGCACATCTTTATTTTGGCAGTCCAACAACGTACGCCCACCAACGCACCACAATGCAGGGCTGATGTGACTTTCCTGCATCATTACAAGAAATAACTGGCCAATCAATTCACCACAGGATAACAAAGTCGCTTCAGTGCCCACAGTTCTTACATCATATGCTGCCTTATGCAGGAATATCATAGGTTAGTACCAGTTAATACACTACCTCCTACCCGAAACTATTTATTTTTTAGGCAAGCTCAAAACCTGTAATATGGAGCCTAGGTGGAAGTTCAACGGAAAAAACTGACTACTCGCCTTCATCCGTCTCCGACACCAGCTAATCAGCTTTGAACCACATCTCAATGAAAGCCCAATCAGCATCCAGAGTTTGTCTTAAAAGGTCTCACATCCACAACTCCGTCTGCTACATAAAGCGCTGGCAGTGGTTACGCTATGTTGGACTTCGGTTCAGATGACCCAGTTTCAACCCACCTCCATCCCCTTCTCCACCATTGTAGCCACAGCTTCATTAGAATTTCATTCTTCCCGGACTCTTATGGCGTTCCCTGTCTCATTTCAACCAGTCCAGCAGAAGACCACCAAGTTGAGCCTGGTTCTGCCAGAGGTTCCCTCCCAGTGGGGAGTTTTTCCCTCTCTACTGTCGCTTCATGCTTGCTCATTGTGGACAGGTTCTAGCAACCTATGTTATCCAAGCTGGACTTCCATCTTCCAGGTCCCTTAGTGAAGCATTAGTATCAGCTCAGGCAGTCCACTGGATCTGTCCATACAGCTCAAGCACACTGTCTCCCTAACCAGCAGTCTACAGACTGACCAATTTCATCCATCTCCACTCCACCACCAGTTTCAGGCCTGGAGGGAAACATCCCTGTTCTTTACTCCTGTTTGCATATCAAACAAATTCAGCGCTATGTTTCCTGCCGAGGTCTGACCACCAAAAACTAAAGTATTTGTATCAATAAAATTCTTCTAATTGTCTTTCTTCTCTGTGTGAGTTTTTCAGATTCAAGTACTATCACCATGTGAGAAGTCTGATGCATTTTTTAGCATTTAGTGAACAGTAAGTTATGGCCAAATATTTTCCGATTTCAGTAAAGCATTAATCTAGGATAGAGAGTTTCATTAGCCAGACAAATTTAGGTTCTATTATCTAAAAGAATCTAAATCCGTCCAAATTAAAGTGATTTCAAAAGACTCCCAGATCCTGCAAAGATGAGGCAGCACCCATAAAGAAGAGTAGACCATGCATTGGTTGCTGCACCAAATAAAATATGGCTGCCATCTTTTAGTGGTCATCCTATCTATGTTGTTAAACCAAAGCAACTGAAGATGTCTTTCAAAATACAGGACGGTCATATTAGTTGACAACTTTTTAGAAGAAAATGGAACATATTATTGTTTGTATTTTGATAATAATCATGAGGGGTTCTGACCAGGGTCACATTAGAACTGGTCTAGACCACTGTACTAAAAACATACACTACAAAAATGGAAATATAATTTCTGTTTGGTTCAAATAAGTGTGTTTTCCTTTGATTTAAGCAGGGAAATTAGACGATATGTCAATTAAATAAGATAATTTACATCCAAAATAAAAATTATTTCAACTGAATAATATTCTTAAGAGCAGAAATATTAATTCCTTATGGCAAATCATTATAATTACCTGTTTAAATGGAGGACAAACACAGTTGTTTAAAAAAAAAATTTGTTTGTAGATCACTCTCTGTAGTGTAATACTAAATACATTTATTATGATGACATATTCTAAAAGAAGAGTCTGTACATAATTACTTCCTTGGACCATTTTAAAGATTTCGCCTTTACTATTTACTTGATCAATTATATCTAAAATGCTTGTAGCCATTTTAGTTGTACAAAGATAGGAACACAGTGTCCCTCTGTTAGATCCGTCTACAACTTCAGCTTTATGGCTCACTTATTGTAGTCAAAGGTGTGGGCTTGCCCTGTTTGTTTTGTTGTTGTTTTTTCTGTATGTAATTCTTTTTATTGTGAAAAAACACTTGCCCTATGGGACCACTATATAAATAAATATGACATTTTCTCCAAAAACTATTAACAGTTTTATATTAAGTTCCTCCTATTGTCCCTTCCAGGACCTTGTGCTGGCGTCATGCTCTGGTAAAGATGATGCTTCTCACTTATAAAGAGGAAACCACCAGTACATTGTGTTTAAGTGCTTTTGTTGTGGTAGAGAGAGTAAAAAGGTTGACCCAAAGATTATCCTGACCTGCTACTTGGGTGGGAAAGTTAGGCTACGTACATACTGCAGCCTGAAGTGACCCAAATCTGATTTTTTTTTTGGCCCATATGCCACCTGGATCTGTTCTTTTCACGGCTGTCTGAACAACACTGATCCGATTTTTTCCAATGCGACCCAGGCCACTTGGCTATGTGGTTCTGAATCTGATACGAATCTGATCTGTTTAAATGGGACCTGTGTCTGAACAGCCAGGTCGCATTCATCCAACCTGAACGCTTTTAATACCCGACAAAGGTCACTATTCTGGGTCTTGCTATGAAGAAGCGGCAAGAAAAATAACAACAATGGTGGACAATGATGCGGAGAGCAGCATTTATGTTTAACCATCTTGAAAAGATTGTGTGTTTTTATGTCTGGGAAAGACCACTAGATGCACTCCAGCACTACCATCCATGTCTACTTCCATAAACACAGAGCACGCTGGCCTGTGATGTCATTGCGTCCTCTACTGCGCATGCGGGACACTTGCGTTGTATGACTGCAGTTCACACAGGAGATCACATACAAGTCGCATATATTTGGAAATGTGAACGGCTATGCAAAAAAATCGGATTTCACAAAAAATCAGAATTGAGCTTCAAGGTCTGCAGTGTGAACGTACCCTTATAGGGTCATCTCCTGGTTCCAGTAAATCAAGAGATCACTGACAAACACTACAGATCAAATGAGAAGTTGTCTCAGAGTGCCCTACTGGCTGCTATCTTCGATGGACTACTAGCTAGCAGCTAATCAAATTAAACATCAACAGTTATGTTAAAACCAACACAACTTTCAGTGCCGATGTTGTAAAAAGCAATGTACACTGCAGCATTCTGTAGGCTGCAAGCATGAGGGAATGTTTAATAATGCTGTATGGTTCATATAGAATTCTTTCTTTGCCCTCCACCATATAGAAAGGTCAAAGTTTACCTCATCTCAGCAACTCGGGTCTCACAAAATGTTTCCAGCTTTCTAGTGAAAATCACAACACAAGTGGGTGTTCATTTTAAATTTTCCTGCCAGTTTTTGGTATTTAACATAATTCCTTTCTGTAGACAAGCATGCCACAACATGCTACCACCACCACAGACAGAAAGTTTAAATATGATTTTATCTGACCAGAAAACTGATCTCCACATGTTTTATTGATCCCCTGCATAACTCAGCATGGCATGACTTCTCAGGGCCTTTTTAAACAGTCCCTTTATTCTTGCTGCTCTTCTATAAACAGAATTTGTTAACCACACAATATTGTCTCACACTTTAACTCCACATCTCTCCAAATCACACACATCTGCACTGTTTATTAATCCAAAAAGCATACTTTTTCTTCCACTTCTCAATGATTAATGACTTTATGTTGTTCATTCTCTTTAAAAATCAACAGAAACTATGTAAAAAGGGGTATAAAATATTTGTAAGGCGCAGTAACAAGATGTTGTCCTGCTTTGCCCAGTCATGTCTTCAGCTTCAATTCAAAATCTGAAGCTTACACACAAATACATTTAAAATAATAGTCTGAGCAGCATAGTGCAGCAGCATGAATCACTCCCCTTCACAGAAATAGCTGCTAACGTTTTCATTAATCTAGAATATAAGCAGTAGCTGCCCCATTTTCCCACGAGGACAGTCTCCTGTAAACTAAATGAATGCTGTCAAGCAACAACCACCAGGCAGGCTTTCATTTTAATACTGTCACAGCAGACCTTTCTGGTTAATATCTAAGACAGCGTTTTCCTGTTTGGCAGTAAGGTTCTGGCTCCAGAGATTAAGGTGCCAAAAGGAAAGTCAAATGTGTCTAATGATTGGTTTGTATTTATCAACATAGTCGAAAAACACTGGGATAATGATATAGTTCATCATACAGACGTGCTCAAGGCTACATGACACAAGGAAAGGAAATATTTACCAGGCTGGTTCCGAGCGTTTTAAACTTGCCACAGTTCTTCTGAGGATTTAGGCTGTTTAGCTGGTTCTATCACTTCATGTTCTCACACACTAACTCAGTGATGTTGCACCATCTGTTGCGGGACTCCTTGTTCTTCTGAAAGTTTTTGGCTTTAAACTGGCTCTATGTTCAGGCTCTTTGTTTCGATGCAGATTCCATTTCATACCGGATCTTGCTGTTTTCTGGTGTAACAGTGAGTTAAAGAGACAGCTTAGATACACTGTCAGTAGAGGGGAAATCATGGTATAGATCCGCAGAGCCATCAAGTTATCTCAATGTCATGTATTTTTTCTGCCCAGCCACTGAACCAGGTGAGTCCAATCTGTACAGTGAATTAAATTGGGCCCGATATAGTGGCAGTGGCACTATATAGGGCCCTATATAGTGCCACTGCCACTATATAGGGCCCTATATAGTACCACTGCCACTATATAGTGATTAGGAAGAATTTTTCAAAAGACCCGCCATTTCCATTTCGAAAGAAATGCACATGCACAACCCAGCATCGGCTCGCCGAGAGGGAACGCCTGTTAAACGCATGTGAGTGCATGCAAAAGCCCATTTCTTCTAGTCCACACTCTGTTTAAAAGTTGCTGTTTCCATAGCTCATACAAGCTCACTGTCTTAACTCCGCCCCCATCCTGCAGTGCGTGCGCCATCTTAGTTATAGTCACCACTGTTGGGTAGCGACAGCCTATGGCGACGGCGGGTCACTGTGACAGCAAATCCCATAATGCTTTGCAAGTATAGCTCTCCACCCAAAGTATTCTGGGATATATCTGCCTCTTCTGAGGCCTTTCTTTTCGTTTCATTCACTTTGTTGACACTTTTTTTCTTACGACCCTCAGCAAATTTCAAAAAACCAAGGTGAGAAAGGTGAGCTTCAATGACTGTCTGAAACTGTAGCTCACCACATATAAACACCTGAAAGTGCGCATGCACAGAAAAAGATAGCCAAGTGGGGATGAGCACATAGGACGGCTTTACGTAAACATGTTAACAAAATGATTGACAATTAGGAGGACCACTTATTTAAAGGATCCACCTGGAAAAAGAAAATCATCCTCTATACCTTTAAGCTTGCTGGATCATAAAACTGATGACCTTTCTGTGTTTTTGTGATTTTTAAGCAATATTACTGTTTCAACGCAATTTAAAACACGTGCAAAATTAGCGCACTGCTTTTTAGACTGGCGCTGCTGAGCCACATGACCAAGCAAGATGTTGACATGAGGGGGGGAGGGGGAACAGCAAAGGGCTGTTAAACAGAAAGGGAGACTTTGGTGAATCTGCGGCAGAGGACAAAAAAAAGTATTGATTATTTTACATGAGTATTGCTGGATATCAATACCAGTTTTGGTATCAATGTTATTGATAGTTGGATCAATCCTCCCGCATCTAATTATCAGTAACAGCTCCTGTGCCTGTTTTAGGTAGATGTTATGTTGCAATGAGTTATTAGTAAAGTAAAGTAGTCCCTAGAGCAGAAAAATCTTTAAAGCTATTTTTTCTTTTGTCTGCATCTGTTAACTATAACAAATGTTATATCTGAGCAGCTGTATTGGATTCTGAACACTGGCTTGCTCAGTTAACATTAACTCTAAAGGGCTGGTTATCCTCCTGCAGCAGTGTGTGGCAGTGAGCTTGTTACAGATATTTTTGATTTATGCCCAATATTGAAGCGTGGTCTGCACTATGTTATTTCACGCCACAACGCAGGACGGACAATCACAAACTAGCTGTGGGTCTAAATACGGCCGAGGAGTTGAGGAAGTGGGGGGGAGTTTGTGTGACAACGGAGGGACATGAGAACGAAAGAGCGGGGATCCAGGTGGAAAAAGGGTCCCAGCGTTCTCGCGCACCTCGGAAGAACGCTATCTGGTCCATCTTCACGAGTCGTTTTCCACAATGGTGGTCATACAAACAAAACAAGCTGGTAAGTTGCCAAACAGGAAATACGCATAGTGTAGAATGGATGTAGATGACCAATCAGAGGCCTCCTGTCTGCGGTCACCTACAAATTTTGAGAGGTGCAGCAGAGCGTCTGCAGAAGGGGCGGGGGCATATTTATAACTGTGATACACAATCAGAAGACCTGGTTTCTGAATATAAACCAGCCTTAATGGAATGAATTTCAAATCTCAGAGAAAGTGCTGGTTTATTCCCGATGCAAAATGAAGCTTTCATTGTTGATTAAAAAAAACCATTTTGTCTGGGACCTAGTTTCTAAAATGTTTATTTATCTTGCACAGACCCCAAAACACCAGCTTTGAGTAAATGATAACAGAAAATAGCAGGAAACAAAAAAGGAACATTGAAAATCTTCATATCTGTCATTGGTTTTCCACAGATTTAAATATTTTGAACTATTAACTGTTTTAAAGGCCATAGCTAGAACTTTTTTACAGTATGAAAATAGTTTATATAATTTATATTAAATAGTTATATACATCTATAAATTTTAAAAGGTCCAAAAGGATATACATATCTAGTTCTGGTTGCAATGCCAACATTTATGAAAATGATAATAATACTGAGAATTGCAAAATTAAAGGGAGATTTTGACTACATTTTTAGGAAGCTTGTACAGTCATTGGTCAATTATCTTCCAGCTGAATTAAAGGGGGTGATAACACCAGAAATGTTTAGCAGATCACTCTTAACATTCGATAACACCTGGCTCATTGAGTACATCAAAAGTAAAAGAAAACAGAGATGAATTATGCTGGGATACAAAAATCTAAATTCAAACATTGTTGGTCTGAAACAAGTTTGGAAATCCTAATTTCAGTGTGAAGGCATTGGTTCAACTGTCATCTTGGCGTCTAATAGGCTGTTACCAACTGTGCTCCAAGCCAAACTGTCATGGATATCAAATCCTCACAAGATGCAGAAATTCCCTACAAATCTGAGGAGTTTTTGTGCCTCCACCATCAATTTCATCCCAGGTCTGGGGGAGCAAACATAATCAAGATAAGTGTTAGCATATCAATAGTGTGAGTGGCTGCAAACGCAGTCTTGTATTTGAGGGGTTTTGATTACACTTATCGAACTCTCTGGATGCAAAATAGAGCAGCTGCCTTTTTGCATCCTACAAAAAACTAGGAGCAACATGAGCATGGCTTTAGCCCGTCACTGCAATGCTGTCTGCTGCACACAGAAACCAGAGACCTAGATATGCTTTTATAATGATAAATAACCACCACAGTCAAACATCAGAGGCCTCATGCAATGTCTAAACCTCTGGAACTGGTACAACTTTGAGCTTCTCGTTTTGATGAGTCCCAAAAGACCTCTGCAAGACCCCAAGCAGTCCTTCCACCTTCCAGCTGGCTTTTGATGTTGTGGTTCAGTCTGTATGTAGTAAATGAGGCTTTAAAGATGAATCTCCCATTATACTAATGTTAGGACATTAATTATAATGTAATGTGTGTTTATTGAATTAACAGATTGGCTGATTTAATATTTCAGAGCCAGTTATACACTTGTATGTATCTCCCGAAGATAAAGCTGGAGTTAGGTTAACATCATGGATCAACTCATCCAGATGTGGGCTTTACCCAGTGCCAACAATGCATGAAGCATTTGTTCCGTGTGAAAACATGCTGACAGAAAGCGTGGAAATTAGCTAACAGCTGAGCAATTTTTTTAAACGTATTTCTACTGCAGTTTTTCGATTTTGGGTCCATCCTCTGACAGGAATTTCTAAAAACAGGTGAGCTGCCAGCTCAGCAGAGCAAGGGGAGAAAAAAAATCTATGACATAGCTTTCAACCACATCTCCTAAATTTGTTTGGGCCTAATAGCCTAACTGGAGCAGAATCTGATCTGAATCAGATTGTTATTGTGTGCATCATCCTTAATGGCTAAAGTTAATTACGGGGATATTTCATCAGTTTAAATGACACAGGTAGGCCATTCCCTATCAGGGGGGCTGGTGCAGGAGGCAGGAAGTAACGGCAAATGAGAAGCAGACTGATGGGAGAAATGAAAGTGCCAAATAATTACAGATTTTTATTCTTCTAAAATTCAGCAGTTTAAACATAAGATTTTTTTCCCTTTATTTAGTTCTGTTAGATAATAAATTAAAAAGGGCAGTATCATTAAAATGTATTAATTATAATTCCTATATATCGCTTTAAAGCTGCACAGTGGCACAGTTTGTAGCTCTGTTGCCTTAAAATAATGTCCCAAATTCGAAAGGCCTTGCTTTCTGCAGGGAGTCTGCATATTCTCCCTGTGCAAGTGGTTCTCTCTGGGTACTCCCACTTCCTTTAACAATCCAAGAAAAAAGCTAAAATTGCTCTTAGGTGTTGGTGTTTGTGCACATGGTTGTATGTTCTCCAGAATGAACCCCACCTTCACCCAAAGACTGCTGCAGACAGGCATCACTGACCATTACAAAAACAATTTGTGGGTCTATTTATTATTAATATTTGGATTTACTCTTACCACCTCTTTCTTAAACCACTTTAATTTGGGTTTAGGGTAAGCAGACCTTACTTATACAGCAATTACTCATGATCAAGACCATTAAGAGGGTTTTACTCTAGAGCCACATTCATCTAATTTATTCACAAACATGCCAAGATTGAAACACTGATTCATAGATCAATGGGGTTAAATGCTTTCCCCTAGGATATGCTGACAAGAGACAGCAGAAATTTGGAATCCCTTCTTTTGGATTACAACAAGAGTGACTTTTGCCTTCCATACAAAGAAAGCCAATTCAGCATGGTTAATATCAGACTACCTCTGTTACTCATTGATGGTAGCTTTGTGGGTTCCCTGCAAAAAATGTACCCTGTGACCAAGTCTTACAATCTTAGATCTTGGCAAAAAGTATTTATGATATAGTTTTGAGATTTCAATATTAAGCAGATCAGAAAGAGCAGATTCTGTTAGATTATTAATCTTCTTTTGAGAACATGTGCAATAATCTGCCAGTGCAAGACAATTGCAGACTTTTTGTTTTGAGAGTCCATAGTCTTATTTCAGGAGGTCTCACAAATAGCAGGCGTACCACTGCACTGGTAGATTATTGCTTATTATTTTGAGAGGAATTTTCTCTAAAGAAGTTTAATAATCTGACAGAATTGTATTAGTATATAAATCAGAAAAAAATTCCTCACTGGGAAAACCGATCTAAAAATAAGTAACCACTTCATCAAATAAGTGTATTTGACCTTAATTCAAGCAGGTGAATACTATGATCTGCCAATGGAGGAAGTATTTTTACTCTTAAACTAAGATAATAAGATATTATGTATTTGAACACAATGGAGTTGTTTTTCTTTTCTTAAAAATAAACTTATTCCATTTATGAACTGCCTTATTTACCTGCTAAAACAAGCAAAATTACATATATTTCTAGAAAAATTACAAACTTAAATTTTCCTTTTTGCAGTGTTAGCTGACAAAAGGATCCTTAAACTATATTTGTTGGCCATTATCATTTAAAAAAAACATAAGGATACTCCTCACAATAGATTTTACACATAAACTGCTGAAACAGATCTACAAAAAGTGCATTTGCCCTTAATTTGAGCTGGTAAATAAGATGAACTGCCAACTGAATTATTATTTCTGCTCTTAAACTGAAATAATTAGATATTATGAATTGAAATAAGATAATGGAGTTTTTTTCTTATTTTGAATGTAAATAATCTCATTCCATTGACCTATCTGCTCAAAAACAGAAAAACTGACTCACTTAGATATCAGACTTTGCAGTGGACCGCGCACACTGAAAAAAACGATCTAGAAATAAATAACATTTCTTAAATTAAGTGTATTTACCCTTAATTTTTACTCTTAAAATAAGATAATTAGATAATATAAACCTGAAAAAAAGACAATGCAATTGTGTTTTCTTATTTTAAATGTAAATTGCCTTGTTCCATTGGCAAAATGTCCCTTTTACCTCCTCAATCCAAGAACAAATGCACTAATTTTAAGAAAAAATGACTTATCTAGATTTCGATTTTTTTCCAGTGCATCTCAGTCTTCTATCACTCCCAGCTTCATTTCTGAAAGCTCACAGCTGGACAGGAGATTTACATCTTCATTTGTGATTTATGAATGGCCGAAGAATGCTAAGAAGGGTCTAATTTTTACAACTGTATGGAGGAAATGTTTTGTGATGAAAGTTCTTGTTGCCCAGAACCACTGCTATCGTTGCTCACTCTAGGACCTTGTAAAATCTTACATTAATCTCCCGGGATCACTTCTTCCAGTCATTGACCTCTATATGAATTAATGACAGAGGATTAAATTTATGGTTGGAAGAATGAGAGCAGCCAAGAGAAACAGATCTGTGGTTCTTTAAAGGTGATTTCACGCTGATGATGGACAACCAAATATACGGCTGAAGTAGTTTAATCGATGCCGAGAAGACCATCAGTGTACTGAAACAGTAACTCACACTAAAACAGAAACAACAGCCCATCCCTGGACAGTCTGTCCTCATTAGACAATCCCTTTCTCTCTCTCTCTGGAGTACCTTCTCTATAAATAGACCCTGCCCTGCCACCCTCCCCACAGGTCAGAGAGGGACCTGTCATGGTGGGACCCCCGGCCCAAAAGGATAACACCAACATTGGACAAATGTTGATAACATAGATACATAGATAAACACAGCCAAGAAATAGGAGTAGGAGAGAATGGGATGAAATGTTACACATAAGTACCCGAAATTATTTTTTCTTCTTAACCTCAAAGAATTAACCTAAAAGTACATCCTATATTCTATGATATTCCTAAAAATCTACAAAATGTATGAATTTGGAGCAGAACGTATTTGAAAATCCATGCAAATATTCAACCAATCACTACACAGCAAATTTTCTGTCATATCCACTCCTCAGAGTTTAATTTGACTCTTTTAAAGTGCTTATATTGGTCTACACCAGAACCATTGAATAGGAGAGTTTTGCCAGAGAAAGACAAAGATGGTTAGTTTACCAGGGTGTCCAGTATTTTGGTAGCCCATTTAAAATACATGTAGATCTGTGACAGACCCCATACTTTTGGTAATTATGTTATAATACACAAATCAATTATGTACTTTGTTATCAGACACAATGCAACACCATGCGATCAATGTCAAACACTATGCTGATGACATTCAGCTGTATTTGTGCATAATTCCTAAAGAGAAAGATCGATAACATAGACTACAGGCAAGTCTTGAAGACATACAAATCTGGAAGAGTTTAATTTTAAGACATTTAATCTTTTAAAATCTTTGAATGTTGACAAAAGAGAAGTCATAGTCTTCAGACCAGTGCCCTTAAGAGGCTGATCCTTCAGTCGCTTCATGTTGATTGCATTAAATTGGTTTCAGATAATTGGTTTCTTACAGTTAAAAGGGTGTTGGCACTGTCGCTGCATGTATACTTGGTGTAGGGGTTTTTCTGCAGACAACGACACAATGCAAGCGAATATACTGTTGCCATATGCTGACCCAAGAGGGAAAAGGTCCTGCAAAGTCAATGACTGGATGCAATCAGCTTGGTTTCCTTTGAAAGAAAACATTTAATTGTCTCTGTAAAGTTCCTTGTGACAACGCTTGTTGTGAATTGGCGCTATATAAATAACGCAAACTAAACTGAATTTACTAAAGGTTTGTTATGCTGTAGTAATCTTCCTATATGGCATTACAGGTTTGTTAAATTTGCTGGATGTAAGGTTAATAGATTGGTGGATCTAAATCTGACACCAGGGCAGGCTGCCTTGGACATTCAAAGCAGGAAGTTGCCTAAAGTGCTCTGTATACTCCGGCAGTGATCATGTCACAGGTATGACACAGATACTTTTGATTTATACCTGATTTTAAAGTGCGGTCCGCACTACGTTATTCCACGCCACAACGAAAGAGAGACAATCACGAACAAGCTAGGATTGTGGGTGTGGTGGATGGCGTGTTTCTCTTCCGGTTACGGAGGTGTTTAAAATACAATGGAGACTGGACCAATGCGCACTTTGACTGAGATGCAGCTGATCAATCTAGATTTGGGTACTTCCTCACTTCTTCACAGACTTCCTCTTCTAGCTGGTCCATCTCCACAAGTCTTTTCCACAATGGCGGTCATACAAACAAAACAAGCCGGTAAGGTACCAAACAGGAAATACGCCTCGTGTAGAGCGGATGTAGAATTGACCAATCAGAGGCCTTCTTTCTCTCCTCCCTGCCATGATATTTGCGGCACTTTCTGCGGTCACCTACAATTTTGGGGAGGTGCGCAAGAGTGTCTGCAAGAGTGTCTGGGGGAGGGGGAGGGGCATATCTGTGTTAACTGCAAGACACACGCAGACGACCTGGTTTCTGTGCATAAACAAGGCTTAAGAGCATACATTCTTAGAACTAATTACATCAGTAAAAATAAATAATTAAAGGTTTAAATGAAAGTATATTGAAGAAACTGAGGTTATTCTGTGAAACTGTGAGCTAATTCATATTGCATGGAAATGCTGTATGACCTAAAGAGTAAATAAGCTAGTCTGAGAAATAAACTCCAATTTATTAACAGCTTTCTGGTCAATGAACGGTATGAATGAGATTTGGGGTCCACATCTGCTCTGGGCCTCAAATAATCTTGGACCAGCTCAGCCTTACACCAACAGGCGAGTCTAAAAAAACTTTAAATTCATTTTAATTCAGTTTATTTATATAGCACCTATTCACAACATGTCATCTCCAGAAACTTTACAGAGACGATTCAATCAGATTATAGCCACTCACAAATCTGTTTTTTTTTCAAAGGCTCTTGTCCAAAGATCATAACCTCTGCTTTATCTGTAATCGAGAGAAGAAAGCGTAGAATCATTCAGGTTTTTATATCTTCAAGACATGTCTGTAGTTTATGTAAGTTCATTTCATCAGAATTTATGGTCAAAAATAGCTGAGTATCATCTGCATAACAGTAGAACTTAATCCCATGCTGTCTGATAAGCCTTCCAATTAGGAGCATATAGTAAAGAGAAATATCCCCTTGTAATTGTCCCTGCGGTACCCCACAAATAACCCTGGAGCTTGAGGAAAATGTATCATTAATACCTCCCTTTTTTCTTTCCAGGTTTTCATCTCATATGACATGGTCATATTTTCTTTTTCCCCAACACTTCCAACACCAAAGTCCATTATATGATTCTATTTCTCTACAGTCCAGGACTACACAGCCTGTCAACTAGAATATGACTTCTTTCTGAGTAATGTCCCTCGATTTGACTCGAAGTGTACATATTTTAGCTCTAACCACATTTATGTCACACCTTAATTCATTGCTAATGGATCAGCCAGTGTGAACGCACCATTAAACTTGGCCCTTCCTCCAAAAACTCTCCCTTCCTCATGGAAAACTACTCACCAAACTATACTTGTGGTCAAATTGTCCCCTCAGGTCAGAGCTCTGACAGGGAACAATGAGGAAAACGATGAGTAAAAAAATCTATGATATTTCAGCTTAACTTGCAGAAGCTGTAAACAGTTTCGACTTTCAGTGGGATTTCTTTGTGCAGCCACATTATCGGATAATGAACTAAAGGCTCATTATCCACCTCGACATCAGCATATATTCTGACACATGTGGGTGCCTTACTAAATGTTCAACTGGAGCGTCAAAAATCTAAAAAAAAATTAAGTGCACCATCAAAACTAGATCATATTTATTTTACTCCCCACACCTCTATATAATAATGTCAAGGTAAAAATGGGCTCCAAATCAATTTCTCCTCTGAAACAATGGTGGGTTGGTTGTGAACATCATTCACAAACGCTCTGTGGATGCATAGGGTGATATGTGCCAATTTAAGGTGTTGACATCTAAAGCCGCAGGGGTCCACAAGTCATTATCACAAGTCGACACACAGTTAATGGATGCAGTCTTGCTGCATGAATGTTTCTAAGCATAAGGAATAGGCAAAATTGCAAGAGCTCCCCACGCATAGCCTCCGCGCCACTCCCATTTCACGCACGGCTCACGCACGGAATACCGGGGCATGCCCAAGCGACGTATAGGCTACACCACCTGCTCCATTTTTTCTTTTTTTTTTTCCAGGCAGAGGCAGAGAGGAACGGAGGAAGTCACCGTTTTGACCCGATAATGCAACCTCGACGCACCCCCCTCCTCACCCCTTTGCCTCCCCTCCTCTCCACGTTCAGCCCACGCTTAAAAGCAAAAAGGCGACACATTAAATATTCCTTAATCCAGCGGTGCTTTCACACCATTAGAGCGGCAGCAGACCCACATAAGCGCAGCAGAGAAGCAGCATCCCTATACTCCATTTTGTCTGTCATTTGGAAATCTGGAAAACAGAAGGATGTGAGGAGAATTGGTAGGGTGGGGGGCGTTAAAGGGGGCGCAGAGAAGGAGAGAATGAAGCAAACACTTTGGGGGTCATTCTGAAAACGACATAAAAAAATGAAAAAATAAAAATGACTTTCAGGCGAGCATCCTGATTGGCCCCTGAAGCCATAGGAGCGCCTGTCAGGGTCAGTTCTTTGTAAACAGGGGTTTGCTTAGATTATAAAAGCTAAGTCAGGGATGAGGCCTGGCAAAGTTAGCGACAATACCAGCGATCCAAACACATCGATCATCGGACTCGTGGCTCCGACAGGATCTAAAAGCAACTGCAAATGTAGGTCAACACATCTGCCCATCAGAAAACAGGTAGATCACCATCATCGAGTCTAAAAAAAATAGAGAATAGAGGAAAAACCCCTCTTTACTGACACAATGACAGCTCTTTGCAAATCACCCTCCACCCACCCACCCACTCCTCTCTCCTCCTCAGCATCCCGAGCATCGTTGCATACTTGCAGCATCATCCCGTGACACCATCCGCATCCTCAGCATCAGCACCGCAGCGCGCGCTCTGCCCGTTTCATTTACCTTTATGTCTGCCTTTGGCCGTCATCGTCACGCTGTTTGGGCTTTCATTGGGACCAGACGCTCGTCGTGTCCCCTCTCTCAGTCAGTGATTTCCCCGCTTCTCTCCCTCCCTCTCTCTCTCTCTATCTAACGGGTATGATTCAGTAACACCAAACCACCGCTAGGAGAGGAGCGCATGCAGCTCTTGCAGCAACGCAGGATGTCGCGCAATTGCCTCGGCTATATGCAGAGAGGAGGAGACATCCCCCCACCCCCTCTGTTAGAAAATGGGGTAATGCCTCTGTGAGGGGGTGAATTCTAATAGAATAACGAGGGAAGACCCTGATTATGGCGTATAGTGCCGGATACCCCTCCCTCCCCTAAAAGAGGCATGCATGGTGACTCGACAACCAATTATGCACATTTTATTTCGTGCAGCTATGATGGAAAAAATAATAAGCTCCATTCAGAATAAAGTAATAAGAGGCAGAGCTGCAATGGCAAGACGGAGACGGACACACAGACACAGCAAGTCAGAGCAGAAACAGGCGCAGAGGAGCTCTGCCTACATTTGATCACCCGGTCCGCGGGGCTGGCGCTGCTGTCGGACATCCTGGAGACGGGATGGGAGAAGAGCCGAAAGAGGGGGGGCGGGAGAGGGGGGTGGGGGGTGGCTTTCTCCGCTGCTGTCAAAGGCCGCGGTGGTGCTGTTTGGTCCTCCGGCAGGCGAGGGTAATAAACGCGGTGGCTGCGCGATGATCCTCCCGCTGCAGCAGTGGCATCACTCGGCGGAGGCTCCGTGGGACGGGGGAAGCCTGCTGCTGCTGCCGCTGCTGCTGCTGCTGCGCCTGTGGTGACTTTGGGGGAGGAGAGGCGGATACCTAGCTCTGCTGTGGTGGCATGCTTGGATCCTAAGTGTGTGTTTTTTTTTAAAGGGGCGGGGGTTGCTTGTAAAGCAGTGCTGCTGCGGTCAGGCTGGGTAGGGGTTTGTAGGTTGGGGTGGCACTGGGGGGGCTGTACCCCTGCAGAACGCCGCGCAGCTGGCGACACCCCGGAAAAGCGAAACAAGGAACCCCCACGCAGATTCACGCACACGTGGATTGACGCCGTAACCCCCACGATAAAGCCACACATACACACACACACACACCCTTACATCAGAGACAGCCAATAAACACTCAGAGTCATACTGCCATCCCGTGGAGACATCAATTGCAGGGCTGTCCCCGAGTAACTTCGAAGTGGGCAGTTGTGCGTGGGTTGGTGCGTGTGCACATGCATCTGAACAGCATCTGTTTTATTACTATTTTTTTGCTTTACAAAAACAAACATGATCTAAAATATACTCTATAAAAACTCTGCCATTTTCTTACCCAGCCATTGATTATGCGCTCATATTCAGTGGCGGTTCTAGACCAAATGTTCCAGGGGCCAGGAGGGGGCCAGTTGTTTTCATGGGGGCAGCAAAGCATGAAATAAAAAACAGGGCAAGGGATTCAAATATATGAAGATAGCTGCAAAAAGTGAGATTTCTTTTTAATTAGGTTTAATAAAAATTCTATGTCTTATTAGGTCAATATACATTCATAATTTAGGAATTTTACATATTTTTGACTTAATTTAAGTTAAAATTACCATTTTCTATAGAATGTGAATTAGAACACAAGAAAAACTGATAAATTCAGCCGTAAAAAATGTTTATTTTTTTTATTTGTTTTGAAAACACATTTAGCTGATTCAAATTGGGTTCCTATCTTAATACCACTGAAGCTATCATCTTATTGTTTTTAAATAATTAGTAAAACAGAATCTGTAAGGGAAAAAATGAAATTGATCTAAAGGACCTTTCAGTGGGGCTGCTCAGTGGCGCAGTGGGTAGCAATGTTGCTTTCAGTGACGTGCGGTCAGGGGAGGCAGGTGAGGCAGTGCCTCACCAGCCATCATGGAAAGAAAGAAAATATATAATCATAAAGTAATTTAAATTGTTATATTAATCCGGTGGTTTGTACTAAAAAATATTCATTTTTCATGTAGCTTCCCCAATTTCGATTTTTATTTGTTCAAAATCGCTGAATTTTCTTATTTTCCCATTCAAATGCTTGGAAGCGATGCCGGTGAGGCAGCAGCGAGCTCTGCCTCACCTTGGATTGCGCAACCCCTGGCTCTGCGCTGGCTGCAAAGCGGAGAGAGCATGTTGCTGTACGGCGTCAATAAAATGGTTTAAACAAATGTAATATGTGAACTTATTTCTAATAATTTGGCTTATGTATATAATGTACAGAGCTTTTTGTCACCAACTGTGTTTGTGTAACGTGTTTCGTGTAATGAGCGATTATAAACGGCAGAGAACAAGTTCGAGGTGAGGCAGGCAGTTCTCTTGCCTCATGGCAGGGGGTGCTCAAGAGACTGAAAACATAAGGCAGGAACAGGACGGATCAAGGAAGGCTTTCTTCCCTGGCAGTGATCTCCATTGAGACAGAGAGACTTTTAAAACTGAAGGAAGATAAGGAGGACTTCTATTCATTTATAAGTAAAGGTAAGACAGTAATAACATTTATTTTGTTTTGTTTTTTAAGGAAATGTGTGTTTTGTGAGCTACAGTTTGTATGTGTAAGGATGCAGAAGTGAAACATAACCTGTAAACTGCTGTCAATCTATGCATCTATTTGCAAATCTGATTCTGATGACGTCAGTGCCTCACCAGCTATGAACCTCACCGCACGTCACTGGTTGCTTTGCAGCAAGAAGGTTCTGCATGGAGTTTGCATGTTCTCCTTGAGCATGCGTGGTTTCTCTCTGGGTACTCCGGCTTCCTCCCACAGTCCAAAAACATGACTGTTAGGTTACTTGGCTTTTTTAAATTGTCCTTTGTGTGCGTGAATGGCTGTTTGTCCTGTTTATCTCTGTGTTGCCCTGTGATGGACTAGCGACCTGTCCAGGGTGAACCCTGTCATGATGGGTCTCTGTGATTAAACCCACATGCAGAACACCACACGAAGCAGGGTAAAAGTTTAACAGTTTATTTAAGAGTGGTACAAACAGAGTAAACAAAGCACTGGTTCTGGTACTGGTCCGGGACTTGGTTTCACAGAGAAATCTGCAGAGATGGATTGTTTGGTTAGCCAGGTAGCAGCGATGGTTTGATAGCATTTTCATTCTGGTTTGTACCTGATGAGATTCAGACTGATCAGTGGAGAGAGGGAACCGGTTAGGTCCAGAGACTGTGGTTCCAGCAGAGAGTTCAGCAGCGGCAGAGCTTAGCTTCAGGCTAGCGAGATTCAGACCTTGAGATGTCCTTCTAGTTCTCTCCTGAGAACTAGTTGGGAGATTCAGACTGAGGATCTTCAGGTTTGGCTTCTTTGGGCAGGCAGGCAGGTTTCCAAACATAAGCTCCTCCAGAGCTACTGAGTTCAGTCAGGTTTTCCTGTGAGCAGAGAGGACAGAGACTGGTTAGGATCAGGTTGCTCTCTAGAGCAGACAGAGATAAAAGTTCAAGCTGTGGCTCAGGTTCCTGCTAACCAAAACTGGTCAACACTCCGGCGCTGAAGACAGGTCTGGCTGCTGCTTATGTAAGAGGTCTCCTGATGGGCTGATGATCCTCAGGTGTGCAGGAGGCTCCAGCTCAGGAGACCCATAGCGCTCTCTGCTGGAGACAGGTGGCAGATCTCCAGATCCCAACAGAAAAAACATAAAAACAGGAAGGGATCCTCGGCGCCCTCTGGAGGGCAAGCCTCTGGATCCCAACAAACCCCACCTCTCGCCCATTGACAGCTGGAGATAGGCACCAGCACCCCTCGCGACCCTATTTGGGACAAGCGTGTCAGATAATGGATGGATGGATGGACCTATCAGTGACCATGTCCGTTCCGGCGCACATCATCATTAGAATTTCTTCAGTACAGGGGCCAGGACATGATCTAAAGGGGCATTGGCCCCCATTGGGCCCTGTCTAGAACTGCCCAAGTATTTTTGACTTTTTACAACGCAGCAAACAAAACAAAATCTAATTTAGAAGACACAGGACTGTTAATCATCTGAATGAGCAAAACAGTTCAGTGCAGTGAGGAATGCTCCAGTCTACCTCCTCTGGACAAGACTAGGCGGTACATCTACACCTTATGGACAAGAACATTCTTTTGAAGAGCAGAATGTTCACATTTTGGACAAAGAAGAACATTTGGTTTGAGAGGGGTATGAAGGAAGCCATTTATGTTAAGAAAAAAAAATCAACCTTAAACAGAGGGTGTGGACTGAAAAAAAAAACTACAATGCAGCGATAGAGTTGATTCCTTCCCGCTATCATCACCACCCTGACTCCCATGGGGGGAACAGAACATCTTGCTTGTTCAGCCAGGGCAACAGGTCCTCTAACGACCCTCTTTCAGAGACTTAGACCCAACGACTCCCCATTCCTAAGGGGCAGACCCATTCTTTAGGTTCAACTTGCATGCTTTCTAAGCAAAAACAAGGCATTGTTTTGGTTGACTCTATTAAGCCTTGAACTCAACACTATTTCTGACATTTTGAATTGAAGAAGCTTCCTGGATGGGAAGCGAAACGTTTTCAAACTTGGAAACGAAGTCCAGTGGAATGTTTTTTTTTTTACTTTTTTTTTTTTTTACTTTTTTGGAGAAATAGGGTGCTTTTATTTTTATATATTTTAAGTGTTTTGTTTCTTCCATAGCAATATATCAATGAATACACCGTCCAGTTGGAGGGAGAGACACTGCATATACAATGGTCATCATGGATCCATATAACGAACTTGCAGAGACACCAGGCTCAGAATGTACCTGAAAATAACGCAGACAAAATTCAAACACGATGGAGAGGAATGAAGGCTTTAAGAAGTCCTTAAGAACACCGCTCTTGATTTAAAAAAAAACAAACAATATATTCTAGTTCAGTTTCCTCATAAACCAATGATAATACAAAATGGTCTGTGTCCTGACACCGTTTTCCCAGTCAAGCAATCAAAACCGATTTGCCTTTTCTGGTGAAACACACACCCATAAACGCATCATTTCCTGTCTTATACGAACTTTGTCCACATTGGCTTCTACAGCATGGATGGGTGGGTTCTGTGGCAACGCATTTGGTCTTCTAGACTGTTACATAGTTTGTTAGTAGCTAAGTAGAAAGTCCACTCTGTTTTATCCTTCTGAGAAAGAAGAGCCATGGCTGGGCTTTCTTTTCCAGGAGAAAGGTGTTGTCAGTCCAGCAGAGATCTGAATACCCAGGAGCTTTATGCTGCCTGCATGCTCTATCACCCCTCCATGTATGCAGAGAGAAACATTTTCAGTCCTCCTGGACCTCATGTAGTTCACTATGACCTGCTGGGTCTTGTTGGTGTTCAGGATGAGGCTGACCCTGGAGCTCTATTGTGTCGTATTATGAATATTTTCTCTCGATATAAGACCCACCATGGCGGTGTTAAAGATAGGCTCTCTGTGTCTACACAGAGAAAAAGGATGACTTAAAGATGCTTTACTATGTTATAAATTAGACTGGGTTTTTGATAAATAGTTTGGTGGGTTTGAATTAGCATAACATTAAAGGGACAACAACCTGAAACTTCAACATTTGGGAATAATAAAGTAGCAACAAACTGCAATTTAGGAGAAATTAGAACATTTTTGAGCGAATTTTTAAACCAAATGATACCATCTTTCAATATAAGCAACATTGATGAAGGCTTAATAAGTTAATTATGCTTATGACACTTCAATATCACGCCCAGAATCTAAAACTTCACCATTTTCAGCTGCAAGCTGGTTTAAATTTAGCATTGCAGAAGCTACATTCTTAAAGTTGGGGATGGGTAACCATACATTATATGCACAAAGCAATGAGAACACCAGAATTTACTGAATCTGTATTTTATAAACTTTACAGTCATGCTTGTGTTTGGATGGTTGAGCAGTGTTGTGTGAAGAGGGTAAAGGGGTCAGGGTTGAGAACATAACCTGGTGTACCAGTGTTGAAGATCCCTATCCTCACCACTGGGTGACTTTACACTTCGACAACTTTATTGTCATTTTTTTATACACAGAGTGTAAACAAAACAAAATTTTGTTTTGTACAGCTTTCAGACAGTAATTTAGCAGCAGCTTAGCAGGGAAATTTCAAAAAGTTTCCATTTGAAAAAGTGCAGCCATGATCAAATGTAAAGAGTGTGGCAGAAAAACATGGTGCAAAAATGCATTTATATGGAAGTTCAGAGCAGTGCAAGTAAAACAAATATATATGGTGCAAAACAGCAGTAGAAAAAACATTTTGAGTTTAGTTCTATTTTGTTTAATATTATCTGTGTGATGCAGAGTCTCGATTTGTGACTTAATTTTGAGTTTGTTTGTTTTTTCAACAGTTCAGCTGTCTGATGGCAGTGGGGAAAAAGCTGTTGCAGAATCTGCTAAACCTGCATTAAATACGAAGCCTCTTCCCAGAGCAGGTAGAACAGTCCATGATGGGGGTGTGAGGAGTCATTTATGATTTTACGAGCTCGGGACACACAGCGCTGGGATGAAATGTATTTTATGGAGGGAAGAGGAGCCCCGATGATCATCTCTGCAGTTCTCGCTACTCTTCTCACTTTCTTCCAGTCTGAGGCGCTGCAGCCTCCACATCACACGCTGAGTTAGCTGGTCAGAACGCTCTCTATGGTGCTTCTGTAGAAGGATGGGTGAAGGCAGGTGGGTTATCCTCATCCTCTGCAGGAAGTCACTGATCCAGGAACAAAGTGTTGCAGTTAATCCAGCATTGTGGAGCTTCAGGGCCATCATGTCTGGAAGGACAGTGTTTAAATCTTAGTGGAAGCATCCTTGAAGGTAGATATTATAATGAAGCTACAGCTGACATGAGCAGATTGTTATGAGACATTAACAGACCATGATCAACCCACATCACTGGCTAATGTTAAACAACAAGAGTTTTTAGTCAGAGACAGAAAATCCTGATGAAAGTCTGACAAAAGAGCCTTCCTGCCTATTAAAATATACAAGTTAAAAAACTATAAGATAAAAAAACATATATAATTTCTCTTTGGTATCAGTACATTGATATAATACATACATTTATTATATCGAATTTAAAATAGTTTATTTTTGCATCATATATGTTTTCAAATTAAATAAAATTAGATTAAATTAAACAGAATTAAATCTAAATTGATTGTATTAGTGAAATGAATAATCAGTTTTCTTTCATGCACAGCAGCTGTCGTCTATAGCTTAGACACTGACTTCATCCCCCATAAGAGAAAAATCACAAATAAGATTGTCCAAGTCCAAGTGTCCAAGTCAGCCCTCAAGTATAGAACATACATATATAGAAGATACAACACTGAGTCTCAGATTTGTTTATGTAGGCACAGTTCAAGTCTTTGAGGTGACAGTGGCGTAGGAAAAAGGAGTTTGCCCTTCAGCTGGACAGTTGCTGATTTAAATTTTAGCTTTATCCATCTCAGTAATTGTGTCCTTTGGCAAGACACTTCACCCGCATTGCCTACTGATTTTGGTCAGAGGGCCCAGTGTTGTCAGTGCGCACCAGAGCAGATGTGGCTACTATGTAGTGTAAAGCACTTTTAAGCTCAGAGACTTGAAAAGGCGCTAAATAAGTATAGGGTATTTAGTCTCACACTTAAGCCTTAATATATACACCTATCAGAAAAAAGGCAAATGCTACATTAAACATTAGAACTTCTACTTGAATGTGAACTAAAAATTATTTGGGCAGCTGTTTATGTTCCACCATCTGTTGTTTTGCAGTACAGTTGTTCCTAAGCTGCAAAATGTGTTTATAAGAGGCAACCTGTAATAAAGATACCTCTATAAGAAGGTCACAAGAAGCTAAAGAGGCCCAGCAAGGTTGGTTTGAGTTGTGCAAAACAAAAATAAAAAATTGTTTCCAAGTTTGAAGTTTCGTTTCCCATCCAGGAAGCTTTTCGATTCATAATTAAACAAACATCCACAAATGTTTAAATATAGGATCTTAATTATTTTAATTTTACTTTTAAGTTTCCTAAACTTTAAATATTATGTCATTGTAATTTGAAGTGCAGGTTTTGTTCTTCCAATTTATGTAAAAGTAGTGCATGGGGACAGAGAAAATTAAATGAATAAATTACAAATCTTAAATCTTTGTGGGAAAATTATTTTGTAATCTAAATTTTTACCTTTTTTGGTTTCAGGGACAGTTACAGTCTTAGTTTCAAACCTTCAACCCTTATAGTGACTCCAAGGAGAAGTCAACTTTAAACAGAAATGTAATAAATGCTTTCAATGACATTGCACCGAAATTTTTTTTTATTTCATTTAGTATTATCTCCTTGGCAGCAATTTGTAATGTTGACATGGAACAATAAAATAACATTTAGCATCTCTCAAAAGCCTACTGCAAAAGTTGGTATTCCCGCTTTTCACAGCAACTGAACTTTCACCTTCCAAAATAAACTTAAAAGGTATACATTCTGGTAACCCAATAAAGTTAAGATTACAACTAACCTGGTTTTATTATCCCTGTATTCAAAATGTTTTTTTTTTTTTACATAGCTGAAAAATTAAAAGAAAAAAAAAAAAAAAAAAAAATATATATATATATATATATATATATATATATATATATATATATATATATATATATATATATATATATATATATATATATATATATATATATATATATATATATATATATATATATATATATATATATATATATATATATATATATATAATCTTTTTTTAATCTATTTTTTTTACAGTGGGGCTACAGACTAGAATACCCTATGTCGGCCACATGGAGAGGACATAAGTGCTAGGACTGAATGTGTAACTGACTATATAAACCTCTGTATAGATAACACTGCTCCCCACAGAAGAGTAAGATGCTTGCCCCAGGATCACCAGTGATCTTAAGGCACTGCTAAAGAAGAAAAAGGTGCCTTCAGGAAGAAAGATGGGGAATTATTGAGGCCGATACAGAAGCAATTTAAGGTCAAATTAAGATAAAGCAAGAAGGAATACAGGAAGAAACTGGAAAGCAAACTCCAGAAAAGCAATATCAGAGACTGTAGTCGGGTATAAAGAAGACCACAGGCTTGAAGTAGAAGGAGGATCAGAAAGTTGGAAGTCTGGACAGAGCCTATGAACTGAATACAGAGGCTTTAGAAGGACATTGAGGACTTTTTGGAAAACTTACTAAAAGTTTATCTCACTCTGGAGGACGTAATATTTTTATTAGATATTTTTGCAGACAGTTTTCTGACGATCCAAAAAAATCATCCTATGTTAATAATTGCAGGGAAGATAATGATCAGCAGGCTATGACCTGACTAAACTATAATTGTGCAATGGATACAAAAAATTGACGTCTTCGGCCTGGAGCAGTTGACGGTACAATTCTAGCTGAAATCTCCACCTTTCCAAAGAAAGTGGCAGCCAGTTATAGACTTTTTTCAAATAGGATACAAAGCTCTGCCTTTTATTTTGCCTTTCTAATTGTTATTCAAATTGTTTATTTGAAGCCTGGTCTCAGGACAAGGTTGTCATGTTCTTTGACAATAAAGCTGAGTTGATGTTCCTGGACTTGGACTAAATCATCCTTTATTCTTTACTTATTCTTTGCTTTGACCAATTATATCAACTTGGTCTCATATATGTAAAATACAATGCTATTTTTTTTTAAACATCATATACTTTTAGGAAAGCATGATTTTCTCTTGGTGAACTCTCCAAACTAGCCATGCCTGGCTAATTGTTCTCACAAGCAATGTTTGCCAGGCTAGTAGGGAGAATTACGTAGTTCTGCAAGTTCTTGCTGACGCCTTTGTAGCAACAAACTTTCAAAATGTCTGTTTTATAGGAGGGGGGGGTCATTTCTCCTAACATGTACTTTGCAATATGTTTTGAAGGTATGCCACACAGTTCAAATGTGAGGGGGGAAAGCCTCACCATGGTAGGTCTAATGGAGGTTTTGGCCAACCTTGATGAATGACTCCAGGTAAAGGTGGGAGGTATAATAGGACAGCAAATATTGCAACACACACAACAAGAGGAAGTAACAACATGGGAAAGTATGAGGGAAGAAGAGCAGAAAAACAACTTACACATAAGAAAACAGAAACAGGACCTGGTGAGGACTCTATGGCCTTGTCGGGCTCCGCAGGGATGAGGTGTGAGCTGGTTTCCAATTTCAAGGTGTTCCACAGTTAGAAAAAGTCACGATTACAACTTCACCAAAAAGTTTCTCCATCCAGTTAAAAAGTTGGAGATGTTTTCATGACTCGTCAGGAACAGAAAGTAGTTCTGCAGCCCTACTGTAAGCACACCGTGCCTGTTTAAAAGTTTTGCCACAGTAATACGACTGATTCAAAGAGATATATAACTTTGTCACTTGGTTTTTAAGTTCTGCAGAAGGGCCTCACAACTTTAACACAGGTTAAAGCAGGAACTCCTTACTGAGAGGCAGAGTTCAATATTACTTTGGTAGAGAATCTGCAGTTCTCTGTTCTTTAACTATGGAATAAATACTATGAAGAATATTTGATTCAAACAGACTTTATAGAAGTTTTGATAATTATGTTATCTATTTATCAAAATGCATTTAAATAGGAGAACTAAAAGAAAAGGAAAGATTACAAAACAACTTTGAGTGTGTTGCTGTCTGCATTATATGTTATTGTCTGTCTTATGGGGCTATTTGATGGGGATTAGCCATAGACCAAACAAACTGCTGTATTCTGCTATAAGCTGTAAAGGAAAAGTCCGGTAATATTCAGAATTCAAACTTCTGAAAGTACTTTAAGTATGAAATTGTTATATACTGTTCAATAAATTATAAGTGTTTATAATTAAGAGTAATTTTAATTTGAATGTGCTTTACTGGAGGCATCCATGTTTTTTAAAGAACACTACTGCCACCTACTGGTTTGTGACGCCACGGTGCGGTATCGGCTGTTGATCAAGTCCCAGTGCTGTATCTGGTGTTTGTCACAACGCGCTATCATCCAAGTCATCTTGAAAACATTCTTATTACAAATGTTGGCTACATATTACAGGTTTCTTTCCTCTGGCCAGAATTTCAATGACAAATCCTCCCTCTTCAAGTTGGCAATCCAACAACGAACCCGTCCGTGGAGGATCATGAATCGGAAAGGTGAAATTACAAAAACATTTTTCACTTTTGCCTGATATATTACAACATCTAACTACCATGCACGTGGGCATTGTCAGTTTCACTATAGCTCTCTGGTGAATTTATATGGTAAAGTCTTCTGGAAATCTTCAATATTTGTTGTTGATTGCAGATGTTTCTAGTAGTTCTCATTGATTTTGCTTGTAAAGCGACAAGAATGGTGCTAGGCTTACCGCACCCTGATGTCACTGCTGGAAGATTTCAGGAGTGAGGTGTTACTATATTTGGGCAAAAATGGCCGCTCCCAGACTCAGTGATCGCGACAAAAATTGTTTTTATTTTTTTTACAGATTAACGCTAAATTCATTAGATCACCGCGGACGTATTAGTTTTAGGTAAAGAAAATGATCCATTGATTATTCCTTGAAAACTGGACTTTTCCTGTGTGATTAAATGACTCTTTCTCGCCTCAAACTATTCTCTCTGGAAAACCCTGAAAGTAATATTTCATTTTTTGGTTATATGTTTATGTGAAGAGGTGAAGTTTGTGTGAAGAGGCCTTCAGCTTCCTTCTGAGCATGAGCTCTATTTCTTCAGTAAATTAGGTAGGTTACTGCTGAACCTGATCTGTTTCTATAGTTTTGATCCAGTTTAGCTTTTTGATTTCTCAGGAATATTATTGCTTCCACTTGTGTTTTAGATCCAATCCCATCGAACGTATTTATGCAGTTATTCCCTTTGATTTATACCCTCATACAGTAAGCTTTTAAAGTAAGAGTAATCAACATTTACATAAGAAACCTCATCTTGATGAATATTACTTAATTACAGACTTAAATATATTATATATTTCATATCAAAAATTTTGTTAGAAGGGTTTCTGAGATTAAGTCAGGTTTTAGTGATCACCATTGCACTTAAACAGCACTGCTGAACGCCACTAATGATATGATGGCCTTAGATAAAGGATTTGTGCATGTACTTGTCTTGTTAAAGATCAGTAGCTAATACTGCCAGTCACAATGCTTGGACATGTTGTAGGAATTAGAGAACACTGCTAAGCTGGTTAAATCTGCTATATCCAACAAGACATCGGTTTGGTCAGGAAATTGAAAAACTTCCTTAAACTCCAGTGTTATTTAGATAGTAGCATAGGGTTTGGTGATTGAGCCAGTTCTCTTCATATACTTCCTTTGGGTTGAAATTATTTGGGATTAATTTCCTGTTATGCTGATGATACGCAACTGTTTTTATCATTTTATTCTGATAAATCAAGTCATTTAAGACATAAAAAACCCGAATGTATTAATATGTTCTACATTTAAATCTAGAAAAGGGAGAAGCTGCCAGTTTTCAAACAAGCCTTTTAAAGAAATGATTATCCCAAGCACTAATTTCACCTTTATTTGCCTGCATCCCTAGAAGGACAGCAATAGGACAGGCACTGGAAGAGCAACGTTCCCTATCCCTGGTCTATACATTTGTTAATTCAGACTGAACTATTGTAAATTCCATAAGCAGCCCTAAACTCATTGATGTCGTTGCAGGATAAAGGATAAAAAGATAAAAGTAGATTATCCCTAAATCCAAATGCCACAAATTGTAGCTCCTGCTCCTTGGTCCTCTTCTTCACCTTCCATGGGCTCAACAGTAAGAATACTATTGTTGGTATGAAACAGAATTCTGGATATCTGTGTTACATCTGGATAGCCTTCAGCCTTTCGATGGTCATTACATGACAGAAAGCCACATGGATAACAGGCTTGTCAAATTGGGACATTAAAATTGTCCAAAAAAGGACTACACGAAATTCAAGTTACACAAATGTAGGAAATGGGTGAAGCTCTCCATAATAAATCCCAGATGAAACCCAAAGCATGTGGTGTGTCATTTTATGCGTAACACAGACTAAACATTAAGAAATAATATATTTTTGTTAATTTCCATGAGGTAGACTGTCCTTTACATCTGTCATACAAATTGTGATTTAAGAAATTTACTGCTCAAGGTGGCCCTTTAGAGTAGTTCTGCTAGTTTGATTCTGATACTTTACTTCCTCCTTTTGTAGAGGGAAGTTCCTTTTTTTAATAGAAGTGCCCAGGATAAAGTGCATGAGCAAGACAAAGAGAGGAGGAAAAAAATAAGTAATCTCTTCCACTATGAGATCTTTATGAAGAAAGCTATAAGAACTCCAAACCCTAGACAGAATATCGGGAATGCAGCTTTTTAACAAAACTGTCATGATCTTGGCACTGATGACTGGATTAATGATTAATTCCATCCAGCTGCGAGCTCCACCCAGTTTCTCATTACTACTTATAATATCCATCTGTTCTAGCTTTTATTTAATTAAACTGTTTTCTCAACAGCCATCAGTTGGAGATTATTCAAGCCGTAGGTGAGGGTTATCTAGCGTACCCAGTTTGTTGTTTGTTGCTTGGACTGAGCCTTATAACCAGGTTAGTGACTCACACGCTTGTAATCGTCCTCTGTCAGAGTTACGTGGTCACTAACCTGTGTTTTCCCCTCTGCAGAGATTCTGGCCTTTTTTGTGTTAACTGTTGAGTCACAAATTCATCAAGCAGTCAATAAACACTATTATAAATCACTTCAGTCTGTCTGCCTGAATTCTGAGTCAAAACTTCTGGGTTCTAACAAAGCCGTTGCTGCAGGATCATATCCTCAACCCCAGTGCCTCTGTGCTGATCAATGAGACCAATTGAATAGAGAATTTAAAGACTAGAAAACCGAACGGAGGTGGGTTGGCAGTGTTTTGTGAACAACAGATGGTGTCATCCAGAACATGTTACTATGAAGTTTCATGACTGCAGTCTGAATATTGAACTGTTCACAGTTATTTTTCATCTATAATATTTACCCAGAGACCTCACCAGTATTGGTTTGGCAGCTGTTTACATTCCCCCTCCTGCTGTTCTCAATTCTGTGTGATTTCATTTGTTCAGTTGTTGCTAAGCTACAGACACAACAGCCAAATGGGTTTGTGACACTAACTGGTGATTTTAGTCATGTCTCACACTTTATTATAGTTGTTGTTCCAACAGTTTATCAGCTGCTGTACCAGGAATAATAAAAGTTAAGACTTATTTTATGCAAATGTCAAAGAGTCATACCTAAATTAAGTAAGACTTCCTCTTGGGATATTTGATCACAATTTTCTTTTTACTGCTCAGAGTATAAGCCAATTTATAAGAAACAATCTGTAGGAAAGAGAACCATAAGATGATGGTCATGGGAAGCTAAATAAGTCCTGGAAGGTTGTTTTGAGACTAGACTGTTATGCTTGTAGTAGCCACACGGTGAGGACAGTACATTTACAGGACAGTACTACACGGTACAATGACTGTAACTCACTGTATAAAAAACTGTGGAGATAATTACATCCGCTCAAGAGCAGAAACAAAATTTAACTCAGGCAAAAATTATGAACAAACAAGGTGACTGCAAATTTAAAGCAAGACTGAGCGATTAGAGAAATGACAGGGCTGCACCTGAATTAATTAAATTGAGCAAGAAAGAAAGGAATTCATGAAAAAAAGTGTTGGCGATGCCAATGGCTTCTTTTCCCATAATCTTGTGACTTACGCAATGAAGATTTTAACTGTTATGCTGAAAAAAAAGAATCTACTTAAACATATTTGATTCAAAACACAATTAGTGCCTTATAGTATGGGTAGTTAAAAAAAAGCATGATCTGTTATTAATGAAGAAATATATATCTACACATAAGTTATAATTAACAATCTGGGTATTTTAGGGATTAAAACGCCTTTTCTAGAGTCATATAAATTATTGCTAAATTAGGGATCCTAAAAGCCTAAATGTTTGTTTGGATGACCTTCATTTGGTTCACCTTATCAGCTAAAACTGGAACAACACAGCTATTCCTGTATTGGCTGAAAATAAATGCCTATAGTCACTGATGGTTTTAAAATGTTGCAATCACTAAGTTTTATCTGATGATTTTTTTCGCAGCCACTACACCATCAGCAGAGGCAAAGAATCCTGTAGTGACAGTGGATCTGGGATTACTCCTTTCCTCTGGTGACGTATCAGTTACAACTGTAAACACACTGGCTGTGCTGAGCCAGACAGCACTGCAGCCACACGTGTAGTGATTCTTGCTCCGTGTCCACTAAACTGCTACAGCTCTTTCCACGAGCGATCGGTTACTGCAAAGAGCACTATTCTGTGGAGGGCTTTCTAGAGGCAGCGCAATGACAGATGCGCTCAAAGAGTGTGGCCCTTCAAAATAAAAGACGCGGGACTTTAAAAACAAATTAAATATTTTTAGTACTGGAAGAAAAACTAACTTTACGAAATTGTGTAAAACGTCATTGGATTAAGTATGGGATTTTAAAGTTCACCGAGCAGAAAGAAATATATTATCTGCTTCCTTTAATATTTCAATTTAATTTCACAATATCTCACACTTCTGTCTTTTTTTTCTTTTTAATTTCCAAATAGTTTTGATTTTAGGTCAGTAGAAATTGTCCAATAAACCAAATAAATCTCAAAGGAGTCATTTAACCTATTTTATTATTATTATTATTATTATTATTATTATTATTATTATTATTATTATTGTTATTATTATTCATCCTATTCCTGCATAAAGAATAAATATTTCACAATATTTTGTCTTTTTACTCCAGCTGTTTATAGACTATAATCAATTATAGCCTAAAAGAATATTTTCAGTTCTTGCCCCCGATGCACATACCCTGAAAAGAATTAGTAAAGTAAGGCTTAAGTTCAAGAATTTTGTTTTACTCTCAGGGTTTTGTGACTCACAGCCAAATAACAGCTTGAATTAAAATGTCAATTTAACCAGGATCAGCATAATCTGGGTTGGATATGTGTACGTTATAAACTTTTCTTAGATAATTATGTGAATTATTGTTATTAAAGTTGTTGTTAATTAAATTGAGCAAACAGATCTAAGCCCTAAAGGTTATAGCTACATTATTTAAACTATTTATAAGAATAAACACCATCATGTTGCATAATTTATATGGAACATTTTTATAAAGGCATCAATGATTGTTTGATCAAGGATTTTATACAAATAAAAACCATTTTCAGATCAGTTTCTTGAAGGGTTGTCAAAAGTATTGATACTCTATAGATACCCAAACGCTGTATCTGGATACAATAGTAATGTATACTAAAAACAAATGATGCATATTTTTGCTATTGATCATTTTAGATTTCTAGATTATTTATTTTGCACTTTTGTTTAACTAGCATCTATGATTCTGTTGAGAAAGCATGTTCATTGAGATATCGGTAAAGGTGAGATTTTTCCACGATATTTTTTTCATGGTTTTAATTACTTGTTATTTTTTTTATCCGAGTGGTATCAAAAATAGTATTGAGTATCTAAAATTTTCCTGTATATTTCCATCATGACTTTATTAAAGACAAAATATTCCCATATCAACAGCCATCGAAACAAAGCAAAAAAGACAAAAACAAAATATGCATGATTTAATAATAAGATTCATCGAGATAATAGAAAGAAAAAAATCCAGATAAAATATTGATACTGAGCTTGAAGTCTTGACAGTCTTGGTTTCCATAAAACATTGCTTTAACTTAGATATCATTAGAGTGGTGAGAACAGCAGAGAGGATCATCGGGGCTCCTCTTCCCTCCATTAAAAAGATTTTATCCCAGTGCTGCGTGTCTCGAGCCGTAACATCATAAATGACCCCTCGCGCACCCACCATGGGCTGTTCTCCCTGCTGCCCTCTGGAAAGAGGCTTTGCAGCATTCAATGCAGGTCCAGCAGGTTCTGCAACAACTTTTTCCCCTCTGCGATAAGACTGTTAAAGTGCTGAAAACTCCAATCAAGCCACAAACCTAGACTCTGGATCACACTGTAAACATCATATTTGCATTACATGGTGTATCTTCAAAGCAGAACTCAATTCAGTGTTTCTACTGCATTTTGCACCATATTTATGTAATTATTTATGTACTGCTCTGAGCCTTCCACATTATTGCCTTTTGCACTATGTCTTTCCTACACTGTTTATATTTTGATCACTGATTCAATTTATAAATGGAAATGTTAATTTCACTGCTAAGCTGCTCAATCACTGTTGAAAAGCTGTATGTGTCAAAATTTCAGTTTGTATACACTCTGTGCAGAGGTGTTAAGTAACGAAGTGCAAATACTTTGTTGCTGTACACTTTTTCGGTATCTATACTTTACTCCATTGCTTATTTTTCTTCCAACTTCTGACTTCTACTCATTGCATTTTAACACATGTATCTGTACTTTCTATTGCTTACATTTTTTAAATAAACGTTACTTGTTACTCTTGGCTTCAGTTTAATATAAATATTTATTTCACGTCATGTGAAATAAATCCAATGCAGATCATTGGCGCCATCCACATCTAGTGAAAACTAGTGTAATTGAATGAGTCATATAACGCAAACACTCATTGGATAGCTAAGGGAGATCATCAGATAATCATCATAATGCTACAATGTAGGACTCAGAAAAAGATGTTGAGATGTCTGAAAGGTCAGACACAGACGAGAGCGTATCGGGAGACGGAGACCAACAAGACCTCCCTTATCCTTGGCAAAGAAATTTTTCGAAATAGTCTAAAAATTGAGCTCTCTACATATAGTGGCATCTGGCTGTTTTTTTTAAGGTTACTTTTATACTTGAAGTAGTTTTTGGAGCACATACTTTTTCACTTCTACTTGAGTAATACTTCAACTTTTACCAGAGTGTTTTTAAACTGCAGTACGTCTTCTACTTAAGTAAGAAATCTGTGTACTTTTGACACCACTGATACAAAATGACAATAAAGTTTGTCAAATTTATACCAAACTATATTGTTTGGCATAACGATTTTATTTTGAAGGGACCAAAGCGGAAATGCTCTTCTCGTTGCAGCTCTCAGGAACACAGGCAGGCCGCAGTGATTTGGTAGCCGCTGCAGTAGGAGGAAGGACCGCGGTTCTACCCCTTCTATCTTTCAGTTTCGCCTCAAAATCGTCTCGGTGGCTCCTTTTGGTAACAGACGGTGACCCGTGTATGTTGAGACGGTGTTTTATGACGCACTGAGCTGCAGTTTCCCCCCAACTAACGAAGTGGTTCCAATCGCCATTTTAATCGCACGTTTTCCCTGACAGAAGCGCTAGCACAACAATGGCTCTGAAAAGAATTCACAAGGTAAGGAAGTGAACGGGGAGGCCCTGGCTTTCGCAGTTTTGTTGTGTGTTGTAAACGACGGCTACCCTTCAGGTGACTGTCCGAAGAGTATTGTACTGGGAATCATTTTTTTAACCGTTAGACGAATACCTCAAAGTTGGTTTTATGTGCCGGAGAATGAGCTGCGAACGGCTAGCGGCGGTCCGCCGTCTCTGTTCCCCGGTGCCGCTTGAAACGGGCCAACTTAGCCGTTGACGGGTTAGCTCCTCGCGGGTCTGTTTTTTGTTTAGGGTCGGGTTATGTGGAGGTTCAAAACCGTTATGCCAGATATCGGAGGGTAACTTGATATTGAACGTCTCTGGTTGTCTCGTTATTGTTAAATATTGTAGCTCGCTAGCTGCTGCTGGTAGGGTTAGCTAATTTGGGGAAGCTAAAGCGTCCCTTTTATGCTAGCTAGCGGTATTTAGATGTATTTTCACAGTTATTAAGCTGCGGGTTGTTCTAAATTAATGTATATTCTACTTATTACTTGTATAATAATGCTTAACAATTTGACAAACTATTATGAGGAATGTGTGCTAACTTGGTTTGACAGACACTATGTAGGTTAAGCGGCTAACGGCCAAGCTATAACAATCTCCACAACGACACTGATGCTAAATAAATACCTGACAGTTTGTGTATAACGACTTGTGATTTTTACTGATAAATATTTAGTTGTGTTAACTCGCTGGTAATTGCTGCGTTAGCTCAAGCTAGCATTGTGCATTTGTGGATGCTCTCGTTTTTTATCATTTAACGGCGCTTTATCAGTTCTAATGACAGGGAAGTCATGTTTTGTACTTAACTGTGTAGCGCATTGTACTCTAAGAACAAGATATTCACAAATAAGAGGGATGACAGGTGGTTGGATAAAGGAAAGGATAAGATGCTAGCATTTTTTTGTCGTTGTTGGAAACGGGCCCGTTGCTTTTTGGTCGCGTTTTGTACTGCATGTTGACCCAGCAGGACGTTTTATTATTTTAACTATCTAAGGTTTGCGCTTATTATCAGCGTAAACGTTTCATTTTCGTCATTTCTCTGGGATATACGATAATGTCGGCGTGTGTTGCAATGTAGCTGAGCAGCAAGCGGAGGACTAGTCTGACATGACATCCTGTGCTGCAGATAGCATGTGTGCTAGCGTTGCAACATGTCACAGATCGTTTATTAGGGCAGCGCATCATCATAATAAGACATCTTTTTCAGATTAGTTGGATTTCACTTTGCCTAGGGCAATCTTATGTCGTGGAAAATATGTTATGTAATAGCTGTTACTGCGCTAAAAAAAAAAAAAAAGATTATTGCGCTTGTAGGCTTGTTTTAAAGGGGACTGAGTTTAACTCTTAATGGCAATCTATAGTTTTATTAAGGAACTGGCAGTCATGGGGGAAAAAATTTAATCTATTCTGATTATTGCCTTATTTTTTGCATGCCAAACTTAAATACTATATTTTGATATAAATGAACCAATACCCTGAAGCAGAATATGACCAAAACATGTTTTTTGTTATAGGAATTGAATGACTTGGCTCGGGATCCTCCAGCCCAGTGTTCTGCAGGACCAGTAGGCGATGACAGTAAGTTAAAACATCAGAACTTAACACCACTTTTTCCCATCAATCTGCTAAGGGAATTGAACTGTATTTAAAAAAAAAAAAATCCCTATTTAAGGCCAATTTATACTTTTGAGTTTAGCCACTGCAACCGTCAAATCTGTCTCCGTCTCAAAAACACCCTGACTACATGTCAGGCGGTCACAAACCTGCACAGACCTTAAGCGGAAGTGGACATAAAGCAGCTGTGATTGGTCCTTGGTTTGCCTTTCTGTCTGTTTGGCCATCCTTCTCGATTCGGTGCCGGGGGCCATTTTTAAAAACCGAGGAACAACTACAATGGACAATTACGATGAAATGTTAATTGGCCTTTTTGCAAACTCCATTAACAGAACCCGTTCCTCTTCGATGTCCAGCAACTCTAGATCCGAACTGTGATATCTTGCAGGTGTGGCATTGTTGTTTTGGAAAATAAAAACTCCCGCCAGCACCACCAAAGTTCTCTCGAGTTCTCGAATAGGTTCCCCCTTGCGCTTTGGCGGGAAACTGTTGTGCGTCCCTAGAAATTCCAGACCGCCGGTGCAGAAGCATACCAACAAAACTGGTTCGCGACCAGAACCAAGCGACATTTGATGTGTGCGGTTGCAGAAGTCTAATCTGCCCTCTACAGAGACACTGTTGTCGAAGAACAGCTGAGCCCTCTTGATTAGGGATGGGGATCGTTAATATTTATTGATATCGATACCTTTATCGATACTCCTTATCGATCCGAGTCTTTATCGATACCACTATCGATACTTTTCTGTTATTTGGTGGAAAGACGATGCGACAATATGTTTTTAACAGAACTGGTATTGCTTTTATTGCTTAACAAGTGAGCATAACAAAAAAGTTTCTAGCCTTCAGTAAACATGGCTAATGTAATAGGCCACTTCTAAATGACATAAAACTAACTAGAATATATCAGCAGCACCAAATGAAAAATAAAATGTCATAATGTATATAAATTAAATGAATAATATGCTGTGTCAGAAAAAAAGGAAATAAAATATCAGCCCATAAATTAACAGGTATTTTTTTGCAGAAAAATTAACATGTCTGTCACTTTTCATCAGGTTTTTAGAGATTAGGAAAATATTTATCAAATAAATAATTTTATTTTAAATTAAATGTAATTTTTAATAAATGTTGGCATCAGTAGTTTAATTATATATTGTAAAATAATTACAGCAATATACAACTGTATTACTCATGTTTCTCGCCAAAAACTCAATTTCCCTTTTCTTTACGTTACACTTGAACGCATCATGATAACCTAATTGTCGTTTTACTGAGCCAACCTGAACACATCATCACGCAGCACGTCTGAAACTTTATTTACTTTTTAAGCTAACTAGCTTGTATGCTGCCGATTACAACACGGATTTCACAATTACCATTTTTAAGTGACCAGACAAGCTACAAAGTCTGTGTGCGCGCTAACCAGTGGTTCTCTGAGTGGATGATGAAGACGGGCCCGACTGTGGTGCGGCGGGGCAGCAGCAGGAGGAGGAGGAGTCTTTTCCGTTCAGCCATTCTCGAGTTGCGAGCAAAGTTAACTGCCAGACTTCACTTGTTTTACTTTTAATATCTGTTTGCTTACAATTTCATTCCAAAACATTGGTAGACATGCTGCAGTGATTGGATTGATTAGATTTAAATGCTGTGACGCGACTCGAGGGACACACAATTATGTTACAGGACCTCCGGGAAAAAAAAAAAAAAGACCAGACTCGATAGTGGTATCGATAAGCCCAAACGTTATTGATTTTCGGGTTTTGAAAAAACTGGAACCGGGTCCTTGATAGAACCGGGTTTCGATCCCCATCCCTACTCTTGATGCAGATTACACCGTTGTCCCACAGTGTTGAAGCTGTTAAATGAAATCAAGCAGCAGGAGTAATAGGTTCTGTCAATTCAATTCAAAAACCCTGTATTGATCCCAAAGGGAAATGAAATGGTGTTTTCACCTTTTTTTTTTTTTTTTTTTCTTCGAGCTGTTGTAGATGTTAATAGCTGTTGGCAGGAAGGTTCTCCTGTAGTGTTCTTTCTTAAAGTGGATCTGGAGAAGCATTTTACTGAAGACGCTCTGTTGTTGTTCAACAGTCTTCCAGTCAGAGGTGTCAGACAGTATTAGTTTTGTGCTACATGGTTATGTAGAGTAAAACGTTATGGTTTCTTTACATCACAGCATAAACAGACTCACTAAAAACATTTATCTTGAGCTTATTTAATTTAATTATTTGACATAGAAAAGCAGCAATATTCTCTGCTGGTGCTAAAATGGCCTTTTTAATGTGTATTCGTTTTTGAAATGTATGGAGTAAGGGAAAGAATAAGCTTTGATAGTCGGGCTGTTTGAAGTTAAGAACCAGGAAATGTATATTTTTTTTGATCAGGGCTTTTTTTTTACCCAAAGATTTTTAAAATAGCTCCTTGATTTAAAGTATAAAGTGATATACTTCAATAAATCTGACTGAATTTTATAAGTGCCCCGATGTACTCCTGCTGAATAGTTTTTCTCCTTGTCTTTCTGCTCTCACATGAGCTTGTTAATCAGTTTAATTTGGTTGTACAAGATATAATTTGGCCATCTCTTGTCGGTTCTATCAGTTGTTGGTAAGAATTACTCCCATCTTGTGGCGCATAAATACATTTCTCAGTGGTTTGTAAAAGAATTAAAAACCACTGAAAATGGCCTCTGGTATTACGCAGTTTAAAGCATTCAAGGATCAGCCTGATAATTATGGCAGCACCTATTGTGGATCGGCTTGACTGATGTCAAAATAATTAAATTAAATAATTGGTATCTGTCTTAAAAAAAAAACTCGTATCAGTCGATGTCTACTCCTGTCTTTTTTGCTTCCTTCTCCACCGACCACACATTGTAGTATCCAAGTAAAATGCGTTAAGCCTTTTCGGCTACCCTAAGCAATGGGAGCACTTCCATTTTTCTATTGCAACTATTTTCAGACTTGGGCAGAATTATGTGTTCATGAAAGCAGCACTAGTTTTTCTTGCTAATAAAAGGCCCAATTAGGTACACACCTTTTTCCTCTAAATGAGTTTATTTAAGCCATTGTCTGCCATGTACATATGCTGCTTGTAGTTTGTTGTTTTTAGAACGTTAATGTAGTAGAAGTGAAGGGAAGTGCTCCTTTAGTTTCTTCACCATGACTTTCCAAACCGCTGATTATTGTCATGCACAAATAGTCTTACATTGATTTACACCTCACAGAAATGAGTGAGTTAAGGGGAGCGTGATATTTCTGTTGTTTTAAGCTGACTGCTCCACCATGCAACATAGCTGAATGGGCGCCATTGAGGTGATGATTTAAAGGGCTAGTCAAGTGTTTGAAATTACAAACGGAACCAAATAAGGTCTATTCTCCATCCTTGTTGCTATTGAATAGTAGGGGTGTAAATCACATCCATCATTGCAATTTGATTCAGTATCGATTTCCTGACCCAACGATTCGATTATTTTCGATACTCAAGAATACACAACGATTCGATTCGATTAATTGGTTAGTTTTTTTTTTTTTTTTACACCTTACAGGCTAAACAAAGTTTCAAGTTTGAAATAAATCAATGAAAGCTGTAATATTGTTATGCATTTTTTTTTTTAGAAACAACAGCAAATAACAGAAGTAGAAAATTTGCATCAAAAAATACTGCAAAAATACTGCACATTATCAGTGCAATGAGTGCAATGCAATACCTGGGCTCCAGACGTCCCGCCCCCTCCACAGACGCTCCGCTGCACCTCTCGCAAATTGCAGCTCACTGCAAACAGTGCCGCAGACAGGATGCCGGCTTGTTTTGTTTTTATAACCGAAATTGCGGAAAACAACTCGTGAAGCTTGACCCGCTAGAAGAGCGAGGTGCGCAAGAACGCTGGGACCCTTTTTCCACCTGGGTCTCCGCCCTTTTTGGCCCTCATGTCCCTCCGTCGTCGGACTAAACTGGCCCCCACTTCCTCGCTGCCTCGGCCGTATCTAGACCCACAGTGTGTAGCACAGACCACGCTTCAATATTGAGCATAATTTAAAAATGTCTGTGTCAGGCTCACTGCAACACACTGCTGTAAGAGTATACCCAGGAAGCAATGTAGGAGGGCAAAAAAGGTTTAGCGCCACCACAGCACGGGAGGGAGAATTACATCCAGGAGCAAATGGATAAAAATAGACCGGAGGAAAAAAAAAACATGAATTGATTCTCTTGCGGACGTGTCGATGCATCGGATCGTCGGCTGTTGGATCGATGCATCGATACAAAATGATTATTATTTACACCCCTATTAAATAGGGTTAGATAGTCCTGAGCTGGATAGTTTTATTATTTCTATTCTGGTATGCTTCTAGTATTATTTCTCAGCTTTCGATGTGGTTCTTCTTAAGAATCCACAGTGATGCCTTCTTCTCGATGGCAGCTGCACCATAACACTTAAAACCATCCCTTTAAGAAGACCTTACCAATTAATTGAATTGATTAAATCTTCATCTGACAAATCAGTAATAAACAATCATAGGCCGATTGTTGGCATCCATTGTCTGATGTAAAAAGTAGCTTATATTACTCTCATTACTTTCATATGCAGCTACACTAACAGAAATGCAATAGCAGCCTGGATCATGGATTTATTGAATATCACACGTAAATAGCATCACATCTGATATAGCAGCTATGCACCTTTCTTAGTTATCTGATTTTTATTGTGCATGCTAAAATGCTCACAAATAACATAATATGTCGTGGAAATCATCGTAAAACCCCAGGCTGTTTGCTAAATCTTAAAAAATACAGTTGATAAGCCATAAATGCAAAGATAATTTCTCATCAATTATTACTGCTTGGATTATATTCATAAAAGCTAAAGGATGATTGTTAGTTTCAAAGTCAAATGAAAGATATGAATTAGTGCTGGAACGTCTTTACCTATAGGGCCGACTCTAAACTGGTGATTCAAACTAGACGCATTTAAGAATATGTAAAACTAACCACCTGGATCTAGATCGGTCTCTTAATGTCTTTATTCACTAGGTAAAGATGAAATGGCTTCTTTAAAATTATACTTTAAGGGCTTTGTTAGACATACCCCTTAACTTTAGAACTTGGAATGTGCTTTTAAGCCAAGGCAATGTGAAGTGAAAAAGAAAAAATAAGTATCAGCATTGAGTCCTGTGGGTTGACCTTAATTCAGGAAGTATTTCTGTTTTTGTTATGTAAACACATCCAGGAAATACCCAGTCTCTTGTTTTTCAGAAATCATAGCTTATTGTAAACATTGTTCTGTTTTGTCTCACTTTACATCTCATTCATTTGAACTTTTCCTGCAGTAAAGTATTTCATTTTTAAATCCAAAACTTCTTCATGTAATGTCTGTCGACCCTTTCTACTTTTTAAATTCCATTTAAGATTGTGAGTAGCTTGAAATGAAATAAGCATGCTTCAAGTTAATATATTTTTATGAATAATTTTTAAAATTATAACATTTCTATAAAACTGGAAACACAGCACCTTCAATGCTTAGACACATGTACTAAGAGATTAAATTAGATTAAACAAATGGTACAGCTAGTGATTTCATATGATTTAAGGTATTTAAAGCCTTTCTAATTGAGTTTAAAATGTTCTTTAATCATTTTAAATATCTGGGTTACAAAGAAAGGTAATTGTTGTGTTGGAATAGTAAGCAATTTTTAAGTAGTTTAACCAAAAGCTGACATAATAAAAAATCTTACCTTTAAAGGAGAGATGTTGTTTAAAAAATATTAGGTTTGTTTACCTCTAAAGCAATGATGAACATTGTCAGGTAGCTGCAGGTATTCCCCAAAACACAGAGCATACACATATTCAGCCTCCTTGTTTTTATTTTTTCTGTCTGTCAAACCAAACCTACAGAAACAGTTGTCCTCATGCTATTTAAACTAAGATCTTTCCATTAAACCTGGATGACTTTTGTCTATAGTACCATGCAGCAATCTCTCCGTCATGGCAGTATGTCTGAAGCAGACATGAACTTCTGCTGAGCAGCTCAGATCAAACAGCTGGAGCAGCAGCCCATAGGGTTTTTTTTGTTTGTTTTTTGCTACTGTCAACTTCCGTGTAAGTCAATATAAGTCTCAAACTTAACTCATTGTACGCTGACCTTCAGTAACTTTTAGTTATGTCCGCATACCCGAATGAAACCTAAAAAACCCAACTAGTTTGAATGCAGTGTTAATGTGAGTCAAGTGTCAGGCATCTCAAAGTTGATGGCCTTTGAGGATTTGTGGTTGAAACCTTTGGTGTAAAGAATGAATTAGCATTAATTGTTAAACCATCTAAACTCTTCAATATAGAGCAGATTCTAATTGTTGGAATCAGCATTTCTGTCCATGTTCTCTATTTATGCTGAAAAACTAGCCAGACCGACTGACACAACAGCTTGGCACGTGTGTTTCTATGATCTCCAAAAAATGAGAATCTCCTTGAGTCCCTTTGAGCTTTGCTTTTTCTTCAGCATGGATGTTACAGACTACAGCCCAAAGTTAGATTTATCTCCTTTACCACCTCAAAACCAGTTGAAAGTTCCTCTTTTTAATTCTTAGTTTCACACTCTAATATTTGTGGTTTTGTTTTTTTTTTGTTTTTTTCTAAATTCTGCTGACAACATTTATTGGTCTATCATCTCTCCTATAAAAGTGGACCGGAATTGCTCAGCTTTGAAGAACCACTCTGGGTTACTACTGTTTAACGTTGCTCTTCACAAAAGCCAAAAACATCCAATTGTTTTGCTATTAGGATTAAACTGAACCAACTTTAGTTCAACAAATCTAATTTTTGTGCAGTTTTTCATTCACTGTTCACATTTGGACAGTTTTAGATCAGTTGCAGGGTGGTGACCTTTTCATTCAGTGTATTGTAACTGTCTGGTTATCTTAGCGGTTCAGATTTTTTTTTGTGTGTTTGTGTCCCTCTAAAGCTGAGATGACCAAGCGTGGTCCTGAAGAGTTCTGTCCTTCATGCTTAAGATGTTGGAGCAAGTTCTACAGGACATGAAATCTTTAGGACTAGAGATGACCATCCCTGGTTATATATTTTTTTTTTATAAAACAGGGTTTCTGTGGGTCATTAAAACCCATTAAACATCATTAAATTATTATTTTTAAATTAAGGCCTTAATTGGCATTAGAATTCTTAAAATGTGATAATCATTGCATGTAAAATGCCTTATTAAAAAAAAGTTTATAAAAACAATTTCTTGAGATATATTGGATCTAGCTGGTTCTGCTTATTTGTGCGGTGTTTTATATAAATATGCATTAAAATGGCATTAAAATTATTTATAAGAGCATTAAAAAGCATTAAATTAGAGTTACTCAATCCTGTTTACACCCTGTAAAAATGGGTCCATCTGTGTGCCATGACGACTAAATGCCTTTACGCTCTGCATGTTTTCTTATGTAATTTGTTTGGGGTTCACTAACATGTCCATTAAACATCAAGCTCAATGGGAAGCTATAAAAGCAAAAGTCACATTTTATTAACCTTCAAGTTTAGCCTTGCGTATCATTTTGTATGGTTTGCTTTCATTCACCTTTTCTAACATTTAACTAGTGGTTTCTCACCATGGATATTAAGGATTTCCCTTTAATTGTGCAAATCTTTACTAAAATGTAACTTTATGCATAGAAAAGGGCAGAATTGATCTTCAGTGTGTAGAAAGTTTAACATTCATACAAATGCTTAAGGGTGGGAATATAATCAAATGTTATTTTGTTGAAGTCCTTACATTTACTAGCTCTATCAATTGTTAATAATTAAAAGATAGCAGCATCTGGTTGTCAGATGTTCTTTTAGCGTTCCTAACAGGGGTGAGGGATTTTTATTTCTCTATTTGGTCTCCGCTGGTTTCCATTATTTTCTCTCCACTATAAAGTGTCTAATAAGGCCTGTTATGCCTGCTCTGTAATACTTAATTTAAGTATGCAGGAGTGCGTGGTAACTGTCCACTAGGTAATGCAGACTTAAGTGGATTAAACAATTCATTAAAGCAGAAATTCAATATAGAAGATTTCTGTTGTCATGTTAAGTATATAAAATTAGTTTGAGTCCTAATAGAAAACCAGCCAGCCAAGCATTGAAACTGAATATTATAGATATAGCTGGGGGCTTTTGGTTGAGTTTTGAGAGATCAATATTTCCTTGGATTTCCTGATCACCTAACATATTTTAATATAGTTAAATTAAGCATATTTTACCATGTTTGTCTCTGGATCTGTGATGTTTCAGTCAAATGCTCATTTTAAAGCTCCCTTCTGTTTATATAATGCTTCAAAAACATTTTTCATTTTCAAACTCTGCATGATTTCTTATGTAATATGTTTTGGGATCAAACCACCATCAGTTGAGGTGGCTTGATGAATACATTGGAATAATGTTGTTTTCTGTCAGAGAAAGAGCTGCTGTTTAAATAAAAAAGGAATCTATAATACATTTTGGTTTTACTTTAACACATGGTATTAGCTGGTAACCCAGAACAGTGACTACGACCAAATATTATAAAAAATATATTAACATTTTGAATTTTAGATAGAGAAACCTCTTGTCCCTAAATACGTTCTATCCAGACCTCCTCTAGTCGCATAATTTTAGCTTCCTTTGGCTGAAATTCTTTACAAAACCTTTAAGGCACCCTTTCCAGCATTCCACAGATTAATTGATAAGCAAAATAATCTTTAGTTGCAGTACTAATAAACATAATTGAAAGTTTGGTGCTGAATAGGGATTTAAACAAATAGTCGACTCACAATGAAATTATTTGATTAAAATTTGTTCCAAATAATCTATAACACCTGCTTAAAAGGAATTTCTTTTAGTGTTGTTGCGTTTCACAATCCACTCGAGCGTGCCACTGTTATTTCTAAAGCAGAGCCTCACTGGTATTTTTTAATGATAATAATAATTAAACTTTATTGATCTCTCATTGGAGATATTTACCTCTGCATTTAACCCATCCCTTGGGATGCAGTGGGCTGCCATTGTGCAGCACCCGGGGAGCAGTGTGGGGTTAAGGGTCTTGCTCAGGAACCCAGAGTGGAGGCTGTGGGGATCAAAGCAGCTACTTTCAACCTTCTCAGAGCACAAGCGCACTGCTCTAAAGGACCAGGGGTCTTCAGCGTTTTTCAGGCCGAGATGGAGCGGGGACCGCCTAATTATATATATATTGTATAAAATTGTGTTATCAGTTTAGTCCTATAGTCACCTTATTACAGATGGATTCATGTAACGAAAGGAATTTCACCCTGGGATTATTAAAGTATTTCTGATTCGGATCATTGATGACTAAAAGACATCTTCTGCCTCCATTTATCTGTTTACTACAGTGTGTTGAATTCATGTTAATGTGGATTTAAAGACATTTCAATTAGTGGAAAAAATGTCCGCCCTAGACCAAACACAAATTTATCCAGAGTCCAGTCCGGATTATTTACTGGAGACAAGGATGCAGAGGCAGATGACAGAGCAGCGTAATTTCTGTTTGGAGGGTGTGGTGATAAAACGGTGGAGGGAATTACACAAAATGTTTGTAAAAAGATAGAAAAAGAAATGGAAATGCGCTTTATTCGGCAAAGTTTCGACATTCCTCTGAGAGCAAACAAAACCTCAGTTAACAGCACAAAGTCTTTCCCAGCACTATTAGCTAGATTACACTGAAACGAGAGCTTTCACAGCTAACACCAACTTCATGGAATCTAAGTGGAAATGGAAGTGGAAATCCTGTTTCACATAGTTGATTAAATTTATTATAGCATTTACCAGTGTTTAATACAGTAATAAATTAGAAAAAAAAAAAAAATATATATATATATATATATATATATATATATATATATATATATATATTTTATTCAGCATACTGCAAAAAAAAAAAGCCTTATAGCCTCATATCTTATGGAAAGATCCTCTTAATACAAGAGAAACTCAGGTGAATAAAATAGCGGCTTATCAGTTAATCATTAGTCAATTAACAAGATCAATGAACTTAAAATTAATTCATTAATGGATAACTTCCATCCGCAGTGCTGGCTGATAATGGTGACCAGATAAATCAGCCCACTGGTTTAACAGACTGCACACCACTATGTGAATATGTAGAGTGAAACGATTAGTGTTAAGTTTTACAGAACAAGCCAGAGCTCCCCAGCTCTCCGGTGAGCTGATGGTTATCAAACTCTTGTTTGATGCTAGAGTCTGGATCTAACGTATTCTGGGAATACTCCAGTAATTTGTAATAAACTCGGTTTGTTGTTAAATATTTACCGAAGCTTTTACAAGTTAACTAAGCACTTAATGAAGATGACTTCAATGATGTAGGTCCTTAGAAAATCATTTATGGCTGAAAAGGCATTTTGAATTGAAAAAGTGTGCATTCCTATATTTAAAACTTTCAGTGATGAATTATTTTAATCTGCTATGAAAATTGGTGTTTATTATTTTACCAAAAATTGTTTGGTACTGACAAAACACTTGACTGTTTGACTGGATGGATGTCGCTGTATTCTTAGATTTTAATGTATTTCTTATGGGATTTAATGCATAGCAGAAAATGCAGGCAGTTTTGAAATTGTAGTAAACATTTCAAGATTATTCCCAGTTATGCACAAAAAGATATGTCCTTGATCTTTTTCTGATGTGTACTGTGCTCAACTGAGTCAAAGTATGTGTTGCAGGTTGATGCATTGTGGGAAATTTCAGTTTGATGCACTAACTTAGAGGGGAAAAAAGCACAAATCGATGGATTACCAGCCCACCTCTACTACCGCTGTACTGCTTTTTGTATTTCTGTTAAGTTGTAAAGAAAAGACTTTGAGGTTCTTTTTAAAGGCACACACCAAATAAAAAAAAGTAATTGGGAACTGAAACAGATCCCCTGTGGGGTATCTTAATCAGGTTTTTTTCACATTTTACAATGCGAAAACCTCACCATGGGAAAACCAATGTAAACATGGCTGCTGTCTGTCATTTCCTGCCATTCAACATCAAACAAACTGCTACCATAACCTACTTTGGCTTTTTTTTGCTCATATTTTGGGTGTAAGCTGAACAAATCTAGTCCCACTGAGAAGTAAAAACAAAAACTATAAGGTTTGTTTGTTTTGAGCTGCAGGTTTGTTATCAAACTGTAGAAATAAACAACTTTTTATATTCAATGTGTTTGATAACCAGTTTTTCTGTTTTGTTGTTGTAGTGTTTCACTGGCAAGCCACGATAATGGGACCTGTAAGTACTCTTGTGGTCACGTGTTGATATTGCAGCTTCCTATTGCTTCATATTTCATTGTACTTTTAACCTGTAGAAAGCCTTTAACATCACTCTTCATTTGGAGTATGTTATAAACTGAATATCTCTTTGTGCTTCAGAATGACAGTCCTTACCAGAGCGGGGTTTTCTTCTTGACCATACACTTCCCCACAGACTACCCCTTCAAACCGCCAAAGGTAAACAAGCCGTGGATGCAAAGAAGCTGAACGCATAAACAAAGTTACCATCCGATGCATTTAGCTTCCTTTCGCCTGCTGAGGGCAAAGAAAAAAACCCAGATCATATAGTTTCCTGCTTTGCTTGTCGCCTGCCCCTGTTTTCCCACCCTTCTTATTATTGGTGTATCTCTGCTCTCAGGTTGCATTTACCACAAGAATCTACCACCCAAATATCAACAGCAACGGCAGCATTTGTCTGGATATTCTGCGATCACAGTGGTCTCCAGCTCTCACCATCTCCAAAGGTTTGCTGGTCTCTCTGCTAACTAAAGACAGAACCTGCTGCTTCCTGTCTCTCTGAAATGACTTCCTACAAGTTATACTCTGCTCTCCTAATGTCAGACTCTGCTTTTCTGCATGAATAGACATGTTTCCATCAATGGGTTTTTATATGCAAGTTAAAGTACTGCATAAGAAGAGTTAAATCAACTTTGTAAATTCAAAGGAGGAGATGGAAACACATTTAATGAATAAATTCTGTTAAAGTGAACATTTACCTCACAAGACTCTTTATCCGTTTCCTCTGTCAGCGTCCTGAATGAAGCATTAAAATCTCGCTACGCTCTCAGTCTTTGGATGGCGTGAACCATCGCTAATATTAGCAGACTTGATACAACATGCCTGATAACACATTTTCTTAAACCTTAATTTCTGATGTGTGGTCCACACTAGCTTGCTACCTCTACTTCCTGTTTATTAGTGGCTAAATCCTACATGTATGAGGACATGACGCCCTGCTCTGTCTGGTTAATTCACTCCAAGGGATGGGAACGCGTCTAATTTGGACCTTTTTTTCCCCCAGTGTTTAAAAATTAGCTCAAAATTCAAATGACTTTAAAGGAATAGTACACCCAAAACATGATTAGCCTTCATTTTCTACTCACCCCCATGCTGAACAACACTCTGGAGTACTTTTTTAAAATCTCAAATGCATCTGGAGATCTGGGAGGCTTCTTGCTGTCTGCTGATATTCAAATAATGGAGGTCTATGGTGCCCGAGGCAGAAAGGTCCATAAAAGTCCACAAAAAACGTGTCAATATTCCTCCATACTGCTCGTCCAATGTATTCCAAGTGTCCTGAGTGGGTAGCATCCAGAATTTACTCGAAACAAAGTCATTTAGAATGTTTTTAGAGCATAAACAGTAGTGTATAGGATTTCCTGAAAGCGCGCACATGCGCGTTCACGACGCTACGGAAGCCGGCAGACCAAACCAGATGAAAGTGCGCATTCAGCGTCTGCTCTGCCGATAATGCAAGCGTAGAAGAAGAAATGTGCTGTTTACCTGTGCAAAGAAAGAAACAACGAAAGAAAAATGTCTGAGGACTTCAGTGTTGAGGAAGAGCATGAGTTCTTTGCCGAGCTGAATGCGCACTTTCATCCGGTTTGGTCTGCCGTGGTTTCCGTAGCGTCGTGAGCTCCCAGGCGCGCGCTTTCAGGAAATCCTATACTCTACTGTTTATGCTCTAAAAACATTCTAAATGACTTCGTTTCGAGTAAATTCTGGATGCTACCCACTCAGGACACTTGGAATACATTGGTCGAGCAGTATGGAGGAATATTGACACGTTCTTTGTGGACTTTTATGGACCTTTCTGTCTCGGGCGCCATAGACCTCCATTATTTGAATATCAGCAGACAGCAAGAAGCCTCCCAGATCTCCAGATGCATTTGAGATATCAAAAATGTACTCCAGAGTGTTGTTCAGCATGGGGGTGAGTAGAAAATGAAGGCTAATCATGTTTTGGGTGTACTATTCCTTTAAGATTGTAATGTTTCTTCACATATATGGTAAATAGCAAGCTCTTAAAATATCACGTAGCTATCCAGTGGAAAAAAATGTTAATATTTTAATGTCTTAATATCTTTCTGTTGTAGTTCTCCTGTCGATCTGCTCCCTGCTGTGTGACCCAAACCCGGACGACCCCTTAGTACCCGAGATCGCCCGCATCTACAAGACTGACAGGGAAAAGTAAGTCACTTTTACAGCCATCATTTCCTTCAACGTTTTCCTCTCCTTTTAAACATTGTGCTCCATTTTATTTTGGTTTCTATGTATGTCAGAGCAGATGGGTAGAGGACAGGCAGCCGTGTGGCTGTGCTAAGAGCTTTTCACACCTTTGGCTCCACTTAGGGCTAAGTGTCACTCTGCCCACTTTTAGTGCTACTCTACAAGAAGGCATAAAGAAAATTAGGAAAACTGGAAATATACAGAAGCCGGGGCTTAGTTTCTTATTTTTAAGTGGATTTTTCCCTGAAAACATAAATGTTTTGATTGAGCTGGAAGATAAATCATTGTTTGCTGTGCTTCCTTGATTGAGTTGTGCGTCTCCCATGAAGATGGACCAATCAGAACGTTCCCTGCGGATGTCCCATTGCTGTTGTTGGAAAGCTTTCACCTGTGAAATCAGATTTAGTCTGGTTTGGTTTCTTTCCAAAAAGAGAAAAGAACAGGATTTGAAATCATTTTTTTTTTTTAGCCTTTTTGTAAGGAGTGGTAGTGAATGAGCATTAAGTTTTTGCTGTGAATTTTTATTAACAATTACCATCATTGGCTTGGTTTGTGTTACCTTAACTGTAAATTCCACGATGATTCAGAAAGATAAATCTGCTTCTCTTGGCCTTCATGTTCTCTGGAAATGAAGAACATTCATGTGGTTTTGGGTTTGTTTTTCTTAAACAGATCAGTTTATCTCTCAGTTGTTCTGATTTCATTTATAAACTCACAATACTGAACAAAGACCTTTTCATTTCCTTTACTGCGTAAGCATCCACCACAAAGATTATGTTTACTGCAGCGTCTTAGTGTTTAGGTACGGAGTGTTCACTGATTGGCTAAGAACCTGTTATTTTAGTTTTCAACTAACTGTTGGAGCTCAGAAACTACGGTACCACAGAGTATTTGGGCCAGGCTAGAGATTTTTTTTCTTTCGAGAATAAAGTCATAATATTACGAGAATAAGGTTGTACCTTACCTACTACACTCTAATGTAAAAGTCAATCCACCTGTATATAAGCTAGAGATGTCCCGATCCAGGTTTTTGCACTTCCGATCCGATACCGATATTGTTTTTGGACTTCCGATCCGATACCGATACTGGCCGATACCAGCCTATCCGAGCATGTATTTAAGTTTAAAGGGATAGTTCGGTATTTTTGACATGAATCTGTATGGCATCCCCATCACCAGTGTCATGCAATCACACTGACTTACCCCTGGCAGCATCCTGTGAGCAGAGTTCTCGTCCAGCTTTGGTCAAGCCGAAAGTAGTCCGGCAGGTTTGCTAGACCCAGCGAAATAAAACGTTTCTCTTTCCAAAACATTGTGTGTTCAAAAGAGTGATATTTTTGCATCCCAAAAACATTGTAGTGGAAAAAGTCACACGTCGTTATCACTTGGTCCTATTTTCTCTCTGTTCGTATCAGTGCGCGCGACACCATGACCTGACAGCTAGGGCCTACTAACCTGACAACAGCCAGATGCATGTCTCGCTCCGCCTAGCTCCTAGCTGGGCGGAGCGAGACATGCATCTGGCTGTTGTCAGGTTAAGGGCCTACCTGTTTGATTCGCGATTGTTTACTACTGGGGAAGATGTCTGACTACTAGAGCGACGAGGAAAACATCGACTTCCACTTAGAGCCAAAGGGATATCTTTATGAACCCGAGTACACTGACGATGAACTTCGACAAATGGAGTTAGATCGGGCAGAAAGAGAGAGGGTGGACAGAGAAGTGATGGAAGCTGAAGCCGGAGCCGCAGGAGCCTCAGCTGGAGCTGCGATATCCAGGGTGGCCGACAAATCATGGTGCACTTGTTTCAAGTGCGAATTAATGCAGACAGAGGTGGAATGCTACTGTTGCCACGAGTGGGATTTAGTAATGCCCGAGATACAGAACCTTTCCATTGATGAGGATGTCGGAGTTGCAGCAGCTGCTGTCTGCATCACAAACAACAGCGACTTCCCTGCCCTCCTCAAAGTTGAGCTCGCTGTCAGAATGACAGCGCGCACTGATACGAACAGAGAGAAAATAGGACCAAGTGATAACGACGTGTGACTTTTTCCACTACAATGTTTTTGGGATGCAAAAATATCACTCTTTTGAACACACAATGTTTTGGGAAGAGAAACGTTTTATTTCGCTGGGTCTAGCAAACCTGCCGGACTACTTTCGGCTTGACCAAAGCTGGACGAGAACTCTGCTCACAGGATGCTGCCAGGGGTAAGTCAGTGTGATTGCATGACACTGGTGATGGGGATGCCATACAGATTCATGTCAAAAATCCCGAACTATCCCTTTAAGTTAAAGTATTTAGCCTTAGTTGTAAGACTCATGTTGAAAAGGGTTTTAGTACTCTTGATAACATCTAGCCAGCTGAATTAGGTGAGATTGAATAAAACACAATGATTGGTAACAACAAACTTACCTGTTTATTAAGAGATAAACACAAACTGGACAAAATTATGAATAGCAATCTGAAATTGCACAGTGAACAGTAAAACCGTAAACAGTTAAAGGTGCAAGTATTACTGTAAGTTTTAATATAAATGCAAAACAGGGAAACACTGGCGCAAAATAGTGGAATGGATCGTTTCAATCAGCGAAACTGGAAAATACGGACCGGATTTTAAAAAAAAAAACTGGATCGGCATTTTACATGCTTTGCCGATACGCATTTTTTTGCCAATATCGGTGTCCCGATCCGTGGATCGGATCGGGACAAGCCTAATATAAGCCATCCTGATTGTACATATGACATCTCAAATCTCTGTGTTACTCCCTTGTATTTTTTAACTTTTTTTTTTTATTATTTTTATTTTGTTTTTCATTGTGTGTGATACATGTATGTACACTTGCACCTTAATCCTTATTTATCTTGATATACTGTATATATATTGTGTATTCCTAATGCACTTTTTTCCTCCTTGTTTGCACCTTCTTTACTTATGCCAATATGTGACCAGTGAATTTCTCCGCTGTGAGATCAATAGAGCTCATCTAATCTAATCTAATTGTAACGTTACGAGAATGAGGCCGCAACGTTAACAGAATAGGGCCGCAACATTACGAGAATAAAGTTGTATTTTATGACTTTTACAAGAAGCTATTTTTTCCCTAAAATGAGGAATGTGGAGCATCGTGTGAAGTTTTACTTTTGCATCAGTTTCACAAATAAGGAAATCTTTTAGCACACCAGCTTCTCATGATATTTTGACTTTATTCTTGTAATATTGCAACTTTATTCTCGTAATATTATGACTTTATTCATGTAGATTTTATCTGCATCACCAGCAGATTTATCTGCACACATCTAATCTTGGAGCAAGACTACATATGTTTTTGTTTCAATTTTCTTAATTTAGTTTTTTAAGTCTGGAACCATTTAGAAGCTCTTAACAGGCAGCAGTTTTATTTAATATATTCGTGTATTTTAAGTAGGAACGTTTTAGCATGTATGGTTATTGTTTTTTAACCAATATTCCAGGACTGATCTTTTTTGTTTTTGCTTTTGATCTGTTCACAGGTACAACAAAATAGCCCGGGAATGGACACAAAAGTATGCAATGTAGTGCTGGGGTAGAAACATGGCCAACCACCTCTACGACGCAAGGCTAGGGGGAGATTCAGATGTTAAGAAAAAAACAAATACAAAAAACCGTACAAACAAATGAGAAGTTTAAAACAAGATCTTGTTGGTTTCCATTGGAGTGCTTTCTTTGAGCCATGCCCCTCCTTCACCACAGTACCTGTAAAACTTCCTCTGCCCCACCTCCCCCCTCTCTCCCCCACCGTCTGACTGTTCCTTCCTCCTCCCCCCCGCCCCTCCACCCTGCCTCTCAGCTCATCTGCCCATCCTCCAGTGTACAGACTGTCAACTCTAGAAAATAAACCGCCTCTCTCCTGACCATACTTGCTCCACCCCCCACGCTCTGATCCCATCTCCTCACCTCTTTGTTCGGTTGCATTTCGACATCCAAGCAGGCTGGGCTGTCGCCGACCCACCATGTACCCTCTATTCCTGCATGCCTGCATCCTGACCCATCTTTACTAAAAGCATTCCTATTAAAAACTGTAAAACTTCGAGGGGATCTTTGTGATTTTTTTTTTCTTTCCTTTTGTTTTTCGGGGGGGGGGGGGGGGGGGGGTGTGCGGGGAGGAGGGATTTTTTACACCTCAACTTTTCTGGTTTTGTTGAAACAGTTTCCATCTGCAAAGGAGATGATTCAAGAAAGCAGTTTTCACATGTGAGTCAAAGGGCACTCTATTTTCTAACATAAAACCCATAAGTCATTGCAGGCTGTGTATAGTGAAAGATGCTTATGGCCCATTTCGTTCTTCTGTTGGATTCTATGAAAGGACTTGAATTTATTCACACACCTCATACTCCATGTCCTCCGTTCACCTTTGACCCCTTCAAACACACACAGCTGTACCCCCGTCACCACCGCCACCTTTTCTTTACTCTAAAAGTGGAGGTTTTGGACCAGCTATTTAAGCAGATCGTTTTCTAAGTTTAACCTTTGTTTTTATTTTCTTCTACTCCTTTTGTTTTTTTTTTTGGTTTTGTTTTTTTAGATTGCTTCTTTCCCCCGTTATTTTTATTTTTGTTCATCCCCCCAACCCCTCTACCTTTTGCTATTGTCATATTAGCGGCTAACATCTGAAATGGCTACGGGACTGGCTTGGGCTCTGGGTGCGAGGAGAACCCACTCTTCTTGCACAAAAACCTCTGTATATTGAATTACCTGAGAGGCTCGTTGAGCTTTGTGTGTTGATTAAACTGTGTAATAAAAACCTCTGACTCCTGTGTTGACTCATTGTCAGGCTTGTTTGGACAACGTCGATCAAAGTCTCATCAAATTCATGCTTAAAGCTTCTTGGAATTCGATGTGATGGAAATGGTATTTATAGTCGTGTAACAAATGTTCATTTAACTCCTGCTGCATCTGTTAGATATCTGGAAAGGTCTTATACTGTAGAAGATATAAAGCTGAGAAACTTGCAAACTTAGCAGGTTTTTACATACAGGACATTTTTTTAGATATAAAGACCTGTTGAGATATTCTTACAGTTTAAACAGTCAAACAAGGGAAGTTATTTCTAAATTGAATTAAAAACAAATAGTTGACTAGTTTTCAGACCTTATTTTTATTTTATATTATCTTGTTTGTGGAAAAAAAAAAAGACGGATCAATTTCCAGAGTATGATTTTTATATATGTAGAAAAGCCGATTTTTGTCTTTTAAAACAAGACCAATGTACTTATTAAAAAAATATTTCAAAAATTTATTTCCAAGCATTATAGGCTAATCCAGGCTAAATATTAAAATTGAAAAGAGCGATGTTGCCCTGAGTCCATCCAAATAAAAGTAAAAGGCTGCCAAAGTTTTTTTTGTTGTTTTTTTTTACTTCTTTAAAAACTTATTTTAAATATCTGCCATGGGAAATCTGTTGCCCTTTATTAGGAAAATCATAAAATATGAAGATTTTATTTTAAAGATGTCAGTATTTCTGCAATATGGTGGTTTCCAAGGAAAAGAAAAATCTAAAATATATTAACCGTTTTAATGTCGTACTGGTAGAAAAAGAGAGAAACCTGCTGAAGTTTCCAAAACAAGCCTTTGATTCTTTAAAAAAAAAAAAAAAAAACGCTGGATATTTAACATTCTAGCCACTATAGGAGCCATTTATAAGGGTCCAAATAACCACAGGTTGCAGAATCCTGATCTAGAAAAAGTAAGATTGCTATTTTGGACTCATATCTATAGTTTTTAAAAAATTTAGGGGAAATACTGGAGTTTAAATTGTTACATTTCATGCTATCGTTAAATATATATATGATTGTCTTCACATTTAGGGAAGAGACTAGATTTTGTCGCCCTCTGGTGGAGACTGACCATAATTTAGTCACATATACAGTGCCTTGAGAAAGTATTAGGCCTTCTTGAACTTTTTGACTTTTTGCCACATTTTAGGCTTCTCACATAAAGATGGAAAACTATATTTTTTTTTTTTGTGAAGATTCATCAACAAGTGGGACACAATCATGAAGTGGAACCAAATGTATTGGATATTTCAAACTTTTAAGCAATAAAAACCTGATGAGTGGGGCAGAAGTTCAGTAAGGATCTCAGAATGATCGAATGTTACCTAAATGACCGATGATGATAAATAGAATCCACTTGTGTGGAATCAAGTCTCTGTATAAATGCACCTGCTGTGTGGTAGTCTCACGGGTCTAATGTGCAGAAAGCATCATGAAGAAGGTGTGAGATACTGCTGTGGAGAAGTTTAAAGCTAAATTTTGATACAAAAAGATTTCTTAAGCTTCAAACGTCCAAAGGAGCACTTTGCAAGTGATAATATTCAAATGGGGTATCAGATCACTGTGGATCTACGAAGACCCGACTGTCCCTCTAAACTTTCATTTCAAATAAGGAGAAGACAGATCAGAGATGCAGCCCAGAGGCCCATGATCACTCTCTATGAAATGCAGAGACCTCTGTCCGTAGGAAAGGTCAACTAAATCCATTAGTTTCAATAAACCAAACAAAAAAGAGTCAGTATGTTCTCTATAACCTACTTTACATATTCATATGTCTCTCTTCTGTAACTATGGTTTAATATGGCTCCTATATGTATTGCTCAACCAAAAAATACATCAAATAAAACCAGTGCATTGTACTGCATTATCATTAATTTATATGAAAAAATGTGCTTTACCTTATTCAAAATAAAGATGTTTTGGCTAATTTCGATAAATGTGAGTTTTTCCATCTTAATCTATCATCCAATCATCCAGAAATCTAACTTCATGCACTCCTTTGATACTCACACCATCGATACAAAACACAATTTCCTCCTGTTTTCTATTAGCAACACGGTAAACGTTTTTTTTTTTTTTTTTTCAAAATAAATGATAACTTATTAAAATCATACATCTTTCAAGCTTCATTTCATTTATAAGGCTTTCTATTTTAACATCACAAATATCATTAATGTACAAAATAAAAATAGTTGGACCCGAAATATAACCCTGTGGAACACTACCTTGAATAATCTTATTGTCAGACATATAAGGCCCTAAGTGTAGGCCTAGATTTTTTTTTTTTTTTTTGCATAAGTAACTGAATAACCAATCTTATGCCATACCTCTTACACCATAATTATACAGTTTAGAAATGAAGATAACCAACCAATGGGCAGAAGTTGAGCCCTTAAGATTCCCCCCCACTCCTCATTTGCATAATGAGGTAGAAATGCAGACAGAAATAGCATGGAAGAAATAAATAGGGTAAAAAAAATACAAAGGAAGAATAAACCAGACAAAAATATTATAACATGCACATAAATAAATACTTAAAGAAATAAGCAATAAAGAAATAAAGTTGAAGATTAGAACGGACAATAAATAAATAAGGTAATTGTTACAAAGGGAAATAAACAAAGAAGTTAATTAAAAGAGATAAATTTATGTCTCACTGTATAATTTAATTTCTACCTACATTTATTTGTTTATTGTATTTTGGGGGTGCAATTAATTGTATGCTTATTCATTTTTGGAGCATTTATTTATTTCTGTGTTTATTTTTAATTATGGCAGGTTTGGTCCTCCATATATTTGGTCTGAAGGTTATACTAATTCACACTAGTTGTTTTCAATAAATGTCTCTATTGCTTAAAAAACTATTTCTCACATAATCTTGAAAATTGTGAGAACAACATTGTGTTATTATTAAATGTGGGTCTTTTATGTAGGTTGTATATATACTTGGGTCCGTTTTTGTTTTTTTAATTGTCTGAGATGAGACATCGGTGCCTTTTTCCCTAAATATAAATGTCTTAAAGATTAAATTAAACAACTGCAATGTATTTTTCTTCATTCTTTAATCTACAGAGGAGAAAAGCCGGGTGCATTTTGGTCCGTAAGCATGCTTTGCATTAGCGGGTCCTAATTAGTCGCTTTTATATGACGTAGAAGTATATGGGCGTGGCGTAGCAGTGGGCAGAGTTCTGTAAAGCTAACCGGTTGACCTTGCTGCTCAACGTTGACCGCAAACAACCCACGGCGCAAAGAAAAGGCGACGTCTACATATCTGTGATAGTTTGTGTTTGCCTGTGTGTCCGATGGCAGTGGTCCACAACTCCGGTTTCAGGTTAACCAAAGGTACACTGTTTAAGCTAGCTCAATGCTAACGTACATACTAGTTATTGAATTAGCGCAGCGGGGCGCGTGCTTGGCTCCAAGGCTACCAGGCAGTTTAGCGCCGACAGCAGGGTATTCACTGCGGATTATTTTAGCTTCAACTACAGACTGGACGGCTGTGAAGAAGTAGAAGTCGCTCCACTATTTGGCTTCTTGCTTAGTGTGACTGTCTTGTGATGTTTAGCTAACCGGTCAGCCATCTGATCCCATGTTTACGCCTTAAACTGATTAAACAGGAGCCTGGAAAACAGACCAGGGCCTGCGATCTGTAGGTTTTAGCCCCTATTACAATTACAAACAAGCTTTTTTTATTATGCTCCCTTTGGTTAGCTGGGTTATTTGTATTTTAGCGTTGATATTCTTTAGTTTGTTTAAAGTACTTCCCAGGTCCAGTCTCTATTTCAGGCTAAAAAAAAAAAAAAGACCATAAAAATCTGTATTTTAAGGCTCTTTCACCAACTTTGTCTATAATGTGTAACCATTTATAAGTTATTTTCCCAATAATCAGTTTTCCATTATCTATTCATCTCATTTAACGTTTTTTTTTTTTTTTTGCAGAACCCCTATTTAAATTCTGTCCTCTGCAGAAATAGAGGCAATACATTTAATGTGGCTTTTTGTCCTTCTAAAGTAGTAAATAAAAAGGTAAACCTGTAGAGTTTTGATGTTAAAAGCCTTAAGTATCCTTGGTGAAATTAGCTCTTCTATGTATTTATTCTTTTCATAAAATTCCAGCCTAACACAAAAATCTAGAATGGATTTTAGAGACCATCAGCTGCTTCTGTTCTACACTAACCAGCCTGATTCCTTTTTTTTTCTTTTTTTTTTTTTTCTATGTTTTTGTTTCTCTAGAACATTTCTTGGTTGCTGTGCCGGTGGCAGTCGTTTCGGCGGCTGCTGGTTTTCTGGTCAGCCGTTACCTGAGCGGCCGCAGCTGCAAGAAGAGCCAAGTGAACACGATTGTCAGCAAAGACAGCCCCAAAGTGGTGCACAGCTTTGACATGGAGGACATCGGCGCCAAGGCTGTGTACTGCCGCTGCTGGAAATCTAAAAAGGTCGGATATAGAAGAGGGGATTTACAACCTCAATGAGATATCGTGTAAACTTGCATGAAAATATATTAAAAATAAAATGGAGGATGTTCTTTTTCCGGCTGGATCATGGAAATAAGTGGTCCTCCTAATTGTCAATATGATATGTGATATGTTTACGTGCTCGTTCCCATTTTCACTTACCCATAGTTAGCCTGACATGGTGGAAAAATAAAAAAATCTCTTGAAAGTAAGCTTATATGGGCGATGCAAACAACTTTTGAATGGAGCGTGCACAAGGATAAATGGGCTCGTGCACGCATTTAATAGGCGTGCCCTCTCGGGAGCGGGTACAGGGTTGTGCGTGGAGAGGGTGGGTATTTTCAAATATTTGCAGAAACCCTCAACCGTACCTTTAAGATCCAACTTGAATTGATTAAGCTTGGTCTGCACACAATTATTGGCATTCTAGAAGTCTACCAATATGAAATATATGTTTCATTCTAAAAGGAGATATTAGTTCTTTCTTGACTAAGAAAGAAAAACTACTGAATAATTTTATTGCATATTTAAAAAAAAATAAAGCATTAGGTAAGATTTATTTTTAAAGTTTCAATTTGTTTTCATCATAATTATCCATTAATGGCTTTAAGAGCCATTTATTATTTCTGAGTTAATCAACTTAATTTCTATAGCACATTTAAAAACCGCAGGGGTAACAAAAAGAGGATTTAACTTATTTAAACAAAAACAAATCTGTATTTTAAAGCCATGTTGGCAGCACTAAAGTTTATCGCCACCTACAGGTGGCGATAAACTTTAGTGCTGCCAACATGGTGATAAACTCTAAGAAAGCCGACCCTTTTCCTTGATTGGGACATTTCCATAAGGATGCTAGCGCTGATTAGTCCTGTAGGTTCAGCGAGAGGATAAAAGTCTTCTATACCTTCACACATCCTGTTATCTGCTATAAAATACATTTTTAGCCATTTCAGTGTTTATCTACAGCTGTTTATAATGTGTAAAAATGAATCAAAGGGGCCAAATATTAACATTGATTCAGCTTAATGCAGAATCAGATGCTGCAGATGTTGGTTTTGTTCTGGTTGTCATGGAAGTTAAAGATGTGGACGATGCTGACGCTGTTCTCTCTTCCTGCAGTTCCCGTACTGCGACGGCGCCCACGCCAAGCATAACGAGGAAACCGGAGACAACGTGGGGCCCCTCATCATCAAAAAGAAAGACGCATAGGGCAGCGCCGCAGAAGAAGCCGTCCCTCCCTGACTGCTCACGCTCTCTAACCCCCTCTCAGATCATTCAGTATTGTCGAGGTGTCTTCCAGAGATTTTTTTTTCCTAATTCCTGTGGTTCCCGCACTGATTTCTAACCATCATCTCTGGGCAGATCAGGGACTGTGACAATCATTGCAGTTGTGTGCCCGTCCTCAGTGGCTCCCTGCGGAGCAGGTGGTTGAAATATGAAACCATTGCTTCAATATTTATGTTAATTTCAGCCAAGGCCTTATCTTTATATGATGATCACAGCAACCCATATGAATGTTAAATGAAATATTCCATTTGTTTTGCTGCTTCATTGTAATGTTTGTCTTAAATGATAATACAAAAAAAAAAAAAAAAAAAGACTGTTGGAACTTTATGATCAAAACCCCTGAATATTAAACCTTTTTAAAAGGATCTATTTTTGCGTCTTCATCAGATTGATCTGCTGTGTTGTTAATAAAACATGTTGAGTGATCTAATTTGGTTGTTTGGCTTTTTTTTTTTTTTCCAGTTTTGGGATCCACCTTAAGTTGCAACTAGTTCTCTGGGTGCCAGTTTATGGATTAACAGTGAACGGGGATAATGAGTAAACAGCTCAGAGTGGGAGGGGGGGTTGTTGCGTGTGGCCTTGGCCAAAAACAGGCTGCTGTGCTGCAGTGTCCACCAGCACCAGTGGCCATTTTAAACCCACTGGC